>NW_012147808.1:824410-882312 GCF_000956105.1 Propithecus coquereli | reverse complement strand
GTTTTCTTTTGCACAAGTAATAAAATCTACTGGAGGGATTTTCGGAAGGGAGAGACATGATTTTTCTGTTTGGAAGAGTACTTTTACTGTTAAATCAAGAGAGGAGACTGCAAGTATGAGAGTAGTAGATAGCGAGACCAGTTAGGAGATCATCAAAGTATTATAAGTCAGAGATATTGGTGGTTTAGCTTAGGGTAGTGGCAGGGAAGAGGAAAAGAAATAGAAGGAATTTGAGAGATATTTTGGAGGTAAAAATCCATGGTATTTGGTAGTGGATTGGGTATAGGGATTTGGAAAGAGGGAGGAATATCTTTGGCAATAATGTTGTCTAATACTGTCCACTATGGCAAGTAAACCTACAATGTTAGCAAATCTAGTGATTGTGGCAGCAGCAAGTTGTAGAATATAATTTGGAAAGGTAAAATCTTCAGTCATTAAATAGGAAAACTTAAGGCAGGTAAACAGTGCTATGGTTTAATTGTGGTCCAACTGACAGGCTTAGAACTACTAGAAAACCTGTAGAGAATTCATAGTTTGTCATAAAATGTGCTGTTGGGACAAATAACCTGTTTGGAACTAAAAAGCCCTAGAAAGTGTTATAAAATAATGAATGTCAGGTTTGGTGGAATGACTATGCATGCCATTAAGTGATTTTCTTTAGAGCTGGAGTTCTTTATTCCAAGGTAAAATTTTTTTTAAATGGACTAGGTTTTTGGTGAAAGTGGATATACATAAAATAATGTTAGGTAAAGATGTATGATGATGAAAGGAATAGGTTAAGACTGTCTTTTTTTTTTTTTTTACAAACAATAAGTGGAAAATTCATGGATAACAGGGAAGGGCTGAAGTAGAGGAAACCAGTAACTGGAACAGCAGGGAAAACCTGCCACACTGGATCACGTAGCCATGGGACTTTTGTCTTTACCAGGTGTCAGGATATCTAAATATCAAAATTTTTGTTGTCATTGTTTTGTTTAAAAGCTAATGGAGAATAAACAACAACAACAACAACTACAAGAAAAAAGCTAAGGGGGCAAGTTATGCAATGGCTCGAAGTCTCACTATCCTCATCTGTGAAATGGTGAGATGGTGCTGATAATTTATTGCCCTAACCAGGATGTTGGGGGGATTAGATGGGGTAATACCTGTAAAGATCCTAGAACAGTGCCCAGCGTAAAGCCCGTACTTAAGAAATGTTATTTCCCTCCCTTCTTTTCCTGTTTGCCTTTTCACAAGCAGGAACACGCCTTCTCTTCCATTGTGACGCCTATTGTTTTTTCCTCTTACCATCCCTGTTTTCTTGGGGCTGTCCTGTCCACTAAACCTGTTCAGTCAGTCTATCCTAGTCCTTTCCCTCCTCCCTCCCTTCTTTACTTCCTTTCATCGTAGAGTTTCATCTGGAGACCCTTCCAGCGTGCTCTCAAGCTAGTGTCTGCTGGTGCTGTTGGCTCCCAGCTGTCTCACTGGGGTGCCCTCGCAGATCATGGTGACCATCTCTTAGGGATTACTGCAGTCAACTCTTCTTACCCTTCCAAACCTGGAAATCCATGACGGTGGTGCTTCCAATTTTGGAAGTGACCAAACCTGAGTTTGTTGAGTGTTTAATCCTGGGCTGGAAAGGAGGATTCAGTGGGTTCATAGAACTTGCCTGTAGGGATACTGCAAGGCAGTATTGGTTTTTGGGACTTGGACGTTAGCTTCCCTGCCGACCTTCCTCTCTCTACCTCCCTTCCGAACCTGCCAGCCCCACCACCAGCATGGGAAACCCACAGATATCCTTTCTTTCCTCGTTAGAGCCTAATTAGCATTCAAGTAGACACATAAATATTCTTGCTCAATTTCATGCTTAGTGAGCTCGTTGAGGGCCCACTGCTGCCTCTTGTAAGGTGGATTTCCCATTAATGGCCCTTCAGTGCTGCCTCCTTACCTTTAGGGATGCGGTAGCAGCAAAAGGGGGCATCATTATCATCATCACTGTTAATAGGAACAGCCACCATTTATGCCAGGCACTTTAATAAGTGATTTAACATAATCCTTACAAATTTGCAAAAACCCTATAAATCAGGTATCTTGTTCCCATTTTACACATGAGAAAACAGAGGCTCAGAGAAGTAAGCGACATAGCTAGGATTCTAATCTAAGTCTTTTTGTCTTTGGCACTCATGTTCTTTCAAGTCCTACTGCTTATTCTTCTAGGAGTATTGAGGGGCAGGTTAGACCTGTTTGCATGTAGCTCCCACCAATTCTAAGCGTGCAGTTTGGAGCCCCACTGCCTCACACTGGCACTTCTGCCTTAAGGCACAGCAGTGCCTTCTGTGTTTTCAGAATGACTGTTACCTGGCACGCCATGGCCTTGCTTGAGACCCAGTATACCCCCCATTGATTTATATATGAGTTTCTTTCCTCCTTCCCACCTTCCTCCCCCAATATCTAAAGCACTTTTGGAGCCAAGATCTCACTAGGTTTTCAAAATAACTTTGTAAGGTGGGCAGGGCTGAGATTATTATTTTGATTGTATAGATGAGGAATTTAAGGCTCAGTTGACCTAAATGAGCTGCCCCAATTTACACAGCAGCATTTTGGGGGCAGTGCTTCTTTTTGGTTGCCAAGCCAACTCATTCATTCTCCAAGGGTGCTGACTCACTTGGGGTTTTCAGTTGGGAGCCAACTTTCTACGGGAAAGGTTGCATTTTAATCAGCTGGCTCAGCTGGTCCTGGTGACAGAGGTCCTGGTGACAGAGGTCCTGATGACGGGGACCTGGAGGGACTTATAGATCAGTTTCCCCTCTTGCCTTCCCTCTTTTGGTCCCTCCTTCTATAGATTTCTTTTGGGTTTAAAGGTGACGATGTGTATTCCCGATTGCCAGTGGGCGATGGTCTTTCTCTCCATTGCCAGGGTGATAGAGTTAAGTTGTCAAGAGAGAATTGTAGACAGGAGAACAATCTAGGCTCTCTTGCAGGAGCATCAGGGCAAGAAGAGATCAGGGTCCCGCTGGGATTTGTGGTGTAGCTCAGCTCGAGCCTGGAGCAGAAGCTCTGAGGGATCAGATGGACTTACTATTTTCTTTGCAGCTGGAGCTTCAGTTAAGAGTGGCAGGTCGGGTAAGGTGGGAGGTAGTTCTCAGGGTTAGTCTGGTTGAAGGAACAGGGCAGATCTGAGAAAACAGACTTTCATGAGCCTGGTCAGAGTTGGGGAAAGGAAGAGGGGGCGGGGACCTGGGTCCAGAATAGACTGAACTCCAAGGCTGGACACAAGACATCTAGAATGGAGCATACTGAAACACAAGGACAATGTTTTGGCACATGGCAGCCACCCAAGAAAAGCTAATTTTCTTGTTGGTAGGGCAAAACCATCACTAATTCAAAATAGATCCTATACTTTTCATCCAGAATAGAGTTTGGGCCATAGTTGTCACTTCTACCTCAACTAAGGTAGGCAGGGCCAGTCAAAGGCATTCGGTATCTGACCCTGGAGTCGGTCAATCTGGGTTTGAACCCTGAGTGCCACTGTGTGACACTGAGCAAAGTCATTTCTCTTCCTTGAGCCTGATTCTTCATTTACAAAATGGAGATAATACTTTTCTTATAGGATTAGAGCTGGATATCTGTGAAATAAGGTTTCAGATGCTCAGTGATGGAGCCATAAGACGGTTAAGCTCTCATGCACTGGTCTAAGCTGCTGTTGAGACTGGAGGAAGGCTGCTTTAGGAGAGACTGCAGACCGGACCCCAGAGGCAGTGTTGAAGGCTGTGTCCCCAGCCAGACATCCCGGGCTGGGAATTCCATGGGGTCTTCGTGTCACGGAACCTTGCAAATCAGGTCTCGTGTATCCAGTCTTAAAGGGACGACAGCAGCAGTGAGAAAGACTTTAGTGTCCCTAACCCTAATGTCCCTGGGAGCATTATCATGGCCCTCCCAGCTGGGAGGAGGCGCCCTGGATCCAGAGAAACTGGTCAGGTGGGTGGACTTGACCTACCCTGGCTTCCACAGCATCAGCAATTATTTGGGGGACACCTCCTACGTATTGTGCCTATAGGCTTCAGAGCCACCTGCCCTGCACCCTTAGTCCTTAGGCCCTGCTGCTGTCTTCTACATTTCTCACTTACTCCCTGTTATAGAGACACACAATGTCCCTTCCCCTGAGTCTGGCTGCCTGAAGCTGGCCTGCTCATTCTGCTCCTTCTGCTCCTTCTGCTCCTTCTTGAACTTCTTTAATCTTTAGTGCTCGGGATTAGAGACTTCACTGCTGTGTTTTCCGCAACAAAGAGACTGGAGCGGCCTCTGGGGGTCTGGCCTCCTGTTTATACCTTCCTGAGACAAAGCAGCAGGGATGAAGACTCTGGACATTTTGGGGCACTTTTTGATTAATTTTTGGGGGGCTTCTCTGATGGTTCTTTCTTCAGGTTGTTTCCCAAATTCTTTCCTGCCCGGGTGGTGAGCCAGGCATCTTCCCCCTAAGCAGAGCCAGTGATCTCTACTTGGGTCTTTGTACCTTTCCCTCTCCAGGAACATTGCAGTGGCTTCCTCGGGGGGGTCCTGTTTCCTTAGTCTCTATCTTGTTGCCGGAGTTTGTTGGCTCAGGCAGTCACCTAATCACCACTCTGCTGTCCTGGAGCTTACAGTCTAATTAACTGCCCTCCCTCACTCTGACTCTGCTTTTGTTCTTGTTTTCAAGTTAAACATCCCAACCTTGTTTCCAAGTTCGGAGACCTGGAGAATGCTCCTGAACCTCCAGGGACAGGAGTAGCGGGAGAAACCAGTGCTAGGCCCCCTGCCACCTCCAGCCTGCTCTGTCTGCACAGCTGCACCCTCGTGCTCTTGGGCTTGTCTTCATCTCCCTGATCCCGTACGTTGGCCACGGGGACTCGCCACCTGAGCCTGGTCCAGAATGCCACAGTTTCCACTCAGGGGCTTTCATAAGCTTCTTTCTTAGCTTCCCCAGGCCCTGTGGGCAGACAGCCTGCAGCTATTCCTTCTTTGGCTCCTGCCTCCCTGACTGGCCTTCTCACTCCTCCTTCCTCTTTTTGCACCGTTTGCTCTTGGGCCATTTTCTCCTGTAGCTCAGGGCTTCTGCCTGGAATGCCGTCTTCCCTGCTTGTCACCTGCTGCCTACCCTTCCCGGCCCAGCTCAAATGCTACCTCCTCTAGAAGCCTTCCTGGACTCCCTCAGGCAGAATTAGGTCTCCTTCTCCTGAGCTGCCGCTGCAGCTCTGTTTACTCCAACCCCTGCAATGAATGGTCCGAGCTGCAGGGTGCTTCCCACCAGGAACGGGACCTGTGCGGATCTTGGTCTTTTTAATGGCTAACCCAGGGCCTGGGACACAGGCACTTATGACACATGTATGCATTTTAGCTGAGCTCTTCCTCACCTCCAGCCCACACCTAGGACTGGGGAACTGGAGTGGGGGACAGTGGGTGGTGATGTGGGAGGTGGGGTGGGGTGAACAGAGCATAAAATGAAAATAAATAGCTAATTCCTCCTAATAATGCCTGATTTCCTTATTTGATATTCCACATTAATTATAATTACTTGCTAGGAGATAGGGTATTAATCACCGTGTGTGGCACTTCTGCAGAGCTGCGACATAATGCCTGGCTGCCCGGGCAGCGGGGATGTGCAGACTCTGAGTAAGACAGAGCAAGGCTTGGCCAGAATTCCTGGGAAGTTACCTTGGGCCTCTCAGGGGTGCTGAGCGTCGGTGGATCCAGGCTGGTAGATTGTTCTCCAGATCAAGGGACCCTGCACATGTGCTCAGACGGGTGTGGCCCAGAACGCCTGGGTGTGGTTAGAGGCAAGTGGGGGTATCTGTGGCTCTGCAAGGGACATTCAAGTTCAAGTCCAAACAGGAACTGGTCACAGCCTCCTATTCTGTGTTTAGTGCCCTGTAGGCTCCAGGAGAGTAACCAGGTTGGTGAGAAGTGGGCTTCTGCCTCCAGAGCGCTTGCAGTCTCCCTGGGCAGCTGACTTGCACGCATTCTGAATATAAAGGACATGTCTGGTTATAAAGCTTTTGACCGGGCTTCAAGGGGACAGGTGTGTGCTCTGACTTCACTACTCACTGGCGGTGTGACTGTACCCAGCCCTTCTTTGGGTGGGGGTGAGCTAGATTGCAAAAACATGAAGGGTGAAGCCCTCTGCCTAGAGTTCTTTTTCTTCTCCATCTGAGCCTGTTAAAACACTACCCGTTCGTGGCTGGGCGCTGTGGCTCACGCCTGTAATCCTAGCACTCTGGGAGGCTGAGGTGGGAGGATTGCTCAATGTCAGGGGTTCAAGACTAGCCTAAGTAAGAGCGAGACCTCGTTTCTACTAAAAATAGAAAGAAATGATCCGGACAACTAAAAATATATATATGTATATATATATAATTAGCCGAGTATGGTGGCACATGCCTGTAGTCCCAGCTACTCAGGAGGCTGAGGCAGGAGGATTGCTTGAGCCCAGGAGTCTGAGGTTGCTGTGAGCTAGGCTGACTGATGCCACGGCACTCTAACCCGGGCAACAGAGTGAGACTCTGTCTCAAAAAAAACAAAAAACAAAAAACAAAACACTGCCCTTTCTGGAAGGTAGGCTTAGATGCGTACGGTTGTTCTTTCTTCTGAGCTAAGCCCATTACCAGGTGGTGTCTGCTTCCCTCACTGGGGCACGCCATTGACGGGACTTCGTACTCCCCATTGGCCCATGGAATGCTTTCCCCAGATAACCACACAGTGGGCTGCTCAGTTCTGCAGATGTCTGCAAATGTTGCCTCTCCAGAGAGGCCTTCCCTAACCGTTCTGTGTAAGACAGTTATTCTCTCTCGGCATGTGTTGCTTTGTCTGTAGCACTTGTCACTGCTGGCATTTTGCATATTCAACCATTTATTGTTCTTCCTCTGCAGCTTAGGATGAGAGCAGGTACCTCATTTTGTCCTTAGGCCTATCCTTATGTCATGACACATAGGGACACTCAACGAACAGTTGTTGAATAAATGAATGAATGAAGGAGTGAACCAGTGGACTGTCCTGTACCTCTCAGAGCACTTTTGCCTGAGTTAAAGGGGAGCAAGTGGCTAAATAGCTCAAGGTCTGAGAAGACTCAGTATTTTATGCGACTGAAAGGAGAACTACATACCTTTTATTGGACATTTGCTACTGGCCAGGAAGTGGTTTTTCTCTTTTTCAGGAAGCGTTCTAAGGCTTTCCATTTTATCTCATTTAGCTCTCACGAAACACTCTGAACTATCAGTGTCTCCCATTTACAGGTGGCAAAACTGAGGCTCAGAGAATTTAAGTAATTTGCCCAAGCAATGGATGTGGAATTGGAGCCTCAGTCTGCCTGGCTCTAAAGTTCTTTCCCCTTCCCATCCTGCTGCCTCCCTGAGGGTGGGGAGAGGACGCTGGGGTGCTCTGGGCCAGGTGGGGTGCTCTGCCACCAGGTCTGACCCTGTGACTGGCTGGCTTGCCCCAGGAGCTGCCCGTCCCTGTCTTCCATCTTGCTCATCTTCCTCCCCAAGGAAGGAGACGATTTTCCTTGTCTCCAAGTCTGAAGCGCCTTCAAACTCCCATTTTTCTGGGATAGGCATCTCAGACTCCAGCCTATCCACTGGAGTCCCCTAGACCTACTCTTAGTCATTAATCTTAAGCTCCAGGGTTGCCAGGGGAGATGGCAGGGCCTGGGTTAAACTCAGTGACAGCTTGTCTCAGCGATGCCAGTACAGTCCCTCCTTGCAGCCACATGCAGTCTGGAGAGATTGGAAAGCATGAAAGTGTCGCCTCTTTATCCCATTGTTCCAGTTGACCTGAGGACCCATCAGTCCCGTCCCTCCTGGGCCTGTTGCGAGCAAAGTGCGGGGATGATTAGGAGGAGTCGCACTCCTCACGGGATAGGGGAATGGAAAAGGTGGTGTAGGAAGACACGAGTCCCTCTCTTCTCTAGGACACATCCCCTCTCTTGGGACTGCGCCTCGGCTGGGAATCTAGGTGGTCTCCTGACGGATGAGGGGATGCAGGGGGCAGGCCGCAGCCTTTTCACCCTAAAGTAGTTGCAGCGGTACCACTTGCGATTGTTTTGAGCGTGAGGGTTTTCTAGGACCCCCCAGTGAAGCCCATGTAGTCCAGTACACTGTACAGCCAGCGAAGAGAGTTAGGTATGAGTCTGGGTTAAGCTCCCCTATTTCTTTGGGAGGGGTAATGGCCTCAGAGGGGAGTAACGGTAGAGGTTAGAGCCTCTGGGTGGCCCTGGGGTCTCAGAGATGGGGACAGATTCTGGGGGTAGGGGCGGTGTGTCTTCTGAGCCAAGCTGGCTATCCAGGTCTCATCTTGGGCTCTTGGGTATTTTTTAACCTTCTGTGGCACCTGTGCAAAGTGCAGGGTCTCACTTGTCCTCCAAGGGCATTTCTGGCTCTCCGATCTTGCGGAGTGACAGCAGGCTGGATCCTGTGGGAGCTGGAGGGCCTGGGGCCGCTTGGGAGGAGGCTCGGGGTTGCTGCATTTGCCCCAGGATCTTGGGGAACAGGACTGGGGGCAGGCAGAGGGGATAGGAGTCTCTTCTGCTTCTAACAGTTTGTGGTTTTTATAGAAAGAGGCTGGCGAGAAGGGCAAGCTCCACACCCTCTGACTATCGAGTTCTTACCTTCCAAAGACAGACGCTGGACAGACTCAGCGGGATAAGGAGCCAGGCCCGGGGGACCCTAGAAATGGACCAGGGAAAATGGTGGAGGCCAGAATGGGCAGTAAGTGGTGTTGAGGAATAGCGAATTCACTCAGTGAAAGCCTGGGAGGGCCAGCAGGGAGCTGGGCGGGGAGCTGGGGAAAGAGGGGCACCTGGGAGCCTCCCTCTCCTTCCCAGGAGTTGGGCCAAGGGTAGAAAAAAAAAGCCAGATCCAAGGACCTGGGTGGGGGAAGAGAGGGATGGAGAGGTGAGGGCGGGAGTCTTCTGGACCAGGGGGCTGGTTATTCGCCATTCTCCCCTTTTGCAGCTGGCGTGCGCGCGCGTGCCTGCGCGAGTGTGTGTGCAGGGAGAGCTGGGGCTGCTCCCAGGGACGTGCCCTGCTCAGCTGTCCTAGCATGTAACCAAATGGAATAGATGTGGCACAACGGGTGAGGAAGTGGAGCCAAAGTCTCCTCCCTCTGTCCTCTCTCTTCATCTGTGCTCCAGGCTTGGGGACCGAGCTTGGGAGACACTTCCCTTGTCTCTGAGGTGACATTAGTCTAGTCCCTCCCTCCTCAGCTGGGACAGCCAGGAAGCTTTCCTCCTTCCTGCTCACAGCCCCCTGCCAGCCTCTCTCTCCCCTTTCTTTTCCTTTTAACGACCACCCCTCTCTGCTCCTCTCCTTGGCTCCCTTTCCACATGATCTTAGGGTACGAAAAGAATATATGCTCATTACAGAAAACTTGGAAACGTGCTCACAGAAAAACACATAAGATAATAACAAGCTCAGAACTTCACTGTGCAGAGATAACAGAGTACTTTGATCTGGTTTCCTGTCTGGGGCTGTGTGTGGTGCAGTCTACATGTACCGTGTCTATAGTTTATGACAAGCCTTTTCTCTTTACAGCATATGCCTTTCTCTTTGCCATGCGAGTTCTTCAAGAATATTTACTATATTAGTAATAATCTACCCTCAGGAGTTGTCATTATTTATTTGACCATTCAACTTTGGCCGGACATTCCGGTTACAGGTCTTCACCATTATAAGCTGTACTCTGTGAGCCTCCTAATGCATAACTCCTCATCTGTGTTTTGGATCATTATCCTTTCCAGTTGTTCCTATCTGGGCAGTGTCTCTACTTGAGGGTGGACCCTAGTCCAGAGACCCATCTGTAAGGCTAGCTCTGGACACAACTGCAAAATGTGCTCACCTTTTCTTATTTCCTGAGATATCCGTGCTTTCCTGTGGCCTGTCCTTCCCAGCAAGTAGCCAGGGAGACACTTTTGAGAAAGGGTCTTTATAGCAACAACTATCCCCCTCTTCCCCGCCAAAAAACCCAATGCAACAAAACCAAAGGCCATGGCAACAAGGAGACCACCTGTCTGACTTTTGGATGACGTGGCTTTTCTTGGCCACATTATGTTAAATGTGGATAGGTTAATATGCTCTGTGACCCATCACTGCAGGCCCTGGCCAAGCCAAGCAGACGGGCCACGGCGAGGCTGAGGGCACAGTCTTCATGCTGCAGCCCACACCGCCGTGGGAGCTTCTCTTCCAGTTCTCCCAAGGAGCCGCTGCCGACAAGGCAGACCCCACACTTGCCTCAAAGCAGACTCTGGCTAAAAATCAACAGGGGCCAGTTGTCTTCGGGGCAAGGAGATCCACATTTCTAGAAAGAGGCTCGGGGTTCAGATCTAAAGGGGAAGGATGGACCCAGCGTTGCTCGGGGGACTCCGAAAGGTCCGGGAGTCTAAGGTGTAGAGAAACACCCCAGACCAGGTCCCCCAGGGAAATGAACTTTGCTGTTTGCTGTGTGTCAGAGCAGAGCATGCCAGTGTGTTTGTTCTCCTGTTTCTTCCCAATTATTTATCAAGCTTACACTGAGTAACTACCATGTGTCCAAGCTCTGGGCTGGATTATGAGTAGGTTTAGGAAAAGGACATGACGGCGTTTCTGTTCAAGAAGCAGTTGTCTGACGGGGCGGCTGGTGGGCACACAGAGTCCCAGGATGGAAGGTGAGGGAGCCGGGGATAGCCATGGGACTCTCAAGGGGTTCCTTTCAGCCCGGCGGGTCCTCACCTGAAGGCAGGGCAGAGTTTTGAGTTGAGGAGAGATGAGAATAGGCCTTCTAGGCAGTGTGGGCCAAGGTGGAGAAGTGGGACAGGACGGGAGGCCCCTGGCTTTCTGGAGACGGCCCAGGGTGCGGTGTGCCCTTTAGCTGAGACAGCGCTCTCCCGTCCTACAGGGACACGCTGGTGCGTTGGGATCACAGGGCGAGGCAGGAAGATGACAGGGAATGTGGAAAATGGATCTAAGCTGTAGTGAGAAATTCCCCAGGCAGCTGGCAGCTGGTGGGGGCAGGCGCCCCAGCGTGCTTCTGAGGTCCTTTCTCAGGCTGAACCCCCTCTGGACATTTGGCTCTGAGTCCCCCCTTGGGATGGGTTGCTCCATCCATGGTGTGAAATGAGGTCATGCTCTTGAGAGTGCATCCCAGACTACAGACGTGAAAATCACGTGCCCACTCTGGAGCTCGGTGCTCTGTCAGGAGCTTCCTGTACGTTTTCCCGAATCGTCCTGCCAGCCCCAACAAGCCCCCTCACACGCAGGGAAGCTGGGGCCCAAGTATTTGGCACAGCCGTGGCTGAACTCAGATGCCCTGCTCAAACCCAGACTCCACTTGTCCCGCTTTATTGCTTCTTTATCCAGAGGGGACTAAATGGGAGCTTAGAGAGGCCGGGGGCAGTAAGGTCCCTGAGTGGGGCTCAAACTGAAGTCCAGTTCTCCTTACCCCAGCACAGGTGGTGATGGTGGTGGTGGGGTTTTAGTGGGGAGGTGAACAGGGTCCCAGAAGAAAGAGGGGAGCGACGAAAGGAGAGGACGAGGAAGATCTTTTCCTCCCAACATGCCAGTGTTGCCCGGGGCAGCCCTATGGTATCCATTTTTGAACTACGTAAAAGTCTACATGTGGTCTCTTGTCAAATGGAGACCCTTCCATTCCAGATCTCAAAGACTTTACGTTCTTGGTGACACCTGCCATGAAAATGGTGTTGCATGTCTCAATACCCTTTGAGGTAGGCGGGATGAGGTGAAGGACACGGGTAGAGAGGGTGTGTCTTCCCTGAGGTGATGGGGAGAACAAAATGTGGTTGGGAGCATGGATCCACGGACTTGGCCTGGGTTCAAATCCTGTCTCTGCCACCTACCAGCTCTGTGACCTTGGGAAAATTATTTGCCTTCCCTGTACCTGTTTCCTCATCTGTAACGTGGGGATAACAGTAATGCCCACCTATAGGATGTGTTGCAAAGGTTAAAGGAGCAGAGGCCTGTAAAGTGCTCGGGTGTTGTGGGCCGTGGAGTAAACGTGATGTGAGCATTTGCTGGGATTTCTTCAGAACTGGGCTCAGTACTTGCTTCTTCTGGCAAACATCCTGGGGAGATTCCAGCCCCATGGCTTCTCCCCAGGGTAGCATCCCCTAAAATGTGATGCTGAGTTCTGATACCTGCCACCAAGGTGACTTCTCTGGGCCTTGAGGCCCTGCCCTGGTGGCTGGAGCTCTTTCCTTCTGGTCTTCTCACCCTGCAGTCCTCAGTCCCAGACTCATATCTTAGAGTTCTGGAACACTCTAACCCTAGAGTGCTAGATCCAAAGGGTTCCCTGAGATCATCTGGTTCAAATCCTTTTTTCTTCGGAGACTGGGGAACTTGACTTCCCCAAAGCCACCAGGTCAGCCCTAGGGCTTGCCTTGGGCTTTATATTCCTGTCCTGTGATGGTGCCCACCATGCCATGGACTCTCGATTAGGGGTCTGAAGTCCTCAGGGGGTGGAGGGGAGGCTGCTCAGGTGGCCAGCAGCAGAGGTTTAATTAGGTACGACATAAAGTGTGCGACTGAACGCCCTCCTCGTGTTGGTGTTATAACACACACCAGCATGCTGCTGGGCAGGAGAAAAGGTGGAGGAAGAAAGTCACTTCTTTCTTTGCCTAGGGGAAGAAGAAGCTGTTTAAATCCGGCGGAAGAAGAGATATGAGGACTTGGGCTGCAAGGGGGAGGCTGGCTGAGGGCAAGGGCAAGTTCCAGTCATGTTGGGCTGCTGGGGAGAAGGAGGAAGGTGAAAACAAGGGAAATGCCAGCCGCGGTGGGGGTAAGAGGGGGCAGGAAGGTGGCTTCTCTATCATCATGACTTGGTTAGAGAAAGGCAAATACCAGGGAGTTGCAATGATGGTTGGCAGGTGCAAAATCTCAATCCTGCCCACCTCTCCATCAACACCCTGAGGTGCTTACGGGACATTGGCAATACCCTTCCCGCAAAAGAGCCCTGCTTCTGAGTATGCCTGAGCTCTGGGCAGGGCTGGGTAGCCCCTTGGAGTTAGCACTCTCCAGAGACTCTGATTCAATAGATCTGAAACCTGCATCTTGAGAAAGCTTGCTGGGTATTTTTGCTGCCAGTAGCCTATGGAGCACATTTGAGAAGCCTGATTCTGGGATCTATAGTGTCAAACAGACTGTTCCAGGGAGGGCAGAGGCAGCTGCTTAGAAGGAGCGATGGGTGTGTATTCAACAGCTCACTGAGGATCTAAGATCTGTTGAGCACCTGCTGTGTTTCATGCCCTGTGCCGGGGTCTCTAGAAGCGACAGAGGAGCTCTGCCCCCAAGGAGCTCAGACATAAGCTGGGGAACAGACCCGTACCAGATCCCTTGAATGTGACTCAAAATGGGATGTGTGCTGTAAGAGATGGACAGATGACAGCCATGGCCTTAGAGCAGAGGCATGGGGACAACAGGCTAGAGAGGGTGGTGGCACTCGCTTGGGGAAAGCCCAGACTCCCAGGTTTCTACTTTCTCCTGTAGGAGGCTCAGATAGGCAAAACTCGGCCCCATGAGGTCAAGGACTTGCCCAAGGTCACGTGGCTAGTAGCAGCGAGAGCATACTTCAAACCTGCTCAACGGAAATTGCTCAAGGGGTACGATGTGGTCAAATGTGCTCAGGGACCTCATCTTGTGTGTACGATGGTTCAGATGTGAGGGGGCTTTTGTGTTTTATTATCGTGAAGGATGGGCCATGCTGGAGGGAGGAAGACTACGTGTGCTGGGGGTGGACAGATATGTCTGGGACAGGAGAGGTGGAGGGTTCAAGAGGTGTTAGACTTCTCTGAACCTCCCATTGCACCTGCCACAGGATGATTGTCCGCCAGACTTCTGTGGGATGACCTTATTCACAGACTCGAGAAAGATCTTGGTCCCCTTATTTATTGGTGGTGGAGAGAACAGGCAACCAGGGACGGGTGAGGCCTGGTGGCTGCCTGTGCCTCTTAGGCAGAAAGCGGCTTTCAGGTCTGCCCCTGCCCCTCTCTCCCAAGGTCCCAATTCATCCTCAGTGGCTCACTGGGAACTCTAGAAAATTAACGCCTCCCAGTCCACCGGGGAATCCACAGTCTTTGAGTGGAAGGTGCATGAGGGAGGAGGGCGGGAGGCAGTGACGACGGCCTGTGTTGATGACTTCCTCCCCTGCCTCTGAGGTCCCAGACAGATGTGTGGGAACAGGGGGGCGGGCGACACAGCTTTGCTCTCTGCTCGTGCCCACCTTCCAGGTGAGCCCCTGCCAGTCAGTCAGTACCTTATTAGGACAGCGAGGAATAAAAGGTAGCAAGCTCCCTGCTCCTACGCCCCTGGAGGACACCGTGGCAATCCGGGCAGGAGCTTGGGCATGGGATATGCCCCACGGCAACCAGACGAATCAGCTCTTCCTCTAATCTGAGTGGAGGGCAAAGGAAGAGCCCTACCAGCCAGGAAATTGAGGTTTGAAGTCCCGTCTTGGCTGCTAAGTGGCCGGGGCAAGTCACTTGACCTCCATGGGGCTTAAGTCTTCAACTGAAAACATCTGGACACAACCTGGTAGTGATAAGAGGGAGGCTTGGGCTCATTTTATTCTTCCCAAAGAGGGTGGGCCGCGTGTGAGTTTGCAGATGTGCTTTGGGAACTCGGTTGCGAGGTGCTCTGGCTCCTGGCTTGGGTAGGGGTGGAAAGGGTGAGGTGAAGTTTCCTGCAGGAATCTTACCTTCTTCAATTTTTGAAGTTTTATTTTATCTACAATTGACACCCAATAACTGTATACATTTGTGGGGTACAGAGTGAGGTTTCAATGCACGTACGCATTGTATACTGATCAAATCAGGGTAATAGCATATCACCACTTTAAACATGTATCATTTCTTTGTGGTGACAACATTCAAAATCCTTTTTTCTAGTTATCTTGAAATATACAACACATCATTATTAGCTAGAGTCACCCTACTGTGTAATAGAACACCACAACTCATTCTAACTGTAACTTTGTATCCATTGACCAACTTCTCCTCATTCTGTCTCCTCCCTCCTCTCCCCAGGTCACCAGCCTCTGGCCTCTGGTGACCACTGTTCTACTCTCTTCTTCTGTGATATCAACACTTTTTATTTTAGATTCCACATACGAGTGAGATCATATGGTATTTTTCTTTCTGTGCCTGGCTTATTTCACACAGCATAATGTCCTCCAGTTTCATCCACATTGCCACAAATGACAGGATTTAATTCTGTTTTGTGGTGGAATAGCAAGAAATCTCACCTTCTGATCGGGGGTCTAAAGAGGAAAAAGAAAAGGAAAAAAAAAAAAAAAACCTTGTAGATTTTACTTCTGACACACCAGCCGTGAGCAAGAGCCTGCCAGCTTCAGCCTTCTGCCTGCCCTCTCTGCCTTCCTAGCTGGGTCTAGCTTGGAGCTTGGAGGGGAAGCCAGCCAGGGAGATGGTGGCAAGATGGGAGCACAGGGCGCAGGGGGGTGGGGTCAGGAGTGGTGTGTCCGCAGTACCTGCCTAAGCATAGAAAAGAATTTTTCTTACCTGGGGCATGGATTAGTGCAATAACGAAACTTCCAGCTGCTTTCTGGATTCTCCTCTTCAAATCCATACTGCACACCGCTTCTAGATTAGTCTTAAAACTCTGGTTGAAGATGCACCTCCTCCACTCTCTTCCAATTTCTTGCAAAAACAAAATAAAAATAACCTGTTCTGGTCTATAATGCCTGGCTCTGAACTTCTAAAACGCTGTCTATCTAGTTGGTTTGGCACTTTTCTATCCTGTAACCTATAAATGTCTTTCTCGTGTATGAATCTCCCCAGTGAGATTGGAAGCCTATTGATTCGTTTTCTTATTCATCATTTTAACAAAAATGTATTGAGTCTGTAGTGGGTGCCAAGGCAGTGTGCTATGCGAAACATACCTCTTTATCCTCGAGGAGCATGTCTCGTCTAGACAGGACGACAGACACAGAGGCAGAGGGTGACAAAGTAGTGTGATCAATGAAGGCTCTGCTAGGGCATGTGCGGGGTGGGAACGGTGCAGGGGGCTGGGGTGTGGTGGTCCTTCTGGCAGTTTCACAGGAGTGACAATGTTGGAGCTGAGCCCACCTTGAAGGATGCATGGGGATTAAGCAGGTGGAGAAGCAGGCTGGGGGTTCTTATTGATTGAATGGAATATTCAAAGCCTGGAGGTGGGTGGTGGAGAGAGAGAGAAGGAGGTTGGAAAAGCAAAGTACAAATGTCTGAAGCCTGGTGTCTACGTGCACCCAGTGAGATGGAGTGAAGCCACATCCTCCAGGAGTGTCTTCCTTTTTGGGGATCTCAGGTTCTGAAGGCAGTGGGAGCTCCTGGAGGCACTTTCAGGCAGGACACTGCAGCCACCCAGGCAAGGCATGATGAGGGTGTGAACTGCTGGCAGCTGCTGGAAAGGAGGGGCGGGAATGGACCTGAGTGGCAAACGTCAATCTGACAAAAAGGATGACTGTCTGCTCTTCTTCTCTTGAGCTTCTCATCTCGCTGCTCTTAATCCAATCATAGTATCACAGAGCCTGAAAAGAACCTAGATTTCATGTGGTCCAGCCCCCTTTCCATTACACGGATGGGGAAAACCAAGGCCCAGTCTAGAGACATGCAGCCACTGGGTGAATCTGAAGGCTAAATTCACCAGCTTGTGACTTTGCATCTGAGGGCTGCCTCCTCTCCACTCCTGAAAAAGAGTGAGGGTCCCATCCTATTGGGTGGGAATGAGTCCAAGTTAGGCTTGGGCATGGTAAGGGGAGAGTTAGATGATGCTGACTGAAGCCACTCACCCTGCAATGTCGCGTAGGTGCCACCTCGATGCACCTGCTAAGAATGAGGCCCAAACTCTCTTTTAAAAGATGACTATGCTAGAAAGACCCTATAGCACTTTAGGTCTGTATATTAGGAATAGCAATAAAAGATACGAGTTTGAGCTTTTCAAACTCTCATCTGGAAATGCAAACTGAACTCTGTTAGAAACTTCCTGAAAAACAATCTGGGAATTAAAACATGATAGCTTTCCAACTACCCCAAACTAGAAGAGCCAAGGGATACTTTAGCATCTGCCATGGTCAGACTTAGCTTAGGAAATCAATTCCAAAAGCGAGGGGGGCAATAGCAACTGAAGGTACCTCAAACAGTGTTTGGGATGGAAAAAAAAAAAATCGAGGCCAGTGTGTAGCTTGTGGGGATTTTGGATGCCTGTAAGGCATGAATGAACATAACTCTCAGAATCCCTGGAGAAGGGCACAGGTCCACCCAGTGGTTTAGTTTCTTGATTACTGTAATTGTGTATCCGTAATGCATGTTATAGGAAGGGAAAAAAGGCAACCAGGCCCTGGACTACATAATACCCTAGGTCTGTGTGCAGCATCTGACATGTTTCTTGATAGCAAAGGCCTCGGACACTCTGAAGACTGCTTACTTTGGCTTGAACCAGTTTTACCCAGCGTGATCCCACCATGCTAGAACATGTCAAGGGGAAGGGAGGCTTGTCTCAATCTAGGCCATGCAGATTTTAGAAGCTGTAGTTGAGCTGATGTTGATGGAAAGAACAAGTAAACAGTGGATTTGGAGTTAAAGAACCTGGATTGGACACTCCAAGTGTCATCAGCTGTGTCCTATTGCTAGACCTGTTTCCTCTTTGGAAAATAAGACATTCGTACACGTTTTTTAGCACCCACTTATGAGTGAGAATGTGTGTTTGATTTTGTACATCTGGCTTGTTTTACTTAAGATAAAAAATGTGTACACACGGATGTAGAGAGTGGAACGGTAAACAATGGAGACTCGGAAGGGTGAGGGGGTGGCAGGGGTGGGTATGAGAAATTACTTAACGGGTACAGCGTACATTATTCGGGTGATGGATACTCTGAAAGCCCTGACTTGACCACAATGCAATCTATGCATGTGACAAAATTGCACTTGTACCCCAAAAATTTATTTTTAAAAAAGGAAAGAAAAATAAGACACTTGTGAAATGAGCTACATCTGCTTCATGGTCATTTTATAATGAAATGCAAACGCCTTTCAGTCTGGGGTTGGTGTTTGGTGGGGTGGGGACGGCTCTCTCACACTCTGTGGCGAGTCAACCAACAACACTGACATGTCTCGATGTCTTCCTCTTCCTCATATCTGGGCCCTCGATTATCTTGTTGATCAAGATAACTGTTTTCCTGGCTGTCTGCAATGTGTACTTGTAAAAAATAAAAATGTCAGAGAACAACCTCCTCCTGCCCCGAACATGAATGGTCATATCCAGAAATGCTTACAAGATACTTTTTAAGAAAATGTTCAGGGGTTAATACAATATTAATACAATTTCTCGGTATTAATATAATTTCCCACCGGAACAGAGCCGTGTCTCATAGCACACACCAACTTCTGCCCATTGTTGAGCTGCTGCTCCGTGTGGCCTTGCCTTCCAGCTAAAGGCCACCAGAAACACTCCTCTAGCTGAACCAGGTTGGTTCATTGGCTGACTGTAACAGAGGAGAAACGCATCTCACGGGGAACAGGGGCGACTTGGCGAGAGAGTGTTAGAAAGGACTTATTACAGGATTTGGGCTTGGTTAAGTGATTTTGAGACTCAAGGACTCAAGGAAGCAGGGCTTTGCTCTGGATTGGACACTGCCAGGAAGAGGCATTAATTCTATGATTGATATCTTAATACGTTTTATCCAGAAGGCAGGGGGAATGAAATGAGGTGAAGAGGTGGCAGTTATTCGTATTAACCAGAATAGGAGGGTGTCTCTTCATTTTTTGTGGCTTGGAGACCATTAAGGGCTAACTGAGGATGCCAAGTCAGTACCTGGTAGGGGTGACTTTTCTCTTCTCCAGAGCTCCCTTTTGGCCGAGGGCAAAGTCAGGCTGCAAAACATGAGTCTATGACAATTGGATCTTCGCCATTGCCAACGTTTTGCTGATTGGGACGTTGTTCAGCGAATGTAGTCTGCAGTTGGACAGGAGTTAGTATCTCCTGTTCCTTTTGTGGCAGGGTGAGTTTTTAATCTCCTGATGGGACAAGGGCTGCAGAGTAGCATTAAAGACTGAACAGCACACACTAGCCAGTTGCAACACGGGCAGTGACCAGAAACAAAAATTGGTATTGGTTCTTAGACCCTGAAGACAGGGGCCTGCTTTGTCATCTCCAGGCAATGAAAATGTGTCCCAAATCCAACTGGTCTTTTTCTAGAGATCCAGGTGGCTTTTTCTTGTAGCCTATTTACAGACTGTTCTACTTGAGCCTGTAGCGTTTATATAGGTATAGCAAGCAGGGTTGTCTATAGCATAAATTCCCCTTCAGCTGAGACGAAATTAAGGTCCATGTGATCAGCTCTGACAACTCTGGCTTACACATTTAAATTTAAACTGGTTGGTTTGGCTTCCAGAACCAGAAGTTGTGTAATTGAAGACGTCTAGTAGGGTCAGGGAAAAGTTTGGGGCCATCTTTTTTGGCTGAATTATCCCTACTGTGGGAATTGTAGTTTGTGCAGTACTCATGAGTCAGTTGTACCCATTGGCAGTTCTCCGGTAGCCTGTGCTTGCCTCTTTTGGAAGTTTCTGGGCATTTCTTTCAGGGAAACATGATCCACTAAACGGGTGGTAATTTTAAATATCTGAAAGTCACTAGGAAGTGTCCTGAAAACAGAAGAAAAGTTAGTGTGTAGGAGGTGGGTATTCATCTGTTGTTCATGTAGGAAGTAGCATCCCAGTGGGGCGTAGACTATATCGGGACTATCATTTATTGCAACAGGAGTAGCGAGTTTCTCTGTCCCACCAAGGTGGGACACTTTCCTGAGTAGACTTAACTAGTTTCTGCAAAGCAGGATGGAGTGTCTCTGAAGGGAGCAAACTGAATATTATAGCAGGACTATTCCCAATATTCGTTTCCATTTCTGAGGGGCTGAGTTTTGCTGATAGGGTTATGGTGAGCTAAACAGAAGAATATTTTTTGACATGGAGTCAAAGTCCAATTTTTTGTCGAGTTTAAATTTGGGATTATTTATAGGAGGGAAACATATATCAGAGGTCTTTCAGAAGGAAAGCTACCTTCCGACATATTTAAAGGAACAGTCATTAAATGCTTGTCATCAGTCAAATTTAGACTGATGAATGGAGACACACTAGAGAATTACATTTTCTGAAGGGGCAGAAGACCTCAGGGGGGTGAAAAATACCAGGATTAAGATGAGGGAGGTCAGGTTGAGAAGCCTTTTAGTTAACAGAGAGTGTCAAAATACAGTAATAGACGAGATTTGTGGTAAAGAGGAGGAAAAAGAGGCTGAAGAAGCAAAGTTCATCTCGTTTTGTTGTCTCAGGTGGGTGTTGTCTGCTGCTATAGACCGTGGTTGTCTGTTGTCTTGGGCAGAAGTTGCCATTTTCTGCAGTCAGCTTTTCCTTGAGAATGTGTAAGAAGGCTCCATTTGAGGTTTTCCAGTGGAATGAAATGTCTGGTAGGTAGGCAGGCAGGTGGGTAGTTGTCTTTACAGTGGGAAACACGAACCCAAGGATCAACACCCTGGCCTGTCACTGCCGTGTTAGTTGTTACCAGTCCTCGACAAGGGCTTCCCTGTCCGCAGGGCTGTTTTAGTCTCGCTATCGGAACACGGAACGCCAAACCTCCAGGTTTGCGGGTGGCGCAGAGGCTGCTGAAGTGGAGCCTCGCAGAGGCTGGACACGAGCGTCTCAGATGTGTGCGCTATCGCTGCGTCCAGCGTCCTTGTCCCGGGCAGCAAGGGCTTTGGCTGAACCCTGCTGGAACTTCCGCTTCCATTAAGGCCTCCCCAGTACAGCTGCAGCTGAACAAAACTGAGTTTATTGACTCATTGCTATAAAAGAAAATATATATTGTGGGGAACTGTGGGGCATTTTGACGCACCTGCTCTTTCTCGTGTGTCCTCCTTGACTGGCCTGGAAGCTTTGTGAGGACAGAGCCTAGGCCTGGTGTCCCTGCTTGTGTTGGGTGTGGCACCCGGCACAGAGTGGGTGGCTTGGCAGGTGCTCCTGAAATTACCATCTGGAGAAGGCCTGGAGGGGCTTTAACCTTCTAAAGGCCTGTAACCTGGGAGGGCTGAGAAATGCTATTCCTTTCTCTGGAGGCCAAAAGGAAGACATGGACAAGACTCGTCCGCAGAGAACATGAAGACGGAGCACTTGAGACAGAGCAAATCCCAAGTTAGAACCCTCCTTCCTAGGGTTTTCCAAGAAGGGAGAGTTGAACTCCTACCCTGGACTGAGTTGGGAGCATGTCGCCTGCGTGGGGTGGGGCTCACAGGACGAAGGGCAGACCCGGAGGAGGAAGGGGATTCTCAGAGCTGCCTTTGCCTGAGAAACTGAAGTTATAAGAACAAAAATAACCACAATCCCCCCGCACCTGTTTTTCCTGGTTTAGCTTGCTCCTCTTTCCCCGTGTTCCTTTCCCTCCACCCAGAAGGGATCGCCTGAGACAGGGGTGGGGCCGGGAGGAGCGTGGTTAAGCGGTGCTCCAGGCTGAGTCGGGGAGGGCAAAGGTCAGAGCTAAGGCTGGGCAGTGACCCTGCAGGACGCAAGCCTGTCCTGATCCCCCCAACCCAGATGATCTCAGGAAGCAAAGGCTGCGGGGCGCAGCCCCCTGCGACTGAGATGACTACCCGCCTCGATCCCTGGAGGGCTCCATTGCCTCCCAGGGCGGTAGTCTCTCTCTTCTCCGACTTCTCCCCCTCTAAATCCATCTTCATTAGGAACTGTAAACGTCAGAATCAGAGCACTTGGAAGGCTGTTCCTAGATAAATAATGCTTTTCATATTTAATTTACGAGTAGTTCTGCAGCCTCTTTGGGGTGTGCTGGGTTAATTAAGAGCTGAATTAGATGGAGCTGCATCTCCCTGAGGAGACTCAATTAAACTCTTTCTGACCAAAAAAAAAGGAAAAGAAAAAGAAAAAAAGGTGGTTGAAGAAGGGGGTCCATTGGGGAAACTGTTCCTTCATCATGACCTGGAACTGGGGCTGGCTGGAGGGCAGCTCAGGGCCCTTTCGTTCAGTCTTTCCTTCCTTTTCTGTTTGGAGCCTCGTCTGGTCCCTGAGCCAGGCCGTCCCGGCCTGTGGGAGGTTCAGGGGACTGACGAAGGTGAGCCAGGTCAGCTTTTCTGGCTGGCAAGGGGTCAACATCCCCTGCCTCCCACCCCTGGAGCCAGGAAACCAGCCCAGAGCTGGGCCAGCTGCCCACAGGAGGTTGCCAGGTGGTGGGTGTTGCCCTGGGGACTGATCCCAGCCTCAGGCGAGGACTGTGGCTCTGAAATTCCACCCCCATTCCCAGAGCTTCTACCCCCAAACTCAGCCCCCTTTGCTAGGGCTGAGCAGATGAGGACTTCCTGGCGTGTGCGTCCTGAGCATCTCATGGGCAGTCGATGAAGTCCCCCTTCCCACGGGAGAGCTTCCTCTCTCCTCTGCCCTCCACTGGGAGGGCTGGGGCCCAGCTGCTGAGGGCGGGTGCTGCTGTGTCCAGGGGTAGGGTGGCGGGGAGAAGGCCCCCCTCTGGTGGGGCAAGGGATCGGACTGCAGGGCTCCAACAATTTGGTCCACCCCTCCTGCTTATAGCTGGGGAGACCAAGATCTCAAAGAGGGAAAGAAATCTGGCCAAGGTCCTAGGCTAGTTGGTACAGAGATGGGGCCGGAATTCTAGGCTGCTACCACAACACATTCAAATGTGCACGTGTGCACACTCACAGGCACGCACACCCCCTCTATGGGCTCTGGGGTGCACGGAGGTTCTTACAAACCCTGCTCATCTGGACTCATGTCTCAATTAAGCAGCCCTCATACTCCTGTGGGGAGAGCTGAACCCACCGATCAAAAGCCGACTCTCCCAGTCTCTCGTTCACACTCACGCGCACAGATAAGAGCCCCCAGACACCTGGAGACCCTGTCACACACCTCATTGTCACAGAGTCTGCACACTCAGAGTAACAGACACTGTCAGCACCCCCATGTCCCCAGACAGAATCACGAAGTGCCAGGCGATCTCAGACTGTCTCCTGACCTTATCGCCACACGCTCACCCTCCTCTCATGAGCCTCGGGCTGGGGAGACAGTCTCTCTGCCACCGAACATGCATGCACACACGTGTGCACAGACCCCCCACGCACACACAGAGCACGGCAGGGCTCAAGTCCAGATGGCTCATTTGTTGTGCAAAAAGGAAGGAGCACTCTTTGTGACTGTCTCTCAGCCTCCTGAGCAGTAACTGTAGACTTTCGGCAAGTGGAAAGTGAACCTTCCTGTGAAAAATGGGGAGAGCAACACGCATGGTGCCAGAAGGACAGCCCTCAGCGGAAGCAAGTGCAGGCATCACTCCAGCCCACGGGACTCCCGGGAGGAGGCCGCTCGCTCCCTCGTCCATCAAACCGGCCTTTATGACATCTTGTACTTTGAGGACCTGTTTTCCCCAAAGGGCTCCTCCAGCAGACCAGGCTGAAACTGGCCTCTTCCCTTCGCCCTTGGTCAGATCTCGGTCCTGGAAAGATGCTGGGGCCTTGACAGATGGGGCAGGGCTCTTGGGGGGAAGGGAGCTTGCCCGATCTTTCCGCCTTTACCTGGTTTCTGATCTGGGGCTCACCTCCAATGTCATAGCCAAGTTCATGCTGAGGGACAGATTTGGCTTCCTGGCTAGCCCCATGCTTGAGCACAGTGTTGTCCTTCCCCTTTGACGCCTTTCAGGAATTCACCTGGACAGATCCTCTGGGGGCATGGGCTCCCCAAAGCAGTGTTGGGGCCTTCTTAGGGCTGGGAGGGCCGCGGAGACCATCTCCCACAACCCCTTCATGTACAGAGGAGGAGGAGGGACCTGGCCAGCTGCACGCAGCAGGTAGAGGGCAGTCGGGCCCCAGTCCAGAGCGCCAGGGTCTGCCGGCCCCTTCTTCCTGCCTCTCTGCCCACACATCGTAGTGCTTTCTCTTCTGTGTTTGTCTTCCATTGCTTCCTCTTTATCTTGCATGGCTGTATCTTGCTTTAAACAACACATAAGTTCTTTTAGACGTTATTTGTAAAGAGAGGTTTTATACATCACATCATATTGTAAAGTGTGTCCTCCCTTTCCCAGGGAGGTTGCTTTTTGGGCCCTTATGTTTGCAGAGCTGTGGTTTAAAAGTCCTTTGATTCCCATGAGAGCCCTGGGAGACGGCAGCTGGGCAGCGTGGGCTCTACCATTCAGATGAAGACACAGAGGGCCCGAGAGGTGAATCGACTCCCAAGAGATAGTGAAGGAGCTAGACCTTCTGCCCTTTGTCTGTCTTGGTGGGTAGTGTCTGTCTGCTCCACCGGGGCACTGAATCCCATGTTAGATTAAATAGTCAGTGTGGAAACTGGATTGCTTTGGTCTAGTGCTGTTTTCCAAAGCATGTTCCATGGAACATTGGTCCTGAGAAATCCGCTGTGATGAAGGGATTCCTTTGTCAGATAAGGTGGGGAAGTTCTGCACACCGCCTCCCTCTTGGGGATTCACCATGCACATTAGCACATTGAAGGCTCTGGGAGGCCCTGCTGTGAAAACCTTTTTAATTCTGCTTTTCCCAAACTTATCAGGCCATAGAACCCTCAATTCCTGGCTGATACCTGCTCTGTGGAACACACAATGGGAAACCCTGGTCAAGTTTGTTTTCTATGTTAATCTGGGCTTTTCCGCTCTCAGGCCGAAGGGAGGCCCATTGTCACCCCAGTCCCCTCCCCCCACTGGGTTTCTCTCCCTTGCTCCCTGTGGCATCCTAGTCTCCCTGTTCCCCTCCAGCAGGAGAGGCAGGAGCTGCTTTCTCTGGCTCCTTAAGTAGAAGGGACAAGAGCAGGGAGGGTTCATGGTGGGGCCGGGCAGAGTGACTGGAAGAGCTCAGTAGACTCAGTGGGGACAGGAGGCCAGTGGAGGTCAGACCAGGTGATCCTAGAGCGTAGAGGAAGTGGAGTCTGGACACGAATGGAAGAGAGACCTGGGTCAAGCCTGCTGGCCCTGGGCACCTGTCTGGGACCCTGGTCTCACCCGCTGTCCCCCCTCCCCATGGCCTCCCTGACCCTGCCCTGCCCGCCTGGCCTTTCTCCGTCATTCCCTCTTAGGGTTGTCCTTGCCTCCCTCCCTGTCTTCATTCCAACCACAGCTTGGTTTCTGCCTTTTGCCTCTTGCCTGGAGCCTGGGCAGAGGTCTTTTGAGAAGCCAGGCCTTTCTGTCACCTCCTCTCTTTTGAGTATACTGTCAGCTCCCTCCACCCGTGGTGGCCTGTCTATCGTGTTCTGTTCTTCGAGGCTCTCCTTGGGGGTGGTGTCTACAATGCCTCCCCCAGAGCATGGCCTCCCAGCACCTGCTGGATGAGGGGCAATGTTCATCTGGCCTGTGTTCTCTCACCCTGCCACCCTCAGAAGCCCTCCCAGTCCTGGCGATGGCAGAGAGGAGGACAGGAGGGCCCTAACACCTGTCTCCACGCTACTCTTTCTGTGCCACATCAAGGCCAAACAGTCTTCTGCTGTAGCCCCTTGTTGCCTTATCAGCAGTTAAGTCACCTGGGGCACCGAAGGCCTCTCTAAGGCAGAGTCTGCCTGAGCCGTTCCCTGGTTGCCTGAAGTTGGCTTTTTGGATGCAAGAGCAGGAGTCCCCTTTCCCCTGATGACTCATGATGGTCTGTCAGCTGTTTCCTCCCAAGCTCAAGCCTGGTCTGTCTTCCAGGTCCCCAACCCCGCCAATCTTCACAACGTGTGAGAGGACAGCAAAGGGCTCTGGATGTGGGATCAGACAGTTGGCCTTGGAGAAGCCATGTTTTGTCTCTTTGAGCCTCAGTTTATTAATCCTCCAAATAAGGGAGACTGGTGCCTTCCTCACAGATTTAGTCGGGGTGAAATGTGGCGATGGGTGTGAAAATATTTTATAAGCTTTGATAAAATACACGCAGCTTGTCAATTCCCCGCCTGAGAATGGAGGAGCCCGCCTTCTCGGCCTTCAGTGCAGATGAAATGATGGCAGGTAGCGCGTGATAGGTGTTTGGTAAGAGAGAACTTTCCATCGCTCTTACAAAATCTTTCTCCCACTTGGCGTCAATTACTGGTAAGCCTGGGTCTCAGCCAGGTCATCGGCCTCTGACCAGCTGAGTGGGCCTCAATCTTCTGTGCATCCTTTGCCTAAAAGCATAACAAGATTCCCGTCCAGCCCCTGCCCTCCCAGAGCCTGGGATGATCACCGCCCGCCGCAGAGTCAGTGATTTGTGTGCTCACCTGCCCCCTTGGACAATGACGTCCACAGGGCTAGGACTGTGACCCCTAGCTGAGCCCACCTGTGTGTTGAATGAATGAATGATGCATCTGAAAAAATGAGTGTCTGCTATCTGCCTGGACACAGGGTCCTTCTCAATTTGTCACCCCTGGGACTCTCAGAGCCACAACCGAGGTTGTTGTCAGGGAAGCAGTCTGAGACCTGCAGGGCACAGCTGAGTTTGTACTTGGGCCTTCACTCCAACCGCATCCCCAAGTGTCACCCTCCGTACCCTCTTACAGGATCCTTGACCTGGCTCCCTCCCTGCGGCTTCCTGCTGGATTCTGTGTCTGTCCAAGGATGAGGCCTGAGGTGAGGCAGGGTGGCTAGCCTCCTCTGCAGGCAAGCTGGGGCCCAGCCCAGCGCTCAGGGTGAGGGTGAGGCCGTGCGACTGAGCTAGAGCTGTGTAGAGAACCATGACCACGTGTGTGGGTTTAGCTGGAGCCTCGGTGGGGCAGTGACATACACATTGGCATTGGGATCTGCATCTGTTCTTTCTCCCTGGACGGCACAGTGAGTAGCCAGACAGGCTCGTCTGCAGCCTTGTGGGCAGGGCTTTGTCCCTGGGACAGGGAGCATGTCTCCCTCTCTAAGGCTCGGGCTGCGGCTCTCCACGCAAAGGATGGAGGCTGACTTCTGCTCTCCCACGTGACTGGGAGGGTTGACTGGTTCAGGCCGGAGCTCACAGTCCTGGTGCCCTGCTTTGGGGGTCAGTTGGAAGAATTTACTTGCTGGGTTATATCGACCTTGCCCTGAGCAGTCACTTCCGCCATTCCTTTTGTGGCCGCTTAGTGACCACCTGCCATGAGCTGGTTCCTGAACTACTAGGTCCTGGGCTAGCAGACATGAATGAGCTAGACCCTGACCTCAAGGAGCTCCCATTCTAGTGGGCTAGGCAGGTGCACAGACACATAAAGGCATGTAATGGTAGTGGGTGGGGGTGCAAAAAGCACGGTGGAGTCCACTTTCACAGGAGCGGGCCTCGGGAAAAGCATAACAGGAGGTGACTGGAATGAGACATCAAGGCTGAGCAGCTGCTGCCCAACAGATGAGGGTGAGGTGGGGACGGGGGCTGGGAGCTGGCTTCCCTGGAAAGTGGCGAGGCCACAGACCAGATTGTGTGGCCGGTGGTGACCTGGGGCAGGTTGGCCCGGGACACATGGGAAGAGGGGTGTGCCAGCTGCTCACAGCCCGACCAAGGGGCAGTCCTGTGGCAGTGTGAGGGTTAGCTCAGGGTCAGAACAGGTGCCAGGGCCACCTCTGAAAGAAAGCCAGAGGCATCTAGCCAGTTTTATTAATACAAAAGCCAGGTGGAGAGTGGGGGCTTGCAAATGGTCTATTCAGACCCCTGGGCTACCTAGCGCATGCGGATTTGGCTTTCTGGGGAATTATGGGCCCATCAACGGCCCCCAAGGTCACTGTGCTATCCCAGGGTGTGGGAACGGGAGTGGACCAGAGAGGAAGCAGCCCCGCCCTTCTTGGAGGAGTGTGGCCTGGGTTCTGTCCCCTGGACTCCGCCCCTGCGGGAAGGGGGCCCGGAGTGAAGGGGCTGAAGGCCATCGAGGGAGCGGTGAGAGCTGGCAGTGGCTGAGAGGCTCTGGGAAGTTCTCTCCAGGCTGGAGCTGGTCCAGTCTCTGGCCCCATGCAGAGGGTGCTGACAATTCCCTGTGTGCCCTGAACATGTTCCCACTTGTCAAGGTTCATTTATTTTCTTTTTTCCCTCTCTGTAGGACAGATTTGAAACAAGGGCCTCTACTTGTGGGGCTGTAGAGTGCCTTGGTGACCCCCTAGCCCCCTGCTTTGATTGGTGCTCTAATTTCTTTCCAGCTCTCTCGTGCACCCACCGGTCTGGGCCCCCCTCCCTGCTCAGCCTTGAGGCTGACTCCAGTCCTCGTCTGCTGCCTGCAGCTCTCCCTGGGGGTCCAGGTCCCCTCTGTCCCTCTCGTCCTCCACTCTCCCCCTCTGGTTTCAAAGATGGAGCTTTGCACATCCCCAAGCAAGGCCTGGCGTGCCCCATTCCAGGAGCCCAGACTTTTGGGTTTTTGTTTTTTAGCAAGATTGAGCAGATATACCATTGGTGAGGGCAGTTGATAATTAGGGGGCAGGGGACAGGAGCTGGTGGAGGGACCCTTTTCAGGCAGCTTTGAAGCCATAACAATAATAGCTGGCGTTTATTGTCTACTATGTGCTCGTTACTTTGTTCAGTGCTTTATTTAACACATTTATTTTGCTTCCTCCTCTCAACTGGCCCATTTAAAATGGAGGCCCGGAGGGCGGGTGGGAAGAGCCAGATGCTTCACTGCCTCCTTGTTAGGGGGTCTTCCTCCCCCAGGGGATGGACTCTCTGAAGGTTAGCTAGGGGCTCTCCTCTGCCTCCAGCCAGGAGGGACTTGGAAAACCGGGCCTGTGGAAGGAAGCTGGCCAGGCTGCGGGGTCTCGAGTAAAGGTTGCTTCTTCAGCAGTCCTTGGTGCCTTGTTCCAGGGTTGTCTCGTGGTCTAACTGAAACCCTTCCTCCCCCAACACATCCCTGGAGTAGAGGGAGTGCAGCCATGCCTGCTCCCCTGGGAGTGGGCAGTGGAGGGTGGCGTGGAGGGCAGCATTTTCTCTGTTACCAGGTCATGGATCTAGGAGCTCACCTGCTCGGTGGGTGGAAGCAGGTGTCTGCACTGCAAAACTCTCTCTCAGGGACCCGATTTCGATGTGCTTCCTTTGGGCCCTGGGCTCCTGACGTTACCCCTCTGCCTGGCTCTCCACTCCCCTCTCCGCCCCCACGTCCTGGCCAGCTGCCCCTGCTCTCTGACTGTCCTTCCCGCTGTGGCCTGAGGAGCAGGGCAGGGAGCCAGTGGGGCACCTGGCCACCCTGGAATGTGTCTCTTTGCTGTTTCCACGGCTTGGCCCAGGCCCCTGCAGGCTGCGGTTGGAAGGTTTTGCCCTTTAAAAAGATGTCTTTCTTTCAGAGGGTGAGGAGTGAATCACAAATGTGAAGAGACCCTTCTAGGGCAGCGGCGTTTGGGGCCTGCTTGGAAAATAGGTGAGCAGTAGTAGTTGAACCACTTCAGACATTGGCAGGGATAACTTGTTCCCAGGAGATACTTTTCTGGAATGCTCAGGAGATGGGCTGGTGCAGTAACTCTGGGTGTCCTCTGTCTGCCAGAGTCCCCATTCTCCTCTCAGCTTCTGTGGGATGTTGAGGCCTGGGAGAGCCTAGCAGGTGTGAGGCGCTCAGTGTGCTTGATGCACGGACGAATCACACAGAGGCCTTTGGAGACAGCATTTCTGGTTTGCGTTTGAGTTGGGCGGGTGGGTACGGGTGAGAGACGGGGCTGTTTTAGGATCTGGGAGACGATAGCACTCCAGGGAAGGGACTGCCTACAGTTTGCAACTGCTAAGGAAGGACCGTGGGTGGTGGGAAGTTTCTCACCTACACAAAAGGAGGCTGGGCCTGGCCAGGCGTGGCTAGTGACCTGGGGGAGGTGACCTGTGGGGCGGAGAGTACTGAGTGGCCACAGGAATGCTGAAGGGCAGCCTGCCCTGGGCACCAGGGCCGTGGGCACCCATCCCAGCTCTGAGCTGGCTGTCTTTCAGAGCCGCGGTGTGCTCACCTGTAAAACAAAGGTGTTACTACTTATCCCACCTTCCCGCCACCTCTCTGGCTGCCCCAAGGGTGACCGGAGCAGTTGCTGTGATGCTCAGAGCAGACGTGTTCCAGGGGACTTGGGCTCTGCGTGGGATACCCTTTGTGAGGGGAACCAATCCCTTCCTCTCTGTCCCGGGGTATTCGGTTCCCCTTAGTTTCAGCATTTGTGGCCACTCGGCCTGGTCCCTCACTTTCTGACCTGTCTCTGGCCTGCCCTTGCCCACACCCACCACACTGGCAGGTGCCCTCCTTCAGAGCATAGTCACCTCTCCGATCTTGCCATACACAGAGGTGATCCTCAATGTCCCTGAGCGAGGGCTCAGGGGCCAGTGGACCCTGCCTCCAGGAGACGGGAGAGAGGGCGCTGTTGCCACTGCCCGAGGGGCAAACATTCCGCACAGAGCCCAGGCTTGGACATCCACGTGGTCTCCACAGATGTGGAATCTGGGCTCAGAGGTTCAGTGACTTGCCTGAAGCAACCTGCTTTCAGGCCAGACTGGCCCAGGTCTGCCCAGTCCCGGGGCTCTAACGCCCTGTGCAGGCCCTGCCTGCCAGGAAGTGAAGCCCCGGGGATCTGGTGCGCTAAGAGAAGCCAGGTAGGTGAGGGTGATGTGACGTGTCCCTCCCAATCCCTACCATCCTTCTTGGTTTTCTTCCTCCTGATAACTGTTGGATCCTTGGAGCCGGTCCCCTGGTCCCATGAGCCTTACTGCCTCAGCCCTGAGACCTGGAAACCAGATTACCAAGCCCTTCAACAACCCCGGCCCTCCCGACCCGTCAACGCCCTCCTTTCTTGACAGCCATCCTGCGGGGAGGAACCCGGGAGAGGCCTGGTGCCCCAGCTGGCGCAGGTCCTTCCTCTCCATCACCGCCTTTTGGAAGGTTGCACCCCGTGCAGCACTTTGTAGATGGCAATAAAACTCTGCTTAGATCAATGCTGTCAGTGATGGTGAGTGTTTCTTTTCAAGACATGCCTACTCTGCTCTGGGCTCAGGGCTTAGGGTCATCAGCAACTCACTTCCCCTCAGGACAATCCCAACAGGTAGGTGCATTGTTTTCATTTTGAGATGGGAAAATGGAGGCACAAAGAGATGAAGCTACTTGCCTGAGGTCCAGTGGCCAGGAAATGGCAGAGCTGGGATTTGAACCCTGGACATGCTAAGCCATGATCAGATTAGCTGTGGTCCCCACCCCCTGGGGCCCAGCCCAGTACCGGTCTGTGGCCTGTTAGGAAACAGCCCGTGCTCCCGATGCATCAGGTGCAACCCTCCAGCCCCCCACGACACCCAGCCCCCCACCCCTGGTTGGTGGAAAAATTGTCTTCCATGAAACCGGTCCCTGGTGCCAAAAAGGTTGGGGACTGCATATCCTCTGAGAAGGGCTGTCTCTCATGCCCTCTTCCGCCGGAGTAGGCAGGTGGCTTTCTGTACGCCTCCCTGTGCCTGAGTTCTTCTTGGGACCAGGCCTGGGCTGGGTTTGACCGCAGGTAGCATGGAGGGAGCCTCGGAGGCAGTGCGAGGAAGGCAGGGACCACTGGGCTGGGTAGGGGTAGGGGAGTCACCCTCAGCTGGAAGGCCCCGGCGAGTAGTCAGCATCCCTGCAGCACCCACCCCATTCAGGGGCTGGCAGGGTGCTTGGCTCCAGCCTTGGCACAGCTCCATGGCCCTCAGGCCACAGTGGGTTCTAGAGGGTATGTAGCGGAGACTGATCATGAGCTCTCCCCAGCTGGGCAGCCTCAGCCAGGCGCAGTCTGCCTGAGTTTGAGGAAGGGAGACAGGCCGGAGACAGGCGGGAGGGGTGGCGAGGCCGTTCGCTTTGGAATTAAGTGCAACGAAGCAAGTGATACACTAGCTTGGGGATCAGCAGCTCAAGCACTCTTTTATTGTTTGTTCTAATGTCACTTAATTTTTGAATAAGTAATACACTCCAGGGCTTAAGAAAAGGGTATATCGTGGAGAGACTTCCTCCCCACTCTGTCCCAGCTACGTGACTGCTCTCCCGGAGGTGGCGTGGTTTCTGTGTGTCCCTCTGGAGATTATCTACACACACAAGCAGATATGTATAGCTGGTATTTTAAAATATGTACTTGCATAATATCTGCAAAATAATGTTTTGCATGTTGCTCTTTTTCACTAAACAGTGTAACTTAGAGATCCCTACCAGCATACAAAGACCTTCCTCATTCTTTCATTAGGGCTGGGTAATATTCCATTCTCTTGATCGTTTTTATTTTTTACTGAAATATAATTTATAGACAGCAAAATGCACAACTCTTCAATGGACAGCGCAATGAACATTTGCATATGTATATACCCATGCGACCACCACCCAAATAAAAATAGGAAACTTTTCCATTGCCCCAGAAAGTTCCCTTGTGCCCCTTCCTAGTCAGTCCCCTGTCAGGGAGTTACCATTATTCTGACTTCTATAACTGTACCTCAGTTTCTTACCTTTAAAATGGGAGCTATGTTGGAACTGACTCACAGGGCTGTCGGGAGGACCATATAAGTACCCAGCACAGTGCCTGGCACGCAGTAGCCACTTAATGAAGGACAGATGTCGACATCATTATAAATACATCCCTTGCTGGTCCTTCTCCTGCCTCTGCTGGGCTCTCCAGTTACCTTCAGTTTTCTCTCTCTCTCTCTCAGACATGCACACACACACACACACACACACACACACACACACACACACACACACTCCCACTCACACACCGTCTAGCCATGGAGATAGACCAAGAGGGTCATTGTATGAGGCCCAGGCTGAGTCAATGGCCCCATTGTTCCTGGGCTGGGTTCCCAGAGCTGCCCATGTGGCACTGACCAGGGCTGGGCTGTCCGATGGGAGGTGCCCACGGGCCCCTGACCAAGAGCTGACCACACCTGGCGGGGACACCCGCTCTCCCTCCTTCCCCAGAGGGAGGAGGGAAAGAGCCCAGTTCAGCCTGGGACTGGGCAGGGGGGCTCAGGGACCCCTCCCGTTCTCCACGCTGTTTCCTGCCAGGGGCTGGGGTGCCTGCAGACGGGGCACTCGGAGCTGGCACCTCGGGGCTGAGAGGCTGGGGGCAGACCCAGAACGTGGGCCAGGCGAGAGAAGGGAAGGGGACATCGAATGCCTACTGACCCCTTCTCTCCCCTCCTGGGAGAGTGTGCGGGCAGCCCGAGGGCCCCACGGAACCAGCCTGTAGGTAACCACCTGGAAGCAGGCCTCCCCTCCCAGGCAACCCAGACTCCGGGAACTGCCCCAGGAGGCAGGACTTGTGGCTGCCTCTCCTGGCCAGACTCCCCAGACGCGGGATTGTGTGTACTGGCATTCCGGGTCATCTGCGCGCCCGCTGGGCTGCCGCAGGGTTCCTTGGGGGGGACACCTCAGGGACAGCCCTGGTATGTCTTTCCCCGTCTCACCTCCTCCGATGCTCTCTGTAAAGATATGGCTCCCACTCCTGCCCTGCTTGTCACCACCTGCCAGCAGGGAATGTGCCAGAAGGGCCTCCAGCCTTCTGGGCACGAGCCAAGGCTGCGGAAAGGGCTGCCTCGGGGGCCAGCAGGCGGTGAGCCTGCGAGCCAGATGTAAGGACGGGATGAGGTGGTGAGAGGCGTTTGGGCAGGCGGCGGGGCGGGGGAGCCTGGCCTGGAGGCTGGAGAGGGGACAGAGGGCACTGGGGGGAGGGTGTTTATCAGATAAGGATTATGCTTCCTGAGGGCCTGACGTTTCTTCCCGCCTCAGTCGAGACCAGACTGGAGTCCTGGCTGCTTCAGGTGGCCCACGGCCCTAGAGACTGGCCCAGGACCCTGGTCGCCTCCTGCTGTCCCAGGATGTGTCACTGAGTTGCTCTCTGGGCCCAGACACTGCCTGTCCTTCCCTGTCCCCGCCAGTCTGGGCACCTGTTCACAGGGTTCCGAGCTGGATCCTGCATCCTGCTCTGAGCTGACGGGTCCAGGGCGGAGGCTTCTGCGGGCAGGCGCAGAGGCGGAGCCCCACCTGCCGGGATCTGCGTTCTCTGGGCCAGCCCCTCATGCCATGGAAACAGCGCTACGGCGGCCTGGGAATTACCCAGGATGGGAATTTTAATTGCAGCCCACGATCCTGTTCTGCTGTCCGCCCCCAACTCCCATCACCTCCCCAGCCCTGGGGCCTGTGCGATATTCACTGTGTCATATTTTTAGATCAGACACAGGGTCTGGGGCCCATCTTAGGCCTTGTTTGTCTTTGGTCAGTCTGTCTGTCTCCTCCTGGCTCTGTGGCTGGGTGTCTCAGGATGCGCCCCGGTGCCAGGCGTGTGGGGGCGGGGAGCGGGAGGCAGAAGCCGTCTTAAGATGAACACGGCCTGTGGTGGAAGCCACCACTCTGCTTCCACGGCAGGAGGGCCCTGGGGGGTCCCGGGGGAGTCCTGGGTCCTGAGAGCGCTCACCGATGTTCCTCGGCCTGAGTCTCCATGGCCTCGGGCCACAGGGGTGAGTGTGGCAATGGCTGGCAGAGTGGGCTGGGGAGGGTCAGCTTCAGCGCGTGCTCCTGCCTCAGAGGGCAGCCGGAGCAGGCGCCTTCCTCAGAAGGAAGGGGGCATCTGGTCCCCTCTGAAGTCTCCTTCTTCTCAAGAACTTCGGGGACTTGGAAGAGACTCACCTTGGCAAGATCCGGGCTGGACCTTGTGAGGCCACAGGAAGGAAGATGGAGTTCCTGGAAGACAGGCCCAAATCTCCCCAACACAGGTCACTCCTGCCTCCCCACCACCAGGCCCAGGAAGGCAGTCTGGCAGCAGGTGTGTCATGCAGGGGCGGGTTCACAAGATCGGGGTTCAAATCCTGCCTTGGCTACTTACCAGAAGCAAATCTGTTAGTTTCTCTGTGTCCTCCCATCCTCCGGGATTTGTCGGCATCCTCTAATTTATCTGGGGGATTTTGTTCTGTCACGGGAGGAGGAGGGGGACTTTCTGTTGGGAGTGGCTCCCAGGAGAGATAGAGTAGTGAGGAAACGGCGCCCCCCTCTCTGGCCCCTTGGCCTGGATTTGAGGTCCGGGTTTAGAGGCTGCAGGCACCAGCGGTGCAAGCTGTTTGCAGAGAGGCCTTGGGAGACTCATGGCCCTGCAGTTGAGCTTTGAGGCCCCGCGGCCCCAGGGCCCCCGTATTGGGGGAGATGCTAATCCCTTGCCTCTGGCAGCCCCGGCCTGGGGCTATGGGAGAATCAGGGGTCGCCCTCGGCCTGGACATTACCTTCCCCGCCAGGGCCACAACTAGGGAGGCACAGCAGGGCGCGGGGCGCTCCTTCAAGTGCCCTCTTGGCCTTTGGCAGTTCACAGAGCAGGAGCAGAGAGCATGCCAGTGGTGGCTGCAGATGGCAGGCTGGTCTGGGAGCAATGCGGTGTCCCTTGAAGGGATTCATTCTCAGAAACCCTTGTAGGTGGAGTAGCGAGGTAGCTTTTCAAGGGGTTCGGCTGGAGGAGCTCATGGGGCAGGAGAAGTGTTCCCACGATGATGTGGTCTTCTGAATCTGTGCGCTGGCGGGCCTGGCAACCTCTGTGCCAGCGACCCACAGGGATCTTATGAGGAAGAAATGGGATCGTATGTATCTGAGGGCCTAGCACAGCACCTAGCCAGAGGGAAGGCCCTCAAATATTTGTTTTATTGCGACAACAAAGAGGTTCTGGTCCCTTGATTCATCCAGAGGAGGAATTCATCCACAACAAGGCAGAGCTGGGGGTAGGAGGTACGTAAGAGAACTTTTCCTCAAAGAGCTGAAGACCCAGCTGGAGGCTCGGCTCACTTCCTGTGTGGCCTTGGGTAAGTCACATAACCTCTCTGGGCCTGCCTCAGTTTGCTCCTCTATGACATGAGGGAGTTGGTTTAGCTCACGTCCGCGGGCTCCTCTGGCTCTGTCATTGAATGGGCGTTCGCTTCATCTGCGGGGAAAGGGCCACTGGGCCCGGCTGCCCTTGCCCAGGCCTCTCTGGTTTCTCTGCAGGTGCTGTGGGCTCTTGGGCCTGAAGTCCAGGAACAGCCAAGAGCTGTCCCTCCACACACTTGCTGCCTTGTCAGCGTCCCCCGAGACATGGGAAATTGAGGATCGCAGTGGCAGATCTTAAATCAAAGCCTGGGCCATCAATCTCCCAGAACAGACTGAAATAACAAGGTGGGTGGCACAGACCGCCACTGCATGGACAGTCGGAAGATATTAAAAAGTCAGCATCTCGAACCCCCAAGTCCCTTAACACATTTCCGAATACCCCAGGGACCTGCCTGCTGAGGGGAAAAGGGAATATCTCATTTTAGAGTTCCTCAGGAGGGCCCGAGGGCTCTATTTCAGGAAACCCCTCATCTGGGGGCTTCTGAAGGCCCCCTACCTGCTGTTGTCTGCCTGGCCTGCCTGACCGTCAGCTCCTCCCGTGCAGGCGCCCCCACCAGAGCGTGGCCCTCGTGTAGACTGGAATGGTTGGGACACCATTGCTCACTGGCTCTACAAAGCTGGGTAAGTTGCTTAACCCCTTTGGCTCTTAGTTTCCCCATCTGTAAAATGGGAATGACAATAGCTACTTCATAGGGTTGTTCTGAGGGTTAAATGTAATAATCCACACAAAGCAAACAGCACAGTGCCTGGCACATGGCGAGACCTCAAACATTAGCCATTAATATTACTCTCCCTACTATCCCACAAACGAGCCCAGATAGCTGCTGTTTTCTCTCACAGGTTCTCCTGCTCTTTTTCCTATTTAAACCCTACCCACCCCTCAAACCTCAGTTCGACTCCCTCCTCCTCCAGGAAGCCCTCCCTGAATGATCCTCCAAGGGCACATCTTCCTCTGACTTCCAAGGTTACATTTTTTTGCATTCAATTATATTTGCAGCAACTTTTCTTTGCCGCTTCATCGTGTGGTATCCAAGCTCCTTGATTACAAGGCCTTTGCTTCTGTTTTCTCCCCCTCTCTTTCCCCTACGGCACCTGCCACAGTGCAGTGCACATCTTAGGTGCTGAAGAAACACCCGTGCTTGTCATGTGGGAGATGCCAGGAAACTGAAAACAGAATCCTGGTATTTCTGAGACTGGGTCTTCTGTCTATTTTTAGTTTAAATCTTCTTCAAAAAAATTCCAAATTCCACTCTGTCTTTACATTACAACCACACCAATCTTTTCATGTCAGCCAGATGTACTTTTCCCTCCTCTCCACCCGAAATACACCGGAATTTGAAAAATGAGGCGCTGGATCTGAGAGTGCGAGCAAGAGAAAGCTCTCTCTAAACCCCGACTATTCTTGTCAGGCTGAAAACTTGGGGAGGGATTAGTTCTGGGTGAAAGAGAAGGTTCCGATGGCTCAGCCCGGGGCTATTAGAGCTCAGGGTTTTCTATGGAGGGACAATTGGGATTTTGAGACACGAAGTCCCTGCTTCTGGAAGGTCAGCACTCTTGTTAGGCATCTCAGGACACGGCCACTCCTGGGGTGGGGGAGGTGGCAGGTGGGGAAACAGATCTGGTCACCCTGAAGTCAGGACTGAGGGCTGGCCCTGACATCCTGACTGCGGTGGGGCGGAAGGCAGGCAGTCCAGAGCACAGGTTGCCATGGCTGCAGCTGCAGAACGCACTGGAAGGTGATGTTAGCCACCCCAGCTTGATGGGATGGGGTAGGGGGACAGGGGTTAATAATTATGAATTTGCAGTTGTGGTCAAGATAAATGGCCATTCGGTCTAGTGGGACCCTTGGGGGCAGGGGCCTTTGTACCACCTGGTCCTGGGCGGAGAGAGAGACATTCTTGATGATCCAAGTCCTGAGTCCTCCAGAGAAGCATAGCTGTCATTCTTCTCCTGGTGAGTGTGTGACTGTTTGTTCCTGGCTACCGAGCAGTCGATAACAATAATAACATTGCACAATTGCTAAGCACTCAACCTGTGCCAGACACTGTGCTGAGCGCTTTACATACATTTGACCATCTGGTGATCGCAGCAGCCCCAGGACAAGGTGAGGACCTGCATCTCCATCTTCTGGGCGAGGAAACTGAGCCGCAGAGAGGCTGCGTCACTCACACAAAGTCACACGGCAGGCTCCTCTGACCCGGGAAGTTGCTGTGCTAACCCCTCTACTGCAGCGTGGGGCGGAGGCAGCCGCTGCCTTTCCGTGCCTAGGACAGGAGGCTCCCAGAATGCCTGGAGTTTTCAAGCCATCCACTGCTCCCTGCCCGCTGCCCAGGAGTGACAGAGAGGCTATAGTTCGGAAGGTAATCATTTGGTCAGAACAGAGGAGCATCGGAGGTTCAGCCAGCCAAACCACCTACCCATTCTCCAGATAAGGAAAGAGGCCCATGGGGTGGCCAACCTTGGTCATGGTCAGACATGCTGGCAAGGCTGGGATTCCCTGCTGTCCTCTCCAGCCCAGGGCCACGGATTCCAGGTTTTGCCTGTTTACCCTGCTTCCTCTGCACTCCACTCTGAGAGGTCGGGGGTCCGTTTGCCTTGTCACCAACCTATCCCTGGTGGCCATGCAGGCCTGGCCTGCGGGAGATGCTCAGTCAATATTTGTGCAGAGAATGAAGGACCAAGGTGCTCGGTTTGCCAGCTCTGGGGCTGGTCCTTCACATAGAAGGGCGGCAGTGGCTCTGGAGTTCCACCCAGGAGCCCAGAGGCAGTCTGGTGGGAAGTGGGTGGCCGGGGTGGAGGGTGGTCTGGAAGATAGTTGGCCTGCAAATCCACTCCTGTGCCCCACTAAGCCTGTCCTCCCTTACCCCGGACCCTGCTCGGGAGGGACATCTGGCGCAGGGGCAAATGACTCACTTCCACACTCAAGAGGTAAAGGGGCGAGGGAGGAGGATGGGCTAGGGGTGTGTGTTGGGGTATTGGCACTGAAAGGTGGTTGGCTCCGGTTCTGGGTTCTGGAGTCCCTCTGTCGCGCTGGCTGGGGAAGAGGTAGAGGACAGCTGGGCCAGGGGCCAGGCTGGGGCCCCAGCCGGCCTTCGGGGAGGGGGGCGCTCAGGAGAAAGGCTTCGGCGGGCGGCCCGGCGAGCTGCGTCCTCGGGGGCAGGGGGAGGGAGGCTACGGGAAGAAACGGGAAGGGGTGCCAGTGGCAGCCCCAGCCCTTGCCCGCCGGCCTCCCGGAGATGGGGTGGGCGTGGCCTGCCCGGGGCGGTGGGTGGGGGCTGGCTCGCGAGCGGCCTGCGGAGGGGGCGTCCGGGGCGGCGCGGGGGGCGGAGGGCGCGCGCTGGAGGGGTGGGGAAGAGAAGGGGCGGGCGGCTCGGGGGTGGAGCCGGGGCGCAGCGCCCGCCGCTCGCTCGGCGCTGAAACCGCTGCCGCCGCCGCCGCCGCCGCTGTCGGCTCGGGGACGCGGGCGGGCGCTCCGTGAGGCTCCGGCGCCTGCGGCTGCGGCGCTCTGGGTCCCGGCCCCTGGCCCCTGGCCCGGCGTCCCTCGGGTCCCGGCGCCCCGGCCCCGGTCCCGCGCCCTGCCCGGGACAACGCACTCTGCTGCTCGGGCCGCCCCGGGCTCGCGCCCCCGGGCCATGAAGAGGGGCCCGTGAGGGGCGCGCGGAGGCGGAGGAAGAGGAGGGAGGAGGGAGGCCGAGGAGGAGGGCGCGGGAGGCGGAGGATGCCGCCGCCGCTGCCGCCGCCGCCACCCGCGGGCCCCCGGCGAGCCTGACTCCAGACCGGAGGATGGAGCCGGCGCTGGGCGCTGCAGCGGCTCCCGGCGCGCCCCCGACCAGGTATTGGCGGGGCCCGGCGGGCCCCGGGGCGGGCGGGAACGGACACTCCGCCGCAGCAGCCGGGAGGGGCGCGGGCGCGGTGGGAGACGCCCCTCCGCCCGGGGACAGTCGCTACGGGCGGTGCGTGGAGGGGTGGCGGCGGCGAGGGACAGCAGCGTGTTGGGCGCAGGAAGGGGCTGCCTGGGCTGGTGGCCGGTGAGCGCCGCGATCTCCCCAGCCCTCCCTGCCCCCATTCGAGGAGGGCAGCAAACTTGAGACGCGCGGCGGCCCCCGAGGCACCCCGCTCCCCTCCGCTGCGGAGCGCGCCCGGGGGCTGCTGCGGGCTCACCGTCCCACAGCTTGCCCGTCTCGGGGCTGCTGAGGCGCCTTGAGACCCTGAGGTCCCCGCGCCCGCACCAACTTTCCAAACCGGGGCTCCAGCCGGAGGCGGGGGCCGCCCCTTGCTTCCTGCTCGCAGCCCTGGCCCAGCACCCGCATCCACCACGCTGCGATGAGCTGGGCCCCTGTGGGGCCCGAGCCGCCGGATGGTGCAGAGCCCCCCACGGGAAGCCAGAACAGCCCTCCCACTCTTCTCTGGGTAGGGTCCGGGCAGCAGCCCCTCCTAGGCTCCGGGGACCCGACGCTTGCTTTCACAGCAACAGCCCGGAGTAGCCCTAGCTGAGATTCTAGGAGTTAAAAGGCCAAGCTACTCGAGGAAGGTAGGACCCAAGGGTCATCCTAGGGTGGCACCTTGGCCTGACTTCACATGTGCCCCTTCCCCTGATCCCTGGCCTGCCCCTTCCCAGTATTAGGTTCTTCTGCTCTGTTCTGATTTCTTCCCGACGAACTTAAAAACTGCCCCTAGGCAGGAGGCTCCTAGGAAGGGCCACTCTTAGATCCAGGTGTCAGAGGATGGGCTTAGGCCATTGATAGAGAGCTAGAGGCTGGGGCAGGGGAGGTGGATGTCCAGTCAAGGACAGAAATTCAGCCCAGCATCTTCTGGAGGGCTGGCTGGTGGGAGCTGGGGGCAGACTCGGGGGCAGGAGGCGGCACCCTGGCAGACAAGCCAAAGGCACGTGAGAGGCGAGCAGGTGGGGGCTGAGGTCCCAGGCACCTCCCTTCAGAGGTGCCGCAGCCCCTTGAGGTGGGGCTAGGCTGTTTCAGGCAGACACCTTACCTGGGCAGGCAGTTCCCAGGCTCCTGTCCTCGGCAGCCAGGGACACTTACTGGCATCATGATGACCCTGTTTCTTTTTCAAAGTGCTTTCACCGTCATGACTCACACATTGGATTCACCAGGGAGGTATCAAGCTTCCAACCTAGTCCATTCTCCTCCCTCCTGGGTCTTTAGGGAGCTGCTGGGGAAAGGAGGAGTGGATTTGCCCTCGGGCCTCAGGCCCCTGCTGGAGCCCAGGAGCCCAGCCCTGCAGACTTTCATTTAGCCTCAGGCCACGTGGTGGGATGGGGAGGGGAGGGGTGCAGGTGAGAGGAAGTCTCTGCTAATTATCCCCCCAACTCTGCTGGGTCTTTGAAATCATGTCCAGCCACCCCCTGCCCCTTCACTTAACACCCCGCTGGCTTCCTCATCTCAAAGCAGTAGCACAATCCGCCCTAAAATCCAAATTTCCCTCTTTGCTGAGTAGTTGCAATGCTTTTGGCTGGAGGTTTCCTCCTTGGCATCCGAAGTCAAGCTCCTCTCACAGACAGCTTCCCTCTCCCTCTGCCTTGCGCAGGCCCCTATTAGTAGGAGGGGTGTAGATCCCCCTTACCCACCCTCCCTCCGCCCCCCTGCCTCCAGGGCCCCAGCTCCTGAGCAGGGTGGTGCTGATATAGGGGTGTGTGTCAGGCTGCATCAGAGAAGGGAGGAGGTGTACGTCTGTGCTCCACTGGGAGGGGTGGGAGGTGCCAGGCCCTCACCAGGGGGTCAGGTTCCTGCCCTCCTGGGTTTCCGCTTGCCACCCCCATGTCTCCTCCCTTGCCCACTGTGAGTCTGTCTCTACTTTCCCAACTCCACTCTGCATTGGTGCGGGGAGGGAGCATTTGATATTCATAATCTGGTTCAGAGAAGGTCCCGAAGCCCTGAGTCACTGTATGGTTTCCATGGAAACAGACTTGTTCAGAGGACTCGATGTAGCAGGCTGTGGTGGGGGAGAAGGAAACATAGTAAAATCAGGCTCCACAAGTGTGGCAGGAGTTGGACCAACTCCCTTCCGTGAGGAGGATGAGGGTGGGCAAGGCTCTAGTCTCCCTGTAGGAGGGGCTGCCTCTCGCCACCCACTGAGGTCCCCCTATTGGGAGGTGCTCAGCTACTCCTGTGGTGGCAGGCTGCTGCTGCTTGTGTGGACCTCTGGCTAGGTGGCAAGGCTCATGGCTACCTCTCAATGCCTCGGTTTCGTCCTCTGTAAAATGGGGAAAATAAGAAAACCCACCTGGTAGGGGTGTTGTGAAGGTCAAATGCATTATGACATGGAACACACTCAGAACAGGGCCATAGTAAGTGTTCGTAAGTGTCATTATTATTAAGTCAGGGGATTGGAAGAAACTCCCCCCAGCATGTTCGCCTGGAGCCTCCCCCGTGTCCCAGCAGGTGGTCCTGACATCTATTGGCTGGCCTGTCTCCTGCTTTGCAAAGAGCCTCCCCCAGCAGCCCTGGCACACCCCCTGCTGGGAACCAGCCATGCATTTCTTTCTACAGAGCATTCGTTTCAGGTTGCTGTGAGCCCACCACCGTGCTCTTGTTCCGACCCCACCTGTCTAGGAGCTTTGTGGGAGCAAATACTCCAGGTCCAGATGGACAGGCAGCTTCCTGCCTCAGCCCCCTGGGGGAGGGTTGGTCCTGGATCCCCTTGGAATTGGGGCAGAGGGAAAGGGACAGAAGAGGTCCAGGCAGAAATGGTGCCCTGTGTGACAGAGAGAAGGGGTTGGGTGGGGCAGGCCACCTCCCCTGAGCCTACAGAGGCTGGTTCATCTGGCTGGAGGAGCATCTCCCTCCTGATTGTCAGCCAGAGAGGGATAAGGGAACTCTCCAGAAAGCTAACAGACTCTGCCCTGCCCCTCCCCCCAAATTCGAGCCTCTATTGCTCAAGTGTTCCCCAGCATGCCCTGCGAGTCTGGACTGGCTAGGGGGCTCCAGCCTGAGCCCCAGCTGATCTGCTGTCATCCCACCTGCCAGGGCAGGGCAGGAGGCTGACCCCAGCAGTGCCAGCCTCGGCCGCATCGGGGAGCGCAGCCCGGGGAGATTCTGGGTGCCAGTGATGGCTCAGCCTGAGTCCCCCTCACCGGCCCTTCTCTCTCCTAGCAGGCCCCTCTCCGCGTCACACTCCCTCCCCGCCTACTGTAAGGTGGGCTTCAGCTCCAAGCTCCATAAAGTCCCTCCCATCACTGACAGCTGTCAGAGCTGCAAAGCATCCCTGTTATCTGCTGGCTCTTGCTTCTGTTTTACTGATGGAAAAACCGAGATTCCTGGGGTTTGCCCGTGTGGCCAGACCCAAGCTAGCTGTGGCCTGTCCCAGCTCCACATCAGCCCTGGGGATGCCCGTCCCTCTTCTCCGGCAATCCAGGCAGCCCCAGCTGCTGCCCAGTGTCCCCCCGACACCCCCTGCCAGCTCTCAGGTTCCTGCCAAGGTTCTTCCCCTCCTAGGTCTCTCTGGACTGCTTTGCTGTCCTCATTGGTGTTCACAACACCTTCCAATTTAATATCCTCTGCAAATTTCATTAACGGACTGTTTACTCCCTCTCTCAGGATCATTAATGAAGATGTTAGATAAGATCTGACCCAGCGCTGGGTCCTGGCAGCCCCGCCCCCACTCTCAGACTTGCTGCCCTCTGGCCCCTTCCCCCAGGCTTGCCTCCGCCACCCGGCACCCTTGGGACCTGCCCCCTCCTGCTATTAGGCCCCATGACAAGTGCTTAGGGCCAAGTCTGTTTGAATTAATTTTGTAAGATTACTCGAGGCGCTGTATCAAATGCTTTGCTAAAAATCAAGATATATTACCCTGCCTGCGTTTCCTTCATCTACCAGTCTTGTAATTCTATCAAGAAAGCTATCAAGTTTGTCAGGCATGATTTGTTCTTTATAAATCCCCACGGTGCCGCGTGGGGCACAGGGTTCCCGCGTTTTCTAAATGTTTAGAGATTCCTTCTTTGTGTTTGCTCCTTGATTAGAGCTGGAAGGCTGTGGGCTGGAGGTTGCTGGGAATGCCGTCTCCTTCTGAGGGATGGGGAGAAGGCACGGCTCCTTCCCTTCCCCAGAGTCTCTGCCGGTGTCAGTGAGTTGTTTAGGACCCACTGAGTCCCTGCAGTGTGCTGAGGGCCCCAGACTGGGCACTGGGGGAGGAGGGATAGGGGAGAGCTGCAGGGAGGGCCTGAGGTGTCAAGGATTCTGCAGGGCAGATGAGGACCACGGACAGCCGAGCCCGGTGCCGACGTTCTGAAGGTGCCATTGATGGGGAGATGACTGCGCACCAGTCACTCTGCTAAGAGATTTATGTGCACCGTCTCATTTAAGCCCCTCACCTGCCCTGGGACTCAAGGTCTGGGTTTCACCCGTCGTTACGCCGCTCCTGACCTTTTAAGGTGTACCTAAAGGTGAGGAGAGCTGACGGGGTGGCTCAGACATTTTAGGAGGTCCGAGTGGGGCGGGAAGGGAAGCCGTCAGGGAATGCTCTGGAGAGGCGAGGCCCTCACTTGCATATACACCTCCCACGTGACCCCCAGAGGCTGAATTCGGTTCTCCATCCTGCCACTTCTGAGCTGATGAGCAAGTCCTTCCACCTCTCCGAGCCTCGGTCCCTCCCCTGTGAAGTGGACTCAGCTGTAGTCCTTCCTCCCAGGCTTGTGGACAGGATCAAGCGAGGTGATGCGTGAAAGGTTCGAGCCATGGAGCTGGGTGGGCTCTGGGTGAGCAGCTGCTGTCATGCCTCACCGTATAGGCCCCTGTCAATGCTGGGCGGAGACGCTTCTCTGGTTGGCCGTGTGCCCCATGGGTGGAGTGTGGCTCTTCCTAGTGCGTCTCTCCCAGGAGACAGAGGGGCGGCGGGGTGAGCCTTGCTGGCATCCTGGCAAGGGGCATCCTTGGCACCAGCTGTGGGCTGGTGATAAGCTCGGGGCTTAGGGAGCAGGGAGGCACTATCTGGGCCTTGAGCCCAAACCCTGTGCCCCATTCCAGACTATTTCAGGCTCGATGGTAATAAAGACATTCTTGGGTGTCTTCTTGGCTGCATAGGATATGGGCATTCCTGGGCTCCTTGCTATAAAACCACGGGCACCTCCACCTGCTTGCCCACCCCAGACTGGGCCTCCGCATGGGGAGCACAGCGTGTTTTAGCTCCTGTCAATCAGGCGCAGCGGTCCCTTGTCCACCCCCGTTTGTGATAATCTTCCTTATTGTCATTCAGCGGGGAGGGAGAACGCCTTGGGAATTGGTGAGTTGGCACAGACTCATTGGTATGAGCCAGGAAGGGCCCCAGGCAGTCCCCGCATCCCCGCCAGCTGAGCCGCAGGGACCCAGTCCTCAGAGATGGTCAGTAGTAATGGCTGAGCCAAGGTCTGGGGCGGGGGTGGGTGTTGCGGTCAGGATTGGAACCAGTGTGTCCTGGCCCCTGGTGGCCACCCAGGCCCTGGCGCTCCCTGACCCTCCTCTCTGGTGTCCCAGTGCTGGGTGATGCTCTTGCTCTTGGGTGCAGCCTGAGGGTGTAAGCTTTGTGGTTAGGGACGGGGCTTGGGGGTCCTCGGAGCCTCGTTTGAATCCTGGCGGCACCACGGACTAGCCGCACATGCTAGACAGGTTCCCCCACTCGCCTGAGCCTCACTGCTCCTCATCTATGAGAGGCGGCAGTTGTACCTGCCTGTGGCACGTGTCCCCGATGGGAGCCAGCTCTGTGATCTTCTGCAGCCCCCTCCATCCCATGTTGTCGCCTCAAGGCTCAGGTGAGTCTCGGGGTCCCATCCGTTCCCCACCCCAGCTCTTGTCCCCACGGGACCAGCTGCGCCTTAGGTGCAGGTGGCTGAGACTGGAGACTCTGGGATCCAGGACAGAAGGCCCCCATCCTCCCGCCTGGCCAGCAGCAGCTGCCTGTGCTCCAGGCCTGTTGATGTTTTCCCATCCTTGAAGCAGGGAGGATGGGCCGCAGCCCGGTGTCCAGGAGGTGGGGCCTTAGTACTCTTCCGACTCTGGCTGTGGCTGCTGGGTGGGTGGGGGGGGGGCAGGAAACCGGGGCTTTTCCGCCCAGTGTCGGGGCAGAAGAGTCCCGCCTCCCGCAGGCCAGGCTGTGGTAGGACCGGCCTGAGACAAGGAACCTGGGGCTTCTGACTCATCCCTCCCCCGAGGAGCTGGGCACACTGGGGCCTTGTGCCATGGCCAGGAGGTCAGTCACTCTCCCCACTGCAGGGGAAAACTTTCCTCTTAGGTCGGCCTGGAACCACCCCTCCCCGCCCCCCGCCTGGCTGGGCCCACGGCCAGACTGCGAGCTGCCCTCCTTACCCCAGGCGAAATTTCTGCAGCCGGAACAGTGAGGGTCCCCAACCACACAGGCTGTTAGCGCTTCAGTGGAAGAGGCTGTGGCATCTGTTTTAACTTTTTAAACCAGGCCAGCATTGCCTCTTTAACTTTTTTAAAAAAAGTTAAAAGTGGGTTAGAGTAGCCCCTAAAAATCGCACTCACTGTTCTTATTCAATGAGCACTCGCTCTGTGCCCAGCACTGTGTTAAGCTGTGGGCGTCCACTGGCTTTGCGTCACAACCCAAATCTTTGAAAGATTCTGTGGTCGTTCTTCCCATTTCATATATAAGGACAAACAGACCTGCAGAGGTTACGTGCCTTGCTTAAGGTCTCATAGCCACAGAGCAAGAGCAGTGGCGTTCAAACCCCGACCTGTCTCTCCCCATAGCTGGGGTGTCCAGACTGCTTTCCTGAATGCCGGTGGGTAACTTCTCAAGGAGGCTTGAAATACCCATGGGTGTCACATGTGGACATTGGAGTCTGCGCTGGAGACACGGGAGCTCATAGAGGCAGCCAGGTTGCTCTGGTGATGGTGAGCAGTCAGTGGACCAGTCACTCCCTGGGTGCTTGTCTTGGAAACCATGACTGTGAGAATGTGTCGCCACTAGAGTGCCCAGAATATGTAGGCTCTGCCTGTGGGGTCTGTGGATGGGCTGCAGGGCCCAGGGACTCTAGAGATGGTACGTAAACATCATGTATGTTGGTGCAGGTTTTGGGGAGAACGTCCATAGCCTTCTTTCACTGTTTCAAGTTGAGGTGGGCGCGACCCCAGAGAGAAGCACTGGTGTCTGCAGTCTCCCCTGAGCTACCCAGACCACAGAGGCTGAGTCCAGCCCCATCAGATCACCCCACTGGATGATCGCGCTGGCTGGATTGTATGTTGCCATACTGCCCACGTTGAAGGATGCTCTAGGACACAGTCCTGTGAAACTTGTCTTTGGGTTTATTAGGTATAAGGTCGTGAGGACATGGTTCATGGTGGTACACATGCAGGGCTCTGTAGGAGACCCCTCAGGAGAAATCTTGTACTAGATTCAGTGTCAGGAATAGCTAGACATCTCTTGAGCAGATGCTTTAATCTTTATCTCATGGGTCTTGTGAAACATGTAAATGAAATATTTCCTTTTTCCCCTTGGCTGCCAGGGAGCTCTGACCCATATGGGTAGCCCACAAGTGGCTTGACTCTTGTACACGGACCTGGCCTCTGGTTCTTTCAGACTTTTATACTCTTATGTTCCCCTTGCCTCATTTTCATCACCTCATTTTCCTTAGGAAGAAAAACACCTTGCTGTTTTATGTGTTTTAGCCTTAACTAAACAAACATTTATGGTGGATCAGTGCTGGCTATGCCGGAGCCAGGGATTAAGCATTTCCTCTCTGCAGTCTCCGTCCTAGAGGCCTGTTTGCCAGCTCCTCTCTGCCTCTCCAGTTCCTTTGCTCCTTGCTCCAGTTCTTGGGACCACAGAGCCTTAAGGTCCCTCCATCCTGGCTCGAGTCTGGGCAGAAATATGATACTCCATTTTTTTTTTTTCTCCTTTCTCTGCTTTTCTTCCTTATCCTCCAGGGCTTCACAGAATTTTTTAGGGAGAAAGGCTGGGAGGGGAGTCATTTTCCCAGCTTGGGCCTCAGCTGCTCGCACAGCCCCAGGCCCCCTTTGAAGCCTGGCTCTTCTTAGCTCCCGCCCCGACTCAGCAGTCCCCGCTGGCTGCTGTCCTTAGTGACCCACCTGAGCAGAGATCCTACTTCTGGTGGAAAGGCAGTGACTTCAACCCTGTAGCCTTGGAAATGGGGCAGGGGAGAGCTGGCCGGCAGTGCCCTGGGCACAGGACGGGGAGGCACAGTGCTGTGCCAGGGCTGATGTTCAGAGCCCCACCCTGTCATCAGTTACCTCACCAGTCCTTACACGGAGTGGCTTCACTCTGTCCCCAAAAGTTAATAAACTCAAACTGAATAAAAAAGCTCAGTGTAAACTGTGTCTTCCACCCGGTCACCTGAGCTCCCCTTCCCTCTGGGACATTTACAGTTACCAGTTCAGTGCAAGCTCTTTCAGTGGTTGGTTGTGCATACATACAACTATATATGTACATCCTCTTTTAAAACAGAAATGGTGACATACTATTACACATATGTTTCCTGGCCCTAGTGTTTTTTTTTTTTCTGGAGACAGGGTGTTTCTCTGTTGCCCAGGCTAGAGTGCAGTAGCGTCATCACAGCTCACTGCAGCCTCAAACTCCTGGGCTCAAGCGATCCTCTTGCCTCAGCCTCCCAAATAGCTAGGATTACATGTGCGCCCTACCACATCTAGCTAATTTTTTATTTTTTGTAGAGATGGGGACTTGCTATGTTTCCAGGCTTGTCTTGAACTCCTGGGCTCAAGCAGTCCTCCTGCCTCAGCCTCCCAAAGTGCTAGGATTACAGGCATGAGCCATGCACCTGGCCCCTAGGTGTTTTTTTTTTAAACTTAATAATGTATCTTGGGTAATTGTTCTATGTCAGTATATACATGTCAGTGGAGCCTTCTCTGATATAGTCAGTTGAAAAGAAAATCCCAGGGTGGTGGTGAGGGGAATGCTAATGATGAAGGGGTTAAGCCTCTAGGGAAGGGAAGGGGTGCCCATGTGTGGGCTATTGGAAGTCCAGGAAACTTCTGAATTGCATGTGGAAAATTGTGGGCACAGATGGAATTTTCTGGGACAGGGACTCTGGTTCTGAGGGGTCTGTGGTCCATAAAAGGGGAAGAGCCGCAGCTTTGGGGTTCACGGGATTTCTATATAGCGGGAGGCAGGGGCCTAACTCAGCGGAGGGCAGAGTCCCTGGGTTTGGGGCAGCCACAGATTGGGCTGAGTCGGGGGACAGTGATGCCCAGCCCCAGTATCTTCCTGGAAGATGCCTGGGTTTTTCCCACTCCCAGCGGAGGGTCCCTCTGTTTGCCGGGAGGGTGGCCCCGACTGACCATGAGAATGGAGTATGGGGCCTTCCTGGGATTAGAAAACCCCAGTGGTCAGAGCTGCGAGGCCCTCCAGTTACTGGATCTACGGAATAACCGGGCCACAGAGAGGCTGAGGGTGAGTCCAAGGTCACCCAGCCAGGGAAAGGCAGAGGCTGTGGGCTGTTCCTGCCCGTGACATTCGGTTCCGTGCTCCTTCCCTGCCAGAGCGGAATGGGAGAGGAAGGGGCCCTGGGGGAGGCGCGGCCGCCTGTTGCTGCTGGCCTCTTGGTGTGCGGCCGAGGAAGTGGGGGTGCACGGAACAGAGGCCGCAGCCGGGGTGGGCGTGCCATCATCACACCTCACTGCATCCTGCAGCATCACCTCCCGCTGGCTGCATCCTCACCCGCGTCCGCAGCCACAGCCCAGGAATTCTGAACGCAGCGGCGCCGGGCTCGGTGGCTGCGCTGCGGGACGTGGCCGCTAGAGGGCAGCAGGGAGGCCACTGGGGTGGCTCCTCCCGGAAAAAGTCCCCCGCAGGGAGAAGGGGCGGTGGACAGAGTCGGACCCTGCCGGCTGCGGTGTGGTTTGTTCTGAGGTACTTCCCGGAGGCAGAAAACAAACCAGACATTGAATGATGACATGAACTGACACTTATTGAGTGCTTACCCTATGCCGGGCGCTGTATTACCTATAAGTAATTAGTCCTCACAACAGCTTGTTGTAATTGTCCCCATTCTGCAGGTGAGAAAACAGAGGCCCAGAAAGATTATGAAATCTAGCCAAGGTCCCACGGCCACAAAGTGGTTGAGCTGGGAGCAGCGGGGCTGGTGCCGGAGCTGTGTCACAGCTATATGCCTCGCGTTGACTAAGTGGTCTAAGTCCTTCGATTCTTACCACCTCGTCTATGGCTACACGCACGTTATGGGTGAAGAACCCGAGGCTCAGGGATAGCCGTGAATCGCGCGGGTCCGCACACCTGGGGTGACAGGTCCATCGGCTGGCTCAGGGCTTGAGCTCTCGGCTCTGGTTGTAGTTCCCCAGCACAGAGTCGTCCCCACCCCCACTCCTGCCCTAATCTGAGGCTGGCTGTCAGTGAATGCTGAGCTTTCTGCCGGGAGTGGGAGTTCACCAACTGCCCTGCCTTCCAGCAGAAATGATCCATTCTGGGCTCCCGTGTCCAAGGTTTGCTTGGGTTTTGACTAACCAGAGGTGCAGGGAGGCCGTGCCAGAGGCTGCTAGAAGCCAGAGAGGGGCCCTGGGGGCTACAGTCGTGCTTGGAGGAGGAGGACTTTGAGAAGTCTTTTGTAGTGGCCGAGGCTCCCTTGGGAACAACAGGACCTGGCCCTGAGACCTCTGGTTTCCAGGGCAGATGCCTCCAGCATACCAAGGAAGCTTGGCCAGCCCTGGGCCTGGCTCTGCCAGGCTGGCAGGAGAGAAGGGGGCATTTCCAGAAGGGCCTGACTTCCCCCATCTTCCCGTTCCCATGCCCTGGCTTTGCCCTCCCCGGGGGCTGGGGTGGGATGGCCTGTGGCTGGACCTTCAAACACGTTCCCCTTCTGGGTGCCCAGGCTGTAGCCTGTGAAGCTGTGTCTCATTGTCTTAGAGATCTAAACCTCGAGCTGCTCCAGTTACTTCTGATTTATTAGCAAAGCAGCAGCTTGAGTTTCTCTGGGTGGGGGCGGGGAGGAGGAGTTAACTTAAATGGTTCCTTCCCTGGCAAGATGCTAAGATGCTCCTCTTTAAAGAATACCCTGGGGTGAATTCTGTTTTTGGAACTGGAATCCTAGAATTAAGTGAAGACTCTTTAAAGGTTCTATTTGCAGTCTTGGTGGGGACCAAAGGGGGTAGAATATGAGTGGAAACAGGGAGTAGATCAGGGAAGAGGATTCGAACGTGGACTTCGTAGCACATTGCCTGGGCTGGAATCCTGCCTCTGCCCCTTACTAGGGGTGTGAGCTTGGAGAGGTTATCTGACCTTGAGGAGCCTCAGTGTCCTCATCTGTAAAATGGGGTTGTGACAGCGTCAGCCTCACAGAGTTGGCATGAGAGCAGGAGGAGCTAATGGCTGTGAAGGGAGTGTATGCCTGGGAGAAACACCGTGAATGCCCAGGAAGTTCTCGCTGTCCCTCATGCTACGTAACCCGCAGTGCCTAGAACAGTGCCTGGCATACACTGGGTATCTGGTAGATGTCTGTGAATAAATACAAAGGAGGTGCCTCCAAGTGGAGTGGCATTGCTGCTAATGAATGACTCTTAAATAGCCTGCGGATATTGCCTGGCACGGAGTATTGGTGGCATTCCCTGTCTGCTTCTTTAAAGGCATTCCCATTTGTCTTGAGGCACTTGGGCAAGCAGGGCTGCAATTTCCGGGGTTTAAAGCAGAGAGGCCTTCTCTCTGGGTCCCCGGGCCAGCCTCCTGGGGTGGAGGCCAGCGTCTTCTGATGCCACAGGGTAAGGCCGGGTGGGATGGGGTGTGGTCAGGGGTGTGGTTTTCTCTGATCACGTTGAGAAGTTCCTAAGAATCTAGACTGCGCCCCTTTCCCTATTCGCTGCCCCCCGGTGATCTGGTACTGATTCCTATAGATAACGAGGGCAATTTCCTATTTGAAACAGGACTCGGTTTCTCTATCTGAGCAACGGGAGTGAGGACCCTGACCGCCTAGAGGGGGCTGTCAGGAATAACACGGTGCTAGAAGTTGGGTGCGTGAGCCAGGCAGCACTGCAGGTTCGGGGAACGAGGATCCACTCACTCCGCCCCCGAAGGACTCAGGCCAAACAGCAGGGTGTGGGGAGAGTGTTCACAAAGCACATGAGGTCACTCATCAGCCAGGAGCCAAGAGATCAACAAGAGCAGACAGCAAAGGGAGAGGACATGCTCCAGGTCTCAGAGCGGTCTGACCGCCCCTTCTCATGCTTGGTCCCTCTCTTGCCAAGGCACAAGTGGGCTGGGGACAGGAATCAGATGCAAGTTGAAGGCCAAGTACGCTTAAGCTGGAGGAACAGAAAGTCAAATGTCCTTGGAGGGGAAGAGCCTGGGCTCTGGGGAACCTGCCAGGCTGGGACTGAGCCAGGCCAGTTACTCCTCCTCTGTGCCTCAGCCTTCTCACCTGTGAAATGAGCTGACACCGGCTTCCACGGGAAGTTCTTGTGGGGGGAAATGAGCTGGTGCAGGCGAAGGGAAGTGCTCAGTAGATGCTCGCTGAAATAATGCTGCCGTCTTGGTGTTTGAACTCCAGCGCGGAGCACCAAGGTCAGGAATGCTCCCTGGTCCACTTCTGCTTTGAGTTTCAGGTAGCTGGTGTCCTCCCTTCCGTGTGGTTGGAAGAAGGATCCCCTTGCCCAGCTGTCCCCTCGGAGCTGCCCTTTCTACTTGGAGGCCTGGGGTGAGCCCCCCAGCCCTTGCTGCCTTCTGCTAAACCCCCTCCTAAAGAATCACTGAACAAATTGAATTTAAAATGCAGAATAGTCTGGGCCGTGCTCTGGGCGGGTTTCCCGTGTGGGGCACTAGCTCTCGGGCAGCTGGGCATGCAGGCGTGCCAGCCTCGCTGCCCACTGGTCCTGGTGAGAGCAGAGGGACTGTGACTTGGTAGGAGGACGTGGGTGGGTGGGCGAGGAAGCTGAAGGGAGTGGGATGCATGCAGCCCAGGACTCAGAGGGCCAGACCTCGGGGATCAGAGATGGCACTGGGTTGGTTGGGTCCCTGAGTTAGTGATAGATATGGGAGAACAGGCAGGGCCCTCATGGCCTGGCCCTAGGGGGCAGACTGTGGGACACGGGACCCAGGGAGAGAAGGGGTGGGGAGGAGGAGCTTGGGAGCCCACCCCCACCTTTGCACCCCTCCCCTCCCCGTCTCCCTGTAGTCTGCTGGTCACAGGCTGGGACTGCCGGCTAGACCTGGAGACGCTGGCAGCTGCGGACCCCCCAGCTCGGAGCAGCCCCTCTTTGGTAAGTGGTCGAGCCCTCCTGCATTCGCTCTGGGAGCAGCCCCAGCCCTCTCTCAGGGCCTGGTGGCCTAGCTGGCCTCCCTTGGGGGCACTAGAAAGATGCTCAGGCTGGCTCCTTGCCCCGAACCCGTGGCATGCCCTTCGCTTTCCCTGCTTTCCTGTGGTCCCTCCCCCGCCCGCCTTCTGTGGCCAGAAGGGGCTAAGGGCTAAGGATGGAGGCTTTTGGGGACTGGCTTGGGGGAGCCAGGCCCCCGTCTCCCTAAGGTCTTTGCAGGCCAGTTCACTCGGGGTCCGTGGGGGTCTTCTGGCCCTGTGGCCTGGACCCTTGCCGCAGTGACCAGGAGCAAACCCTGGGTCCTGGGAAGGGAGGCTTCTGGATCCCCCGTCTCTTCTCCAGAGACTCTTAGAGACTCCAGGAGCCCCTGAAGGCCACGTCTAGAGCAAACTGGTCACCCACATCCACAAATTGGAGGAGACTTGACATGCTTGTCCTCTTTCCTGTCCTGCTGGCAGCTCACCGACTCACAGAGTGCCGGGGTCCTTCCTGCACGTGGGCTTGGCGACAGAAGGAAGCATCTGACATGGACTCTTCTTCCCCCTAGGGTTGGGCAGAGGACAGAGGAAAGGTGATCACCTGGGGCACTGGGCACCAGGTCATGGGGGTGGAAGACACTGGCAGGGGTGATGGGCAGGACCTGGCTTGAGGCAGGACCTCAGCGTTCCCTTAGTGTGGGAGCTGGGGAAGAGAGGCTCTTGCCCAGTAGGCCTCTGCACTCATCCACAGGTTAAATCCTGGGTGCAAGGAGTGTTTGTTCGGCTCCCTGAAGCTGCCAGCAATCCCCCGAGAGTGGTGAAGTCTAGTGTAGAGGCTGCTCAGGCCTTCTGGGGGTGTGTGTGTGAGCACTGGGCAGGGAGCCGGGTGTTTCCCTGGGCCCCCACCCCGAGACAGCTCTTCCCAGGGAGCAAGCCAGGGTCCTGCCGTGTGAGGCACCTGACCACTGGCCGCCTTTGCCCGCAGACCTAGAGCCACGGAGAAGCAGCCCCATGAAGGTGCCCAGCCATGCAATGTTCCTGGAAGGCCGTCCTCCTCCTCGCCCTGGCCTCCATCGCAATCCAGTACACCGCCATCCGCACCTTCACCGCCAAGTCCTTCCACACCTGCCCGGGGCTGGCCGAGGCCGGGCTGGCCGAGCGCCTGTGCGAGGAGGGCCCCACCTTCGCCTACAACCTGTCCCGCAAGACCCACATCCTCATCCTGGCCACCACGCGCAGCGGCTCCTCCTTCGTGGGCCAGCTCTTCAACCAGCACCTGGACGTCTTCTACCTGTTTGAGCCCCTCTACCACGTCCAGAACACGCTCATCCCCCGCTTCACCCAGGGCAAGAGCCCGGCCGACCGGCGGGTCATGCTGGGTGCCAGCCGCGACCTCCTGCGGAGCCTGTATGACTGCGACCTCTACTTCCTGGAGAACTACATCAAGCCGCCGCCGGTCAACCACACCACCGACAGGATCTTCCGCCGCGGGGCCAGCAGGGTCCTCTGCTCGCGCCCTGTGTGCGACCCCCCGGGGTCCGCCGACCTGGTGCTGGAGGAGGGGGACTGCGTGCGCAAGTGCGGCCTGCTCAACCTGACCGTGGCGGCCGAGGCCTGTCGCGAGCGCAGCCACGTGGCCATCAAGACGGTGCGGGTGCCCGAGGTTAACGACTTGCGGGCTCTGGTCGAAGACCCCCGGCTCAACCTCAAGGTCATCCAGCTGGTGCGAGACCCTCGTGGCATTCTGGCTTCGCGCAGCGAGACCTTCCGCGACACGTACCGGCTCTGGCGGCTCTGGTACGGCACCGGCAGGAAGCCCTACAACCTGGACGTGACGCAGCTGACCACGGTGTGCGAGGACTTCTCCAACTCCGTGTCCACCGGGCTCATGCGGCCCGCCTGGCTCAAGGGCAAGTACATGTTGGTGCGCTACGAGGACCTGGCGCGGAATCCCATGAAGAAGACGGAAGAGATCTACGGGTTCCTGGGCATCCCCCTGGACAGCCACGTGGCCCGCTGGATCCAGAACAACACGCGGGGCGACCCCACCCTGGGCAAGCACAAGTACGGCACCGTGCGCAACTCGGCCGCCACGGCCGAGAAGTGGCGCTTCCGCCTCTCCTACGACATCGTGGCCTTTGCGCAGAACGCCTGTCAGCAGGTGCTGGCCCAGCTGGGCTACAAGATGGCCGGCTCGGAGGAGGAGCTGAAGAACCCCTCGGTCAGCCTGGTGGAGGAGCGGGACTTCCGCCCCTTCTCGTGACGCGGGCGCCGTGGGGAGGGTGGGAGGCACTTGTGTCGGTTTTGATAAAATGGACCGTTTTTAACTGTTGCCTTATTTCCCCCGCCCTCTCCCACCCCGGTCTTTGTGTCCTTCCCGCCCCCTGCCCACCCCGCTCCCTTCTGCCTCTTTTTGTCTCTGAAATTTGCACTACGTCTCGGACGGGAATCACTGGGGCAGAGGGCGCGCGCGGTGGGCTACGGTCCCCACCCCACCCCATTCGGACACACGGATGCTGGGTCTCTGCGTGGACGGTGACAATGTTTACAGGCACCACACTCACACAGTCACACACACACACGGCACCCAGGAGGAGAGGCACCCAAGCCACACAGCTTCTCCAATTTCCGAATGGATGAGTGGTGGGGGTATTGTAGTTTTTGCACTGTCTCATACAAGGTAAGAAGATCCAAACAAAAGGACCACTTCCCTCTAATTTATGAATGGTGTCCACCCCTTCCGCATCCCTGCTTCCTGCCCCAATGCCCACGTCCCCCCCTTAGAGCAGAGAAACTGCCCTCTCCTGCCCACCCTTGCCTGTCGGTGAGCAGGTCTTTGCTGTGAGGTGAATGTGGGCCTTGTTTATTTTTTCCAGTCTGTGGCGATGCTGTCTGTCTGTCTGAGTCTCGTGGCTGCCCCCGGACCAGCGATGACTGATGAATCTTACGAGTTTCTGATTGATCTTGGGGTCCATCTGTGATATTTCTTTGTGCCAAAAAGAAAAAAAAAAAAGAGTGGATCAGTTTGCTAAATGAACATTGAAATGCTTTATCTGTGTTTTCTGTAAATAAAAGAGTGCAATAACCTCTGGGTGTGGCTGTGGGACATTCTGGATGGGCGAGAGCGGGGCTCGGTGGGGTCTGGGTGCTCCTGGCTCTGGAGAGGAGGGAGAGGAGGCGGTGGAGGTGGGAATGAAATGGCAAGTCTGCCTTCCAGAACTCTCGTCACCCTCAGCAGTGAGTTCGGGGTTTCATTTCCCTTCAGTCAGCTGAGACCGGGTACCTTACAGCTAGGGGTGATGCTCAGAGTCTTCAGGAAGTGGTATGGTTTGCCGAGTCAGATGGCTGGGGGTAAAGGTGAGGTCCTGGGACCCCTTTGTGTGCCGGATGTTACTCCTTTAGCTGGTGTGTCTGGGGCCAGGTTAGGGGAGGGGGAACATTCAAGGGGTGGGGTGGCTCCGGGCAGTGGCTGTTTTATCAAGTGGCCTGGATGTATTTTACTATTTTAACAACTGGTACAGGTTTATTGGTGTCTACGCTGGCAGAATATCTGCTGCGCTTACTTACCTTGGCAATCTAGTGGGTTCCTCCGGGCAACTTCCCCAGCTCTTATTCCAAGGAAATAGCTGATCACTGCTTTGTCGTCCTGGAACAGTGGATTGCCTGGTGATTAGGTAGCCCCCGCGGTCCTGGCCAGTTGGAAGAAGGGCTTCCTGAGGAACACAGTCCCGGGCTATTTTACATGAGGTAGGGGATGTAGATTCAGTAGCTATACTAAATGCTTTAACTAACAGTAGCTTAATCAAGATAGGCTATTTTCCTTTTTTAGGATTTTTTTTATTGTGGTAAAATATACATAATATGAAATTTACCATCCAACCATTTTTAATTGTATATTTCATTAAATATATTCGTAATGTCATACACCACCATCCAGCTCCGTACCTCTTTTCGTTTTGTAAAACTTTGTACCCATTGAACAATAATTCCCTATTCCTCACTCTCCCTCAGCCCCTGGAAACCACCATTCTACTTTCTGTCTCTATGAATTTGACTACGCTAGGATCCTTGTATAAGTAGAATCATACAATATTTGTGCTTTTACGACCGGGTCATTTTACTTAGCATGATATGTCCCCAAGGCTCATCCATGTCGTAGCATGTGTCAGAATTTCCTTCCTTTTTAAGGCTGAAGAGTATTCCATTGTATGGATAGACCACATTTTGCTTTATCCATTCTTTCCTCGATGGACACTTGGATTCCATATTTCAGCTGTTGTGAATAATGTTGCTGTGAACATGGGTGTACACATATCTCTTGAGACCTACTTTCAATTCTTTGAGTATACACCTAGAAGTGAAATTGCTGGATCATACGGCAATTCTAGTTTTAATTATTGGAGGAACTGCCATCCTATTTTCCACAGTGGCTATACAATTCTACTTTCCCACCAACAGTTTTAATTTTTCCACATCCTCACCAATACTTGTTGTTTTCTTCCTTTTTTCTTATTTATTTATTTTTTTGAAATTAGCCATCCTAATGGGTATGAGGTGGTGGTAAGATAGGCTATTTCTTTCATTCTCACAGGCATAAGCTGTTCAGGTCTGGTATGGTGGCTCCCAGGTTGTATGCCCAGAGATCAGGGGCCCTGACTCTTTCTATGTTGTTGCTGCTCTATCTTTCTAAAGTGTTGCCCTTGGCTCTGTGGTCCAAGATGGCTTGCCAGGCAGTGGAAACAGTAAAGGAGGGCACACCTCCACCATATGTGAGCCCAATCCTAAAGTTATAGACATTACTTTCATTCATGTCTCATTGGCCAGAGCCTGGTCACATGGCCACATTGAACTGCAAGGGAGGCTGGGAAGTGTAGTCTTTTATCTGAGTGGCCATGACTGTTAAGGTGGCTGATGAGTCTGAAGCTGAGCTCCCTGTGATTCAGATTTCTCTTCTGCAAA
>NW_012147808.1:817698-824360 GCF_000956105.1 Propithecus coquereli | reverse complement strand
TGTACCATTTTACATTTCCAGCAGCAATGTACAAGGGTTATAATTTCTCCACATCTTCATCAACACTGGTTTTTTTGAAATTAGCCATCCTAATGGGTATGAGGTGGTGGTAAGATAGGCTATTTCTTTCATTCTCACAGGCATAAGCTGTTCAGGTCTGTTATGGTGGCTCCCAGGTTGTATGCCCAGAGATCAGGGGCCCTGACTCTTTCTATGTTGTTGCTGCTCTATCTTTCTAAGGTGTTGCCCTTGGCTTTGTGGTCCAAGATGGCTTGCCAGGCAGTGGAAACAGTAAAGGAGGGCACACCTCCACCATATGTGAGCCCAATCCTGAAGTTATAGACATTACTTTCACTCATGTCTCATTGGCCAGAGCCTGGTCACATGGCCACATTGAACTGCAAGGGAGGCTCGGAAGTGTAGTCTTTTATCTGAGTGGCCATGACTGTTAAGGTGGCTGATGAGTCTGAAGCTGAGCTCCCTGTGATTCAGATTTCTCTTCTGCAAAAGGGAGATAGTATGATTTATGCTGTCATTCTTCAAGACCAGGAAGTGGATTGGAAAAGTCTCTTTCAGGACTGCTGGGCCAGGCCTGGGGCTCTTCTTGTCCCTGGTTCATAGGAGCTGCTTCTCCAGCTTGTGGTGAGGAAGTCCACCAACCAGTTGGCTTCATGGCGTCAGTGCCCAGGTGGGCCTCACTCAGCACCCCTGGCCGGCTGCTCCAGCACTCAGAGAAGGCCTGCTCCAATGGAGGCCATGGCTGGCTGATCCTTTCCCTGCTACAGTGAATGACGTTGTGGCACTGTCTCCCGAGGAACTCCCTTCTCTTCACTCTGACTGCCCTGCCTTGGGCTGTCCCCAGGTCAGTGTCTTCTCTCCTCTGGGAGGGTGGCTTCATACTGGAACTGGGAGACACCAGAGATCCTGACCTAGTTGGAAAGAACCTCTCCCCTCAACTGCCGTGACAGAAGACTTTAATAAGGCTGGCTGGGCTTTCAGAGGAAAGCCTTGTTTAGTGATGGAATCACCCATCATTCATTTATTCATTCAAGTCCGTGTGGACACTGGGGTTATGGGCATGCCTTCAGGAAACACAGTCCAGTGGGAGGCAAACAGGCGAAAAGATGGGTACAACATGGGTGAAGTGCTGTGCCCACGCACAGGTTTTGTGCCACACAGGCAGGGCTGGGTCCCATAACAACTTGGTCTTGGAAAGCCCAAGGCCACCATAATGAGCCCACCGGCATGTTCCCTAGGCCTCATGGTCTCGTTCTATGTGTCCCTGGTCTTGGGGCTTAGAGAAGTCAGGGAGGGCTTCCCTAAGGTGGTAGTGCCGGCACTGAGACTTGGGGAGGGAGGAACTGGCCCTGTGGAGAAGGGTGAGAAGATTGTTCCCAGCTGAGGGAGAAGCCTGGGGCATTTACCCCTGTGCAGGCTGCGGGCAGGGGTGTTGGGGCCAACCACGCACTGGAGCCTGTGCCCAGCAACTCAAGCTCGGGAAGCTCACCAGCTTACCATGGGCAGTTCAGCCTTCAGGGGATCTGTGTATGATGACCAAACCCACAAGGTAGAATCAGAGACCAAAGGGCTGCCTGCTTTTACGATAAAGACCAAATTCTTCCAGTGCTCTTCGGGGCCCTGCATGTCCCAGCTCCTGCCACTTGTAGCTTCATCCTGTGCCATGGTTCCGTCCACTCTTCACTCCCTAGTCTTTCTGCTTTCTGGCAATTCCGTGAATACTGTGTGGTAGACTGCTCCAGTACAGCTCTCAATTTGTTCACGCCTTCCTGCAACCACGATGTTGGGTAGTGTCCTCCCACGCTGACTCTGGGCTTAGCCATTGCTTTGCTTTGGTCAGTGGGACAGTGGCAAGTACAGAGATATGAAAAGTGCTTGAGCTTTGGAGCTTGTCCTTTCTTGCTGCCTCTTGGAAGCCTTCACCTGCCGTGTGAAGGAAGCCCAAGGTAGCTTGCTGGAGAAGAAAAGACCATTAGGAAAAGGACCAAGGAGCCCCAGCCAGTGGTTAGTCAGTTCCTCATTGAGGTGGCAACTGATGAGGATGCGTGAGTGAGTCCCAGCCAAGATCAGCCACAGTCTAGTGCAGATGACTCGAGTTGCCTGGCTGAGCTCAGCCAAATTTCTGACCCACAACATTGTGGATTAAAAAAATGGATGCTGTTTCAAACCACTAAATTTTATAGTGACTTGTTACACAGCAAAAGCTAACTGATACATATGCCATTCTCTATTCCATTGCAGGGTCTTTGCACAGACTGCTCCTTACACCTGGTTTTACTATTCCTCTCTACCTAGTTAATTTCTACTCATTCTTTGGATCTCAATTATCAACACTTCCTTGGTTTTACAAGATCCATTCAGTTATCCTGATTATAGACCCTTATACAGCTGATTATATATCTTATATATCCTGATTATAGGCCCTTATAGCACTGTGTATATCTCTTTTATAGTGTTTACCACAGTTGTAATCACACTTCTTAATCACAGGACCTGGCACCTAATAGGTATCCAATAAACACTGGTTGAATGAATAAAAGAATGGATAAAACAGGTGTCCCCATCTGATGAAGGAGCTTGCTTGCCCACGGCCTTGCCTTGGGAGTGTGCGCAGCCTCTAGGGAATCTGAATGAGCCCTGAGGGAGCTAATGCCCTCGCAGTCTGTTTCTGACACATTATAGGAGGTTGAGCTGAGTTTTGTTCCAAGAATCCACATCCTCCCCCCATAGTCAACAATTCTAACTCTACGGACCAACACTGGTGCTCCTATTTCTTTGTCACAATGTGGTCACCTGCCTTGCCACTTGTTACAATTTCCAAGGCTAACGCTCTGACGGAGAATGACAGCAAACAAACACGTGTACAGAATTTTACAGTTTACAAAGCATGCTTCCCCCTCCTGTTAGTCACACCTCTACGGCAGCTGTTTCCTGCTGACACAGAGGCACTTCTTTCTCACCAAGGAAATGGTGGTCAGAATGCCACGTAGGCAGGGTGGCTCCTGCCTCCCTCTTCTGTATGTCGTGCCTTGATGGCCGAGATCCTAAGGACTAACTTCCTGGTCTTGTCCCCAGACTCAGGGTCCTACTCACCCTGTGGGTCTAGGTATATGTCCCGTCAGTTCTTTTCATCACAGACTTCCTCTGTTTGTGTGTTCCCACCTGCTCACCCTTGTTCCTCTCCTTGCCAATAACAAACACTCTGGCCTTCCAGCCACACTTCCCTGGGATCCTGGGGAGCTTGCTGGGCCCCACTTCCTATTATCCCAGAGGGTATTGTCCTGCCCTTCCTGGACCGTCCCTGCCCCAGGAAAACCACTTGCTGGGGAAGGATTTCTCCCTGCTGGAATGCCTTTCCTTGTTGGGAAGGAAAAGATGCAGGGGAAGCACCTTCATGCTGCTGTTTCCTGCAGGCTGGAAAACAGGTTGGAATCAAGTCCTCACAGGCAAGAAGCCAAGGTTTGGGCCCACCAGGGAGTCTGGCTGCAGCCATCAGGGGAGTGGTCACTGGCTGGGCTTTGTGTCTGTGTGTAGGTGCATCTGGGAGACTGATGCCCAGCTTGGGGATCTGGGGTCCTATGGACTTCCGGCAAGGCCACATATGTGACAATACTATGCTTCATAGAGCTCTGAACTGCTCCATCAAAACACCGAATCTGCCTACCTGCCCACATCTAGTTGCACTTTCTGCTTCTTGGAGTTGCCACCTGCTGGTGACTTGTGTTTGAATTGGGTTCTACTTGTCTTGGGAACCACTGTGATAAAAAGCACAGTTCTAGATTCCAGTTTCAACTCTGTCACTTGCTGTGACCTTGGGCATATCATTTAACCTTTCTGAGCCTCCATGTCCTCATCTGCAGTGTTAATCATTAGAACACCTACCTCGGAGGGCAGCTATGAAGACTGCATAAGTTAATGCTTTTAAGTGCATAGAGTGGTGCTTGGCACATAGTGAATGCTCAATGAATGCTAGCTATTCTCCTCCTCCTCTTCCTCCTCCTCCTCATCCTCATTTTACCCACTGTGCCTAGCATGGTGTCTGCAATATGATAGCTGCTTAATGAATGTTTGCTGAATGAGTGCGTTTTTTTGTGGACTCTCTTAATTTGAACTGCTACCGATGCACGAAGTTATACCTAAATGAAATGTCACAGCAGCCCGTATTGTCCCTTATTATCCAAGGCCTGGAGCTGAGGGCTAGCTAGGGGTAGAGAAGGGGGGACAGCTGAAATGCCCACAGAATGATCACTAAGCAGAGGGACAAGTTGGCCCACTCACGGAATGGTTCCTGCAGGTTCCAGGCACCCTTGGAGGAGTAACCCTCAGGGGAGAAGTTGGCTGAGTTAACCTGCCATTCTCTGGCCACATTCCCAAGATCATCTGACTTCCTAGAAAAAACGCTTCCTGGCGTGGCCCAAGGCAGCTGCCAGCCACTGACCTTAGGTTGAATGAACTTGGCCTTTCTGACCCTTTGAGGCACCTGCATCTGTGGAGCTCCCTTTCCATGCATAAAAGGAACATTTTTCTCATGGGGGCCCAGAACATTTTCCTTCCCTCTAAAGCCCAAGGAAGCCCACTGTCTAAGGTCTTCAGTGATGAAGGATGTAGAGTTTTCTTAAGTTAGGATCTTGCAGCTTCCTGGACTGGGTCTGGGAACAGCCAGCCAACCACACCCAACTGCTGGGGGCTTCCTTCTTTGGCAAACCCTGGCAGGCGGCTGTGGGCAACAACGCCTTCTTCCTGCATTGCTTCCGGCTTTCTTTCTTCCTCAGTAACACCTCAGCCGTCAGCAATGTCGCCTTGGCCTTGGGTTGGCTTTGGGAAGCTGGGTATAGCTTCGAGAATGGGATCATCACACCAAGGGTTGCAGGAAACATTTAGAGCCATCCAGAATGACTGGAAAACCAGTGATTCAGGTGCTAGGAGACTCAAATTGAGGTCTTCTTCCTCTGCATCTTGCTGGACAAATCAGCAATCTCCCCATCTCCCCAGAGCGTCAACAGCCCAGCTAGAGCTGGGGGACAATGATTGAAAAGAATGTGTCTTCTGTAGCAGCTGGGTATAGTGGGTATATGTCCATCTGATCAAGTTAAACGTGTTGGCAAAATATCGCTCCTGTCTTTAAAAAAATCTGTTTATTCTTTTCATCACTGAGAAAATGTGTTAAAGATTTCACACCGTGACTGTGGATGTATCTATTTCCACATGTGGTTCTGTCATTTTTTGCTGTATAATTTTGAGTTTGTAATTTTAGGTGCATACAGAAAGTCGTTATGTATTTCTTGTTAACTGAATCTTGCAGCATTAGAAAGTGTTCCTGCTTATTGTAGTATGCTTTTGCCTTAGAGTCTGTTCTGTCTAATGTCAATAGAGCAACACCAGCCTTCTTTGCTTAGAGTTTGTGTGATTTCTTGTTCCAGCTTTTCGTCCACATACATGTCTTGCAATTACTGATGTATCTGAATTTCTAGCTCCATCTTATTTTGTGCTTCCTGTTTGTCTCACCCTTTGTGTGATTTTTTTTAATCTCTCCTTTTGATTTAGTATTTCTTTTCTATTATATTTTCTTCCCTTGGCTAATTAGAAAATTATATGTCTGGTTCCATTCCTTCAGTGATAACCTTAGAAATTACAAATTCCTTTCTCAGTTTAGTCAAGTCTGAAGTTAATATCTTTACCCTCCTCTCGAAAAACATGCTTAATACCTTAAAACACTTTAATTACATTCCCCTTATTTTAAACTTCTGAGTTATGTGATGCATTTTTAAAAAATGCATTATAAGTGGTCTTTTATTTTTTTCTAAGTAATCCACTTTGTTGGGGCATCATTAGCACGCAATAAAAGGCACTTGTTTTAAGTATACTGTTTGATAAGTTTTGACAAATGTGTAGTTATGTAATCAGTGCCAAAACCAAAATATAGGATATCTCTGTCAACACCCCCAAATTCCCCTGTCCCCGCTTGTAGTCACTCTCCTTCCCCCCTTCCCTGTCCTTGGCACACATTGAACTTTCTGCACTTTAGCTCTACCGTTTCTAGAGTTTTGCATAAATGGGATCATGTAATATGAAGCCTTTTGCATGTGGATTCTGTCACTTAGACGACTGTAGAGATTCATGACATCGAATGTGTCGGGAATTGGTTATTTTTTTTTACTGTTGAGTGCTCTTTGTTCCTGTGCGAAGATCCAAATTTCCACCTGGTATCACTTCCCGTCTGCCTGGAGAACTTCATTTAACGTTTGTCGGAGCTCAGGTCGACTGATGATAAATTCTCCCAGATTTTGTTTGTCAGAAAGTCTTTATTTTTGCCTTCATTTTTAGAAAGATATTTTCCCTGGATTTAGAAATCCACGCTGACAGTTTTTCTTTGAGCACTTTAAAGATTTTCTCTTCATTGTCTTCTGACGTGTATTGTTTTTGATGAGAAATCCGCCATAATTCTTATCTTTTTTTTTTTTCTGTCCATAATGTCTTTTCACCGGCTGCGCGTTCTCTGTGTCATTAGCTTTCAGCAATTTTGATTATCATGTGCTTCGGTGTGTTTTTCTTTATTGTTACTCTGGTTACGGTCCATTGAGCTTTTTGTATTTATGGGTTTATAGTTTTCACGAAATTTGGAAGTTTCAGCCATTTTTTTCTTC
>NW_012147808.1:814168-816788 GCF_000956105.1 Propithecus coquereli | reverse complement strand
TGAGGTTGCTGTAAGCTAGGCTGACGCCACGGCACTCTAGCCCAGGCAACAGAGCCAGTCTCTGTCTCAAAAAAGAACTTGGAAGAGGCTGGGCATGGTGGCTCGTGCCTATAATCCCAGCACTCTGGATGGCTGAGAGGAGAGTATTGCTTGAGGCCAGGAGTTCCAGACCAGCCTGGGCAACATAGCGAGACCCCATCTCTACAAAAAAGAAAGAAAGAAAAAATAACTTGGAAGAAGCATGCCTCCCCACAGCCCTGCTCCAGGGCTTAGATTCAGACATTGTTGGAGAGGGTGTGGCTGCCCTGAGAACACTCAGCCTACCACTGGAGAAGAAACTTGCTGTAGGGCATGGGCCAGAGCTTTCCACAGCAGCAATTCACTAGATGGGTGAGAAATTCACTAGTGGGTGCAGGCCATAGCTGGTCTATAGAATCTACTCATCAAGTGGCCAATAAACTAGGGTGCCAGGGAGCCAGGGCCATTCTGCAGGAAGAGATCTGTTGGGTTTCTGGAGAAGCTGGTGGAGAATGAATGCCACTAGGCCTTCTAAACACCATTGTTAGCAATGGAGATAAAATACACTGTAACCAGGAGGGAAGCTGCTTCCTTGGCAGTAGCCATGTAGTGACACCACCCCCGGTTGTGAGTCATATCTACCTGTTTTTTTGGTTTGCTGGTCATCCCAGCACCCTCTAAAGACAGAAATTAACATAGTACCAGTTGGCAAAGGAGATATGTTTACAGAGTCCAGCTCCAGTATCACAAAGCTTGCATTTAGAGCTAAGAGATAATAAACTGACATATGGATAGTATGCATTTCTGTTGCTGAATGCTGATTTTGTTGGATTCCTTTATAGAGTGTTCAACTTGATTCTGGCACGAAGTTAAGTTAGTTGGGATTCTTCTGATGCATTCAGGGTTTTATTTTAAGCTTTGTTATGATGGGTCCAAAGCAGGGCGAATTTAGTGCCACTACTACATTGTGATCCTTCTAAGGACACAAGCCAATGTCCCGTGTGTTATGATGTGTTGTCACTCTGGATGGTGGGAACATGAACTATTTCCCTCTTTGTGTGGGCTTCTAAAATATTTAGCTTACTACTTTCCAGTGGTTCCTTCCTGGCCTTGTGAGATTTTACCCTGTGCGTGTATAGGTCAGTACTGAGCCAAAGATGCAAAGGGACTCCTCCGAAGCTCTCTCTATCTCCCTCTGTGCATTTCTGTTTTCTTTGGTAATTTGCCTCCCAGTTTTTAGTCATGTTGGTTTCTCTAAACTTTGACATTGTCTGTTCAAATCAGTGAGAGCACTGGGCTCTGTCTGCATTACCCCTCCCTGCACCGAGGTCTGGGAAGTAGCCGGGACATTCACGAGACTCATCCCGTTTGCTCCCCCTCTTGGAAATCGCAGTCCTGAGCTTCTTCTCAAAATCTGCAAACAGTTCTTTCTTAATTTTTTTTGTTTTGAATTGTTTACTAAAATAGAGCAAATCCTGTAGCAGTTTGATGCTTCAAGAGCAGAAGTGGAAGTCTCTTTTCATGCCTTTTAATTGTATATTTCATTAAATATATTCGTAATGTCATACACCACCACCCAGCTCCGTACCTCTTTTCGTTTTGTAAAACTTTGTACCCATTGAACAATAATTCCCTATTCCTCACTCTCCCTCAGCCCCTGGAAACCACCATTCTACTTTCTGTCTCTATGAATTTGACTACGCTAGGATCCTTGTATAAGTAGAATCATACAATATTTGTGCTTTTACGACCGGGTCATTTTACTTAGCATGATATGTCCCCAAGGCTCATCCATGTCGTAGCATGTGTCAGAATTTCCTTCCTTTTTAAGGCTGAAGAGTATTCCATTGTATGGATAGACCACATTTTGCTTTATCCATTCTTTCCTCAATGGACACTTGGATTCCATATTTCAGCTGTTGTGAATAATGTTGCTGTGAACATGGGTGTACACATATCTCTTGAGACCTACTTTCAATTCTTTGAGTATACACCTAGAAGTGGAATTGCTGGATCATACGGCAATTCTAGTTTTAATTATTGGAGGAACTGCCATCCTATTTTCCACAGTGGCTATACAATTCTACTTTCCCACCAACAGTTTTAATTTTTCCACATCCTCACCAATACTTGTTGTTTTCTTCCTTTTTTCTTATTTATTTATTTTTTTGAAATTAGCCATCCTAATGGGTATGAGGTGGTGGTAAGATAGGCTATTTCTTTCATTCTCACAGGCATAAGCTGTTCAGGTCTGGTATGGTGGCTCCCAGGTTGTATGCCCAGAGATCAGGGGCCCTGACTCTTTCTATGTTGTTGCTGCTCTATCTTTCTAAAGTGTTGCCCTTGGCTCTGTGGTCCAAGATGGCTTGCCAGGCAGTGGAAACAGTAAAGGAGGGCACACCTCCACCATATGTGAGCCCAATCCTAAAGTTATAGACATTACTTTCATTCATGTCTCATTGGCCAGAGCCTGGTCACATGGCCACATTGAACTGCAAGGGAGGCTGGGAAGTGTAGTCTTTTATCTGAGTGGCCATGACTGTTAAGGTGGCTGATGAGTCTGAAGCTGAGCTCCCTGTGATTCAGATTTCTCTTCTGCAAA
>NW_012147808.1:673700-814118 GCF_000956105.1 Propithecus coquereli | reverse complement strand
TTACCACTTTATTTCTTCTTCCACTTCAGACTTCCTTTCTGGGATTTCTTTTTTTTAACCCTGGAGTACAATTTTCAGTGAGATCCGTTAGTGGCAAACTTCTAATTTTTGGATATCTGCAAAGTCTTTTTCTTACCCATGTTCTTTCAAGATATTCTTCTCTGGGTGTGGAATTTTGGTTGTTAACATTTATTTATTTTCTCAGCATGTTGAAAATATCATCCTATTTTCCTCTGGTTTCCATGACCGTTGATGAAAATCAACCATCATTCTATGGTTTTCCTTTTAAAATAATATTTTCTCTGGTTGCTTTAAAAAATCTTCTTGTTGACTTTGGAGTTTGAAGTTTTACTATGATGGGAATAGGTGTGGACTTTTTATTTAATCTGTTTGGATTCACTGGGCTTTTGACTCTGTTGGTTGACGTCTTTTATTGGTTCTGAAGTTGTTAGCTATTAGTTTTTTAAATATTGCCTCTGCCTCATTCTCTTGCACTTTCCTTCTGGAATTCTAATTAGACATATGTTAGATCTTACTGCCTTCACTCTTTTTTTGTCTTTTACTTTTCCTATTTGTTTGCCTTTTTCTGATCAATTCTAGATAAATTCTGTATGATTATCTTCCAGTTTACTAGTTCCCCCTTTAGCTGTGTCTAATTTATAGTTAAATACGCCCACCCAGTATTTAATTTTGGTTATAATGTTTTTCATTTCTAGAAGTTCTTTTTCTTTTTCAACTCTGCTTAGTTATTCTTTACTATTTCTTGTTCCCTGCACATATTTTGAAACATTTTTTATTCTTTTCAAAGTGGCACTCATAATTATTTTACAATTTATTTGGTAAGTCTAGTACCTGAATCCCTTGAAGGCCTAGTCTTCTGTCAGTTGTTTCTGTTGCTTCCCCATCATGATGCCTTGTTTCTTTGCAGGTTTGGTTAGTTTTGTACTGTGGGTATCTCATTTTCCTTGGATTTCTACTTATGGAAATTTGTGAGAGCTAGGATTGTAGAGAGTTCTTCCAAAGAATATTTGTTTTTTGCTTCTGCCAGGCCCCTGGGGGCACTACCTGACAACAAGCATTCTAAATTAAATTCTGGGCTTATGGGGGTGTTTTGGACCACTCACGTGGTGTGAATTTGAGTTATAAACTTGTGTAAGGAGTGACTGATGGTTCCAAGTTCTCATTAGTTACTTTTCCATTTTCCACGTAGTGCTTAGTTTTAAGACAATCGATTTTCCTTGCAGTCCCTATGAGGAAGAGGCTCTTGATATTTCTCTTTAGTTCTGAACCTGAGAGTGAGCCCCTTGGGAGTCTCAGCTATTTGGCAAGAGAAACTCCTATCAGACTTTCCACCTTGGGAAGACTCTGGGCTTTGTTAGCTGGGCTGTGTTAGCTCTTCCTTGAGCCCTGGGATACTGGGAAGACCAAAGGTCTGTTTCGCGGAGTTCAGTACATGCCCTCTGGGCAAACATCAGCTGTTTCCCCTGCTTACCTTTCTTGTTTCTGCCTTCATTGCATATTTTGCCTTCAGCATTATTTACTTTTCTTGCCAGCTTATCTTATATTTAAGAAAACTTCTAATTATTTTGCCCAGATTTTTTAGTTGTTTTCAATATGAGGGTCATTCCAGGTATCTAGCATTTCATATTACCAAAAACAGGGGTATTTGGGTCATGCTTGGTGTTCTTCCCCATTACCTAGCACATAGTAGGTTCTCAGAAACTATTTGGTAAATAAGTGAAGGAATAAGAGAACGAATGAACACATAGGCACACTGCTTTGGCTGTGTGAAATATTGGCCAGCCTGGAAACACCATGAGGTCAGGGACCTTGCCTGATGAGCTTGCCACTGTCTGAAAGTCTATGTAATGACCTTCCAGGGCCCAGCTGATGTCAACTGATCTCAACTCAAGGTGGCCTGGAGGCACAACAGGAAATCTGTCCCCATTGGCTACCTTTGCCTTGTGCAGAGAACAACTCTCCTAATCTGTGGGCCTTTGGGGATGGATGATTTTCAAATGGTGGGGATGAGTTTCAGTGACTCTGCTCTTTTCCTGGTTACTCTGGGGCTGTTGGCTGCAAATCTTCTCTCATAGGAATGGAGCCTTATCCCTGGTCTCCTCAGCCTTGTGATCCAAAGTATGATTTGGATGCAACTCAAAGTGTGGTTTACAGACTGGCAGCATCTATATCAACTCAGAGTTTGGGCTCCATCCCAGACCTATTGGTTCAGAATCTTCATTTTTGATAAGATCCAAAGGTTATTTATGTGCACACGAAAGTCTGAGAAACATTGCTGTAACCCAGAACTTTCCAACAGGTATGTGCTATGAATAGGTTATAGCTGTATAGCAAATGGGTTACAGGTGTGGGTTACAGATGCGTAGTGAGGAACTGATACTTACAGCCTTCACGTGGCTGTGTAGGTTGACTAACACATTTTGGGTTGCCTGGGATTTTCCCCAGTTTTAGCAACAAAAGAACCACATTCTTAGAGACTTGTCAGATCCTGGCAAACTGGGATGGTTGGTCATCTGACCCCATGGGGCTGGGGCATCCCGGTCTCTCAGAGAGAAGCACCTGTGTCAGTAGTCAGCTTTGGAATACTGTGTTCCCCACTGTGGACAAGGGGCCCCTCAAACTACCTGAGGAGTTCATGTTCCACGTGTTCTGAACTCCTTGGGCACTTTGAGAGGCCCCTTGTCCACAGTCTCAGTCCCATGTGGGCTGTCACGAAGGGGGTGACAGGGAATTTGGGTGGGGTCTCTACGGTGGAGCAGCTCTAGTAGAAGGTTCCAGATCCCTTCTTTATATTCACTGGCAACTTAAGCCCACTTGCAGGCGAGGTACTCTTTTAGTGGCATCCACGTTAGCTGCAGAGAGAGAGAGCTCTAACAATACATACACAGTCTGCAAATTAGAACTTCATCATTATTTTGAAATACTTGATACGAAATGTTTGATTGTATTCACAATTTATTCACATTATCCTAAAAAATTTCAACATTACATTTGTCAAAGAAATAAAAGGAAGAGCTGTTAGAATCTTTTAATAAAATTTCAAGTGTTATACATTTTTGAATGGTTATAAAATGGTCTTACATTTTATATCATATACTTGCGTGAACAAAAGTTTCCTATTGATAATGACATTCAAGAATTTGAAGAAATCATCATTAAAAAGCCCTGGTCAAGAATTGCATATGGCCATTTTATTCATAAAGACATATTAAAAAAAAATTGTGTCCATGGAAGAAAGCTCAAGTTTCTCATTAAATTTTTGAAAAGATTTTATTGGGAAGTTGTATGCATATTCAATATTTAATATTCTCCCTATTACTTTGTACTTATTTTTCTTATCAAAATTATATGATATAAAGAAAATGTAACATAGTTTTTTTACCAAGCTCCCTGTAGATGCTCCCAAATTGCCTCCAATGTGTTTACTCCAATGTGCTGTGCGAATTTTATCATTTTCTCTGTGTGCCAAGGTATGAAGTACCTCGACATCTTGCTCAAACTTTCTGAGTTTCCCACTTCTCTGAACCCACTGGGATCCCCCTACCACTGGGGGAAGGAACAAGGTGAATCATCACACCCTCCAGGGAGCTCCCCTCCCTGCTCCCATCTCCCTCTCTCTCTGGAAGGGACCTCTTCTTTAGTAAAAATCTCAGCAGCCTCAAATGGTTGCTATGGCAACCCTAGTGCCAGGAGGAGTAGGGGTGGCCTGACATGGGGATGGGCTTCAACGCAGAGCTGCCCTTCCTTTTCAGGGCAAAATTATGATGGAAGATAGGTAGGGTCAGAGCACCCAGGGCTTGCCCTGAGCTCCCTCAGACACTTGCACTCAGGCCTGCTGGAGACACGCCCTGGCACGGGGCATGTTGCTGGCAGCATCTCTCAGCTAGCCTGTGCCCCTTCTTCAGGTCGTGGCTCTGATATCCCCTCCTCCGGCGAGCCTTGTTGACTCTGCAAGTCACCCTGATGCTCCTGTATGTACCCTCCACACTCAGACTCACCCTCCATCCATTGCATGGTGCTGCCCCGAGACTGGTCACTTTGCTGATTTCCCATTAGGCTGTGAGCTTTTCAAGGGCAGGGTTAATAAACCATGTGCTCCCATGTGCTGGGCAGGTGGCGAGTGCTCAGTGGTGGATGTTTGCTGAATTACAGTCAATGTTTGCTGAGCACTTATTTTGTTCCAGGGACGGTTGCAGGGGCTTTGCGTGTATTTACTCATTAAACCCTCCTGAGATAGCTGTGAGATGAGTACTACATTTAGGAATGAATGAGTGAACAGACCTAAAGTCCTTGACAGCTTGGCCGCTGGAGTCTGGGGTCCACTGTTGGCCACACATGGAGAGAAATGTTGGCTTTGTCCTCTCTTAGTCCTTTGATCCCTCTCCCTGGTCCCTAAGTGATGGACCTCCAGGCATTTTCAAGTTCAATCTCAGGAAACTCAGAACTGATTTACTCCCCTCCTCAGTTCCTGACATTCACATCGTTGGTCCAGGCCAGGATATGCTGATTCTCTATTACTTCCTTGCCCCACTTCTGGGCTTCTTCCCCTGCATTCGATATGCTTGATATACTTCCTTTTATTTTCATGATTTTATGAAACCTATATTATTTTATGTCCATATATTTTAATTTGCATGAATAGTATTGTGCTAGAGACCTCATTCTATTTTTTTTCTCTCTCAGCGTTATATTTTTAAAGACCTATCCAGGTTGCTGTATGGGCCTCTAGGCTGCTGCTTCTAATTGCTATATCTATAAAATCCTCCTACAATGAAGGCCTAGATAGCTGCTAATCTCCTCTTCTCCCTGTCCCCTCTCAAACAGTCCCCAGATGGAGATCCTCACACTCTCCTTATAGATCTGCATGGCAGTCTCTCTAGGATCTATATCCAGGAGGGAACTTCTGGGAATGGTGTACATGCATCCTTAATTTGACTACATAGACTTACACTTTCTGCTCTTAAAGGGTCTTGTACTCTTCAAGCCCTATGCCTCACTACACTGTGAACCCCCCCAATTCTAAGATGCTAGGAAATAATCCAAAAATATTTTTTTGGAAGCACTTTGCTAGCTGAAAAAAACGCAGGGGGTAGATCAGCCCCTGGTCTTCAGTTTACCAACTCTGAGTTGGAGGCCCAGACTCAAACTAGCCCTAACCTTGGCCTTTGCATGCGGAAGTCACACATTCCTGACACCTTGTGTGCGGCTCTCCAGGGCAGGGGCAGGTTCACACTAACAAGCCCTGTGCAAATAAATCTTCAGCCCCTTCTCAAACAGTCCCTTGTCGGAGTCCCAGACCCAGGCAGGTGAGTGAGTTCCGTGTGTTGTGGGGAAGAACAGTCGTGGCCTAGCTGAGCTTACCTCTCTCATGTCCCCCAGGCTTCCAGGACACCACTCTGTCAGAGCAGGTGAGGTTTACCCGACAGATGTACTCCCTATTCGCGTCTTCCCGGACAGCTCCAGCTTCGTGCTGGTGGCTGAGGAAGGGGTGGGGGAAGGCCTGGGAGAGGGACTCTTTTGGCCACGTTGGCTGGTCTTACAAACTTCTGTGAATTGCGTGTCTTACTAACAACAGGAATTTATTTCTCACAGTTCAGGAGGCTGGAAGTTGGAGACCAGGTTGGTTGGGTTTGGGAAGGGCCCTCCTCTGGTTGCAGGCTGTCATCTTAGACCTTCATATGGCAGAAAGGGGGCAAGAGAGCCCGTTGGGGTCCCCGTTATAAGGGCACTAATCCCATTCATGAGGCCTCCGCCTTCGTGACCTAATTACCTGCCAAAGGCCCTACCTCCTACTATCATCACATTGGGGATTAGGGTTTCAACATATGAATTTTCAGGGGACACAAACATTCAGGCTATATCAGGGCCCCTTGGTACCTGCCCCAGCTCCTCCAGCAAAAACAAAGATTTTTGCTCAGACCCTTGTGAGTCTGGGAAAGTCCTTAGCAGTGGAGAATGTCCAAACCATTGTGTGGCCTTAGACAATAGCCACAGGTGGCCAGAAAGTCCTCAACATTTGTTTTTTAAAAAAGAAAAGTATAACAGCTTCATGTCTTCCTGTTGTGAGTCGGAGCATCTGTGGCTCCAGCCTGCTTGGCCATTAATCCCAAATCTCCAGTGGGATTCACAGGGGTTGGCCACACCCCCTGCCAATGTCTGGACTTCCTAACGCCAGAAGTCAGCCCCGCTTTGTGCAGCAGAGAGAAGGGTTCAGGACGTTCAGCTTCTGAGATCAAACAGTCCTGAGTACAAACCTGACCCTGCGACTTCCTGGCTGTGACCATGGACAGGCTGCCTCATGTCTCCAGGCCTCAGTTTCCTCATCTGCAAGACGCTGATGCTATTGTCTACCTTACAAGATGCTCCGAAGATTAGATGAGCTAATTGCTGTAAAACCCTCTGGCCAGTGCTTGGGTCATGAAAAGAATTTAATAGATGAGAATTGCAAAACGCAGCTCAGGGGATTCTGGGATGCAAGAGAGTTAGGAAAAATACAACAGTCGATAAATATTTACTTGGGCCTACCATGCGCCAGTCACGGGGCCAGGTGCCACAGCGCCCTGGGCTGCGTCCTGCTTGCACCGCCGGGGGCTTCCTGAGGGACTCGGGGACCTAGTGAGGAGGCGGAGAGAGAAGGGCTTAGATGTGCCGTGTGCTGGGGCTTCCTTTCCAGACTCCAGTGTGAGAGGTGATTTTTAAATGTTTATTTGCCAAACATTTCCTGAGTTGCAGATATTGGAATCCATGATGGCTAGTTTAAGCAGAAAAGCGATTTATTAAACTGTATGCGATAACTCAAAGGGTCACTGGAAGCGCAGGAGAAACAGACTTGGGGCGAGGCTTCCAGGACAAATTCGGAGAGCCACGCCACAGAGTTGGCTCAGTGGGAGAATTATTGCTGCTGTGGCAGCTGCCATCACGCTGGATGCCAGGACCTTGTAACTGACCTTGTAACTATGGCCACCCTGAAAGCTGGACCACAGAACAGATGTCTTGTTCCTGTTTCCTCACAGGGTTCAGCTCTGGATCAGGGATGGCTCTCAGGGCAGTGTTTGATTGGCAGAGCCCGGGTCACATGCCTGTGTCCTAGCTGCAAGGGAGCCTGGGAATTGAGTTCTGGAATATTCTCATGGAGATGGAACTCATTAAGAGGGAATTTTCCCGAACGAAAAGTTCCTCAAAGGATGATGGGAAGCCACAAACATAGCAAATGTCTCCTAGGGGGACATTTTGGGGGGCGGGGATGTGGGAGTATATGAGGGGGTCAGACCCAGCTCTTAAAGGGGCTCCTATCTAGTGGGGTAGACAAACATCTGCACAAGTAAGTGTCAGGTGAATAAAGGGCCTTGTAGGGCATGACCACCCTCCCTCCACTATACTTGTATATCCAGTTCCCACGGCCTAGCTGGGGAGAGAGACAGTGATTTTGTGACCTTCTTTCCAGTAGTGATGTGGAATCCTGGGAAGGGGAGGGTCAGCTCTGCCACTGATTTTGGATTCCTTGACTTCTCTAAGCCTCCATGTCTTCATATGTGAAATGGGGACAATAGCACCTACCACACAGGGACTGGTGTTCCCATTAAAGACAATACTTGTAAACTGCCTGGTATAACAGGTGCCCAATACAAGGCAGTTATTTTGTAGTTACTGCAGTGATGAGAGAGGGTTCTTTCGGTGGGTGCCTGGATGCCATGCTTTTGGGAGGTGAGGGGATTTGGGATCGGCCTAGGGGACGCTGGGATGTGTTACTCTTTGCTGACAGTGGCATTCTTGGGACTAACAGAACAGACCCTCCTTTGTCGGCTCTAACTTCAATTGTCATTAAATAGAATATACTGCGACAGCTCTCTCCTTACCCACAACAGGTGACTCACATCAGGTGCTTTTCCTGGAGTCCCTAATCAAACAGAGAACAGTGAGGAGCTGGACTTTGGGTTTGGGGCCACTGGCCAGAAGGTGGGCTCTGCCCTGCAGACCAGGATGGGCGCCCTGCAGAGGGCTCCAGCTCCCTGGGCGGAACAGGAGGTGAGGGAGCAACGTCTGTCCAGAGTGGGTAGTTTCTCTCTTGGTTGGGTCCTATGAGGCCTTCTGGTGCATGGGGACACACAGCGGCAGGGTTAGAGCAGGCAGAGGCCACATGTGACTCCTCCTCCCGGGTCTCCCCATGCTTCTGTAGGTGCCAGCCAGGGGGCTTGGTGCCCTCTCAGCTTGCCCAACGCTGACAGGTGTCTGGGACGGGATAATCACAGCTCTCCTAGAGGCCAAATGAGTGCCTCTGGATCCTAACCTGCTTTCGTCTTCCCTGGGGAAACGGAGTCACCCCCTCTCACCCTTTCCCTCAGCTCCTACCTGCCACATGGGCTGCTTCTCAGAGCGTGGTCTGGAGGGGTGCCCCGAGTTCCCCCCTGCGGAAACTATAGCCCCGAGGGGGCAGTTTGGTGAAGTAAAAGGACTGGGAAGGCTTTGGAATCAGGCAGACTTGCTTTTGACCTCTGGCTCTTTCTCCTCCCTTTGGAATGATTCTGGGTAAGTGACTTGCTGTCCTCATCTGTAAGATGGGCATTTTAATATTAAATGTTTATTTCATGGGGTTACTGAAGATAAAATGTGAAAAGATATATACTCAGTGGATTTCTGCCTCAGGGTAGGCTTGACAACCATTTGGATCCTGACCTTTCTGTCTGTCTGTGCATCTGTCTGTCTGCACCTTTCTCTCTCTTTCTCTCAGAGGAACAGAGTAGCTGGCAAAGAGTCTACTTGTGTCAGTCCACAGGTGGAAAGAGTTGCCTTCCAATGACAGAGATTTGAAAGGTTCGGAAAAGAGACGAGAATGACAGGTATATTCGATGAGTGATACAAACGAGCCCTGGCATGATACTCTAGAGGCAACACTGCTCAGGAAAGGGTTGGGAAGTTCTTAAAAATGCAGTTTGGACCGTTCAGTCCCAAATAATTGAATGAATATTAAAAAAAGAATGGTGTCTAAAGACATCAGGCTTAAAGGGGAAAATTCAAAGAGGGAAGAAAAAAACACAAGTGTGGCTAGGAGCTTTTCTACCGCAAGTAACAGAGAACCCCCTTTAGTCTGGATTAAACCGAAAGGGACTTTATTGAAGTCTAGAGGTATCTTGTTTCAGGTATGGTTTGATCCAGGTGCTCAAATGATGTCATGGGACACAGCACAGGAGTCTGTGCTGGCTCCATTCTTTTACACAGGAGTTTCTCTTACGATGGCCAGGTAGGTGGCAGCCACTGTTCTAGACTTAACATGTTCCCCAGTTCAATCCCAGCAGTCCTAGCAAATGTCTCATTGCTGGATTGGGTCCTGTGGTCATTCCTGAGCTAATTGCTGTGGGTAGGAATGCAATGTTTTATTGATCAGGTTGGCACTACATGCCTGCCGGTGGAGGTGGGGACAGCCCTCTACCTGTACTGAGAATGGGGGAAGGGTGGCTCCCCATAAGGAAATCAAGCACCATTACTGAAAGAACACAAAATGGATGTTGAGTGGTCAAAAAACCAAATGCCCACTATGGTGGGTGTGAAGAGACAGTGTCTGGAAATCAGAAGGCAAAGCGAGCTATGTCTTTCTAAATCACAGAGGGTAACAGGAAGGGATTTTACAGCAAAAATGGAATTTGGAATAAAAGACCCACAGCTTGGGTTAAAATGGTGTTTTTTTTTTTTTTAAATAACCCCTCCAAATAATGACTTTAAAAAAATTTATTCATTAAAAAAACTTGTATTTGTTTAGTTTTATTACACTTGATCAGAAAATGTAGCCTGTCTTCTTCCTATTTAGAATTGAATAATTTTGAATGAGGTTTTATTTGTGGCTTGGTATATGATCAACTTTGTAAGTGTTGCACAAACACTGGACAAAAAGGAACAGTCTCTGTTTACAGTGTATCAGTTCAATGGCTACTAATTCAGCTCTTAATGACACAGATTGAATCTCTCATTGCTTTAAGTTTGCCTTCTTGGTCTTCCATGAATTGAGAAGGGTATGCTTGTTTTACATGATAATTGAGTTTTTATCAATTTGTCCTCACTCTTTTAAGAATTTATGTTTACTATATTTTGATGCTATGTTCTCTGGTCTATTAATGTTCATGGACCAGACTCTGATTGCATTATTGATCATAACTCTTATCAATATCAAATGACTTTCTTTGCCCTGCTTAATTTAATTTGTCTCAAATTTTATATTATCTGTTGTCCATATTACTTTTTTCCTTCTTTTGGTTCCCATTTTCCTGGTACATTTATGCTTTAGGCCCAACGGAGCTTGGGGGAGATGGCATACAACCTTTCAGCGGTGGGCAGAACAAAATTCCTCGTCTCCTGTTTTGCTTCTGTCCCTTCTCTTTGGACCGGCAAGGAAAGTACAAACATGGAATGGAGCCACTTACTCGGCTGCTCTAAATGAGCTCTGTGTTTCAGGTTGAGCAGAGAACTCATGGCCCGGAGAGCACCTTGCAGGGGAGATCACTGAGCCGTTCTCTTCGTCCTTGAGAAGTAGCAGAGTAGGAAGGGTTCCCGAAGACAGGTGATGGTGTACACACTTCTGCTTCTCAAAAGTGGGAGAAACGTGGATTCCGAAACTACAAGCCAGCATATTTTTACCGCGCAAGATGTAGAAATGGAGTATTACATACGTGGTTTGTACCTGGAAAAGGAAGCAGACATATTTGGGATCCAGCATGGGTTCACTGAGAACAAGTCTTGTCAAATAACACAATTTCTTCCTTTGACGGTTCTACGGGACTCAAGCAAGTTTTTAAAAAGAAAACATTTTAATTAAAAAAATGAAAAACATGTAAACTAGAAAGAATAGCATAGTGAACCCATTGTACTTATCTCAGTCTGTTTTGTGCTCCTATAACAGGACACTCGAGACTGGGTAATTTACAAAGAACGGAAATGTATTGGCTTACGGTTCTGTAGGCTGGGAAGGTCAAGATTGAGGGCCGGCATCTGACAAGGGCCTTCTTGCTGCGTCATCACATAGTGGAAGGTAAGAGGGTGGGGGGGGAGAGAGAGAGAGAGAGAAAGAGAGAAAGGGGACCGAACTCGCCTTTCTGTAGCAAATCCACTCCCATGACAGTGGCATTAATCCATTCGTGAGGGTGGAGCCCTCATGGCCCGGTCACCTCTCATTAGGCCCCAGCTTCCAACACTGTTGCGTTGAAGACGAAGTTTCCAGTACAGGCTCTTTGGGGACAAATTCAAATCACATCAGTACTCATCCCCCAATTTCAACAACTTTCAACTCATGGCTCATTTTGTTTCACTCTCAATCACATTCTCTCCTTTCAGCATCCCTATCATTTTGAAGCAAATCATAGACATTATATAAATATTTCACTGTGCATCAAAAACCCATCACTCCAGTATTATTACCACACCCATATTAGTTGTCTGTTGCTGCATAATAAGTCACTACAAAATCTAGCGGCTTAAATTGATGGTTGGATCTAGAAATTTGATCAGATTCAGATTCAATTCATTTTTTTCTTTTATTTTTGGGCAGAATTCTGCATCATTTAGGGGTTCAGAAGGGAAAACAGAAAGCACACTGGGCGTTTCAGCAGAGGGAATAGCTGTAGGATGCAGTCACATCTCTGGGAGTGGAGAGTGAGGGAAGAGGTTGGGAAGACAGAATCTAGGGCAGCAGAGCTGGGGCTCGGGCTTCCTGGGGGCACCACTGGGAAGGGTCAGTGCTGGAGCAATGGCGACAGAGCCCAGCAAGCCAGCAGGAAGTAGTAGGTCCCTTCTCCAACCTTCCAGTCTCCCTTGGTGTCCTTACTGGCAGGGCCGAACATGGAGTCAACCAGCAAAGGATAAAAGTGTTTGCAGAGGGCCGGCTGCAGCACCCAAAGCTGAGTGTAGAAAGGGCAAGGAGAAGAAAGGCCTTGGAGCTGAGAGACCACAGCTGAATAGCTGGCAACCCTCTTCATAGGTAGTGTTATGTATTCACTGGGGGTGCATGGTCTTCGAACAATTCTCTTATTGTGCTGTTATCAGCTCCCTCCCAACCTTAATCCATTCATTCACACGGGACTACAAAATCGGCAAAGTAGTTGCCACGCTACATCATGATATCCACTGGGCAAGATGGAGACGCAGAATAGAGGAAAGATACCTGGATGGAGTGGTGTTTAGATGAACACACACAGCCTTGATGAATGGCTCTTGTCCACCCAGAGGGAGCTCTCTGGGGGCTGGGTTTTTGTCCTTGACCCTGCACCATTCAGCACTTTTGTCAATGGCTTGGATGAAGGTAAACTGTGTGTAGGAGTCTTTCAAAGATACTTGTTGAGCACAACGGTGTAGATCGTTTTTCACCATATGTTGGCACTGATGGAATTATTAATGTTTGTACAGTCCACTGGGGAAATAAATCCCCAGGGACTGCACCCAGCCTAAGGTGACTGGCTTAGAATCGGCAGCCCCCAGCCTTGCCAGCTGCTCCAAGGGCTCCAAGGGGATCAATCCCTCAAGGCTGGGGGGATTGGTATCTGGGGCACACCCCGAGCCTATTCACAGATCACTAGCTGGGGACCTCTGGTGTGGAGAGGTGGGCAAGTTCAGAATTCGGCCTTACATCATAGCCACGTCTCCCACAAGGCTCCTAAGGAGAGGAGCAAGAGGAAAGTGGAACCGCCACGTTATTATTTGCTGTGTCGATGGCTGAACCCTCAGTAAAGGGCTCTCTTATGACCTGGGCTGGCCCACAGGCATTTAGCTGGAGATTTAAGGGATGGGGGGAGGGATTTCATTCCCCCTAATCCCACATTCAAGCAGTTCCTGAAACCAGGGAAGAAACGTGCCCAAGTTCTAAACGTGTCTAGAGACTAAGCCCCCTCCAGGCAGGAAAGCGTTACAGCCTCTTGTTCCTGGAGCACAGGTAAGATGAGAAGGGACCCCAAAGGCTCCCGCCTTCTCCCAGAGTGGGGTTGGGAGGGTGCAGGCAGGAAGAGAACGGGTTGAAAAGGAAGAGAAAAGAGCTAATCCCTGAGAGGAACATTTAAAAATGCACCGTGACTCTGCCCACAGCACATGGGATTCTCTCGGGATCTGCAACCTGCCTCCCAACTCCTCCTCTCTGGATGTGTGTGAGGGGGTGTGCTCGTTATCTATTGCTGCATAACAATCACCCCAAACTTAGTGGCTTAAAGCAACCAACATTATTATATCTGTTTCTGAGGGCTTCTGAGGGTTGGGGACCCGGGAGTGGCTTGGCTGGGTAGTTCTTGGCCCAGGGTCCCTGATGAGGCTGTGATCAGCTGTGGTCAAGATGTTGATTGGGTCATCTGAGGCTTGACTGGGGCTGGAGGACCCACATCCAAGGTCACTCATGTGGCTGTTGGTAGAAGGCTTTGTCCCCTGCCACGCGGGCCTCTCCCCTGGGCTGCTTAGGCCATGGTTCCTTCCCCCACAGTGATGCAGGGGACTGGTCTGGGCGGGCCGATGCTGGGAGGCTGGGCAGAGGCTTCACACCACCTGTGGGGAATTAGGTGAGATGATGTCCATGCTTCGCCTCTGACCCGCGTCTTCCATCATCTCAAGGCTGCTCCCGAGACCGGAGAAATTGAGAGAAGACCCCGCCTCACAGCCCTGCCGGGGAGGAGCCCTGGCTTCGGAGGGGTATCCTGGTTGGCGAGTGGGTGGGGAATGGCGCTTAAGCTAGGAGGAGTATGGACCCGGGGGCAAGGGAAAGACAGCCAGCCTGGGCTCCCTGTCCCCACACAGGGCCTAGTCCTCAGTCCAAATTGTCCTGTGGACTCTGTCCTGCCATGAGTGGAAGCTGTCCCCCCATGACACGGAGCAACATGACAGCCCTTGGTGGTTTTCCCTGATCTTGTGGCCCCCAAGAGCTGTTCAGATTAACCTGAGATTAACCTGAGAATGTCCCCCACTGGCTGGGGCACGTGAAGAGGGCAGCAGGCTGGGATTAGGGTATGAAAACCCACAGTATGGAGAGAGGTTTTGTCTTGTCCCTCCAGGGCAAAGGGTGACTGGCCTGAGGGGGTACCGTGCATGGCCTTCGGTGGAAGGAGGAAGACTCCCCCGCCCTTGGCATACTCAAACCTGCCTTCCTCTTGGCAGTGCAGGGACTCTTGCCATGCGAGCAGTCCCCAGGGCGTCCATGTTGCTGCTCGCAGCTCACTCGCTGTCTCTGACCACCTCATGCTTGCCGCCAGCCCGTGGTCACGTCTGTCTTAATAAGTTTCAGGCCTTTGCTGTAGATCCAGGTAACGGTGCCCAGAGGCCCCTGCATGCTGTGTGGTGATGCTGGAGATTTCTGCTGTCGTGCTCTGGATCATTTCGCTTGCTGAGATTGCTGTTTGGGCTCCCTCCTTGAATCTGCTCAAGGGAAAAGGAAAAATCAGGTGAGAAACTGGGTCCTGCAAGTGATGTAAAATGTTGGGAAAGCATCATCTACTCATGTATCCCTGCATCCATTGCCTATCACTCACCCAACCATTCATCACCCATGAATTCCTGTGTCTATGAATCTGTCTCTCTTTCATGCATGTGTGTGTGCATCCATCCATCCTTCATCTACCTTTTATTTATCCATCCATCCATCCATCCATCCATCATCCAGGTATCCATTCATCCAATCATCCATTCACATGTCATCTACGAATGCACCCTCCCTCCATCCAACTGTCCATCTGGCCAGCCATGCATTTACCCATCATCCGCCATCCGTCATCTCCACCTGTGGTGGACACTGGGATGTGCTGCCCTGATCCCCTTGTGATGAAGGACTTGTTGCCCCAACTGCTGGGAGTGCTGGTGTCCAAGAGCCTTTAGCGGTCGGTTCCTTTAAGGATTATCTCAGTTGCAGAGAGCTGCCTTGCCTAAGGTCACGCCCCTTCCCAGGGCAGCCCACATCCAGTGTCTGATGGTTATGGGAGTATGAAGGCCTCATTATCTTGGTCCATCAGGACAACTCTGAAGGGCTGTTCTTGCTCCAGAGCACCCCATGGTGTTGGCCATGGCTAAGGGTGTTTTGGGCCAGCTTGACCTCTCCTCTGCCCACTCCTGTGTCCTTTCTCTCCTTTCCACAGATGTTTATCCCAAATGCACTCCTTACTAAACATCCTGCACACTAAACTCTGGCTCAGGTCTGCTTCCTGGGGAACTCAACCTATGCTTCAGACATCATCCTTTCACCCATAAATGCATTTCTCCATCCACATGTCCTTTATCCAGTAAATAAACATTTACCTTAAGCTTGGTGTATGTGTAAGAGTTGGGCATTCTAGGTGACAGAGACATGAACTCATATGAGTCCTGCCTTAAAGGAGCTCACAGTCTAATGCATATGCTTAGACCTGTCCACAAACAGCTCGGACAAGGAAGTAAGAATGGAGAGTTGTCCATTCAGGTGAGGGGATCAGGGAAGGCTTCATGGAGGAGGTAGCATCTGCGATGGGCTATGAAGGATGGGGGATGGGAAGACAATTTGATTGTGTGGAATTGGGGTGGAAGTGGCTTTTTAATGAGGTACGAACAGGCTGTGCAAAGCATCTAAAGTGCAAACTGAGACTCATCCACCCACAGGGAAGAGGCAGGTATGACAGCTGGGCACAGCTGGACCTGGGATGACCTCATGACACTCACTTCCTCTGCCGTCCACCTACAGAGCTCTTCCTTGCTCCCAGCTCTTCCTCCCACCTGCCCCCCCCCGCCCCGTCCCTACAGGAAGCATGGTTTGGTCACCAGCCAAAGCCTTGCAGTCTGGCCATAGCAGGGAGGGACCAGAGCCCACAGCAGAGAGGAAGGCAGGCTGCTTTCCTGGCTGCAGAGGAGAGGAGGCGATGGCATGCTTGGCAACTTCTTTTATCCGACGCTGCTCACTCCTCAGAGGGCTGCTTCCTCCGACTTGCTTTTGGATTAATAAGAAACCAGATGGGCCCAGCTGGTTGGTGAGAGTCATGAGCTAATGAGGCCAAGGTTGCAGCATGACCCCAGGAAAGGCCTGGAAGCCGTACCTGCAGAAAGCCTGTTCACAGATCTCTGAACCATGCACAGGTGATAACCTTGACCTTGGCTGGGTACATGGCCCCTGGCCCCTGACATCAACTAATCCCTAACCTTGATCACAGGCTGAGCCAGGGGCTGGCTGCAGAATGAGCCCCAAACACTAATCAATCAGTTAATCAACCATCCGACAGCTCTGTGTGGAAGAGCTTCTAGAGAGGCCGAGTGCTTGTCCAGGATGGTAGGGAAGGAAGGCATTGCCTCTGGTGCTGTGGCCCCATACGTAGGGCCACCAGGCCCTGCCACATCCCAGGTGGCACGCCTGGGTCCAGGGGAGGCAGGCTCAGGGATGCTGGCTTCTGCTCACTGTCAGGAAGGACTTTCCGTCTCTCAGCTCCCCCACAATGCAAAGGGCTCCTTCCCTCCCAACCTCCCCCACTCTCCTGATAGCGCTGTGTCCCCTTGGCCTTTTCTCCCTGGAAGTGAGAGGGGCCAGGAACTCTCCATCCATGGGGAACACCAGGAAACACCCTGCTCCTGCCCCCAGCTCAGGCAGGATTAATGCCATTCTTCAGCCTCAGCAAGAAACTCCGCTGCCTCCAATGGTTACCATGGCAACCCTGTGCCGGGTGGGCCTGACTGGGGATGGGGAGCCCGAGTTTCCAAGGCAGCGCTGCCCTCAGGTTTGCTGCAGAGTCAGGAGCCTGGGAGGGGCGGAGCAGGGCGAGGACAGGGTGCTCAGGGCCAGCCTGCCTGAGGCCCAGGACCTCTGCCCTCAGAGCTGCTGGCGACCATGCCCTGGCTCAGGGTCCTCCAGCTGCCTGGCTCTTGCCCTTCCCAGGAGCCTGGCTGTGACCTGTTCTTCCTTCACCCTGAGCTCCTGCTGTCCTCTCAACCCCACAGTGATTTCCATATACCTCCCACCAACTCTGACTCAAGGTGTACCCGGTGCTCTCCTGAACTGCCCTTGTGCCCAAGATGCTGACGGGGAAAGAAACTGAGGGGGCAGAATGAGTTTGTTAAAATTCAAATTTGATCAGGTCACTCTGCTATTTAAAAACCTTCAATGGCTCCCTAGTGCCCCCAGGAGAACGGCGCAACGCTTTGTCATGGCTTACAGGCTTGGTGCCTGCTCCCTCCTCCCCCCAGTTTCCTTTTCTGCTGTTTCTCACCTCACCCCGGGCTCTGTGCGCACAGGAGTCCTCGGAGCTTTTGAAGGGTTACCCCCGTGTCCCTGGGCCTGGGCCTCTGCTTCTTCTCTCTTCCCGATGCCTTTGTCTACTTCCTAGCATCTTCTACCCATTCTCCTTTTCTTAGCCTAGACGGTGTGTCCCCTGGGAAGCCCATGTCAGGACCCTGTATTCCCAGAGCACTGTCCTCTGATCAGAGCACAGATCCCCTAGGTTAGAATCGCTCACTTACTCCGTCTTCCTCTGGGGTGCTGCTCCACCAGCATGTGGCCCTGCGTGGTAACCACTGAGGAAAGAATGAATGAATAAGGGAAGGAGGCCACTCCTGTCCTGGGCCAGCTCTCCTGAGGAAGGTGGCGACATGGGCAGAGTCTGGCACCAATTGGGGATGGGAGGGGAGGCAGGGACGTTGCCGCTCTAAGACTGTCGGGGCATCAAACACTCCGCAAAACAAAACAAAACAAAATGCCCTAGGTAGGTAGCTGGGTCCCCAGCACCAGTAGAGAACTGGAAACCATTTAAACATTGGGCCTTTGGGAACTGGCTCAGCAAATTGAGCCTGTCTACTCCACGGGGAATTGTGCAATGATTAGAAAAGACTATTGAAAAGGAAAAAAAGAAGCCCGGAAAATCACAGCAAAGACTATGCAGAAAATGGCAAAATGGTTGCGATAATTGGTTATAAGTAATTTATTATAATCCTGGGGCTCACGTAATTTTGCATTCTGCTTTTTTATATATAATTTATTACATATAAATATACATATAGTATTTTTATATAGCTTATTGTACATAAAAAAGCAGAATGCAAAGTCACGTGTGCCCAGGATTATGCGCACGTGACGATGTGTGCCTGGACGGGGAGACTTGGGAGGGAACAGACTGTGGACAGCCCCCAGGTCAGGGGCTAACAGAGACAGGGTTGGACCTGTGGCAGGAGGCCAAGGGCGAGAGGAGAGAGGAGGGGGATTCGCCCTGAGGGGCTTCTGGAGAGGGACTGCCTCGGTTTCCCATCTCTCCTGCCTCCGCCTTTGACTGCCTTAGGGTCCTGCTGGGAAGGGCTCCCATCTCTCCTGCTGGCCACCCTGGCTAGGGCATCAGGGACAGGCCTGGGAGCTCTGGGGAGGGGCACACGGCTGCATGGGCCAGAGGGCTTCTTCCTGAGCCCCAGCTCCAGGCTGCCCGCTGTCCCCCAAGGAAGCAGAGCTGAGCCTGCCGCCTCCGGTGGAGTCTGCCTGTGCTCCTCCTCCCTGTCCGTGGCCTTGACCTGACTCCCTGGAGCTGGCTTTGCTCTGCTCCCCTCCTTCCTGTCCCAGCCTGTCCGCACTGTGACCACCCCTCTCCGTTTCCCCTAAAATGCCCCTGCCCCCCATGCACACAGGGCCGTTCCGAGGCCCATTTACCATGTCTATTCTCCTTGCGTTCCTGCCCCAGCCCTGGATCATGGGACCATAGGGGAAGGCCCAGTGTCCTAACACCAGCACCGGACACCCTTCCTTCTCTGGGAGCCCGGGAAGGGGACCGTTTCCGCCCCATCCCGAGGAAGGGACTTGCTTTCTGAACTTCTTCCTTCCTGGGCTCCACTCTTGCTATTTCCGTTTCCCTCTGGAATCCTGTGCGTCCGAGGCAGGGTTTACTCTCTGAAGCCAGGGACCTCGTCACAGGCCCCAGTGAGCTGTTGTTGGACCGGGGTGAGGCACCTGTGTTTTAAGAAAGGCCAAAAAAAGGCTTCCTGGTGGAGGACCATTCAGGGAGAGCTGCAGTCTCTGTGGCAGGTTGGTGGGGAGGAGTCTGGGAGCACAGGTTCAGCTCTGCACTCCTAAAACCAGCCCCCAGCGGGGGCTGGGGTGACTCTTGCTTTCTTCTTTGTATTATTCTGTGCTTTTCCAATCATCTAAAATGTATATGCTTTCTTTTAGAATCCAAAAAAGAGCTAATAAACATCTCCCTCTCCCCACCTTGGCCATCTCAAAATCACCCCTGGGGCACAGAGGGCAGACCCAGAGAAGAGCCTCCACCCACTCACTCCTCCTTCCAAGAGCCAGGCAACAAATACACGCATGGGCTCTGGAGTCAGAGGGTTCCGAGTTAGAGTCCAGGCTCCACTGTTTGCCCACTGTGTGACCACAGGAGAGTTACTTAACCTTTCTGAACCCCAGTTTCTTCATCTATTACATTCAGTTAATAATGCTCATGTTCAGAGTTCTTACGAAAGTGAAACGTGTTAACTTGTGTTCTGTGCTTAGCACAGCTTTGACGCTGTAAGCACAGCATAAGGGTGTCTTCTATTCACAAGGAGAGAAAAGACCTCATAAAGCTCTACGTTAAAACCTACCTCCCAGGTATGTGCAGGTATGTGCCCTGAGCCTCGAGTTTCGACTCGAAGGGTGGATTCCCAGCTGTTGCCACAGATCGGCCTTCCTGCTCCAGTGTCTGCAGGTGGATGGCGCTCTTACCACCTTGTGCTGAGGGAGCTGCTGGCGTGGGGATGATGCTTGGGTACTGCAGTGTCTCTGTGGCAGCTCCGCTGGTGCCCATCCCTCGCAGCCTGCAGGACTCATGCTTTCAAGGGCAAGAAGTGTCGGTGGGAGGAGTGAGGTTGGGGAGAGCCTCCCCATGTAATTCAAATTCCAGAGGATGGAGAGAAACAGAAAAAAGTATTTGAAGAGACAATGGATACAAATTTTCCAAATTTGCTGAAAACTATATATCCACACATTCAAGCAGTACGATGAATTCCAAACAGACTACACACACACACACACACACACACACACACACACACAGAACTACACCAGGGCATATCATAATAAAATTTCCAAAAACCAGTGATAAAGAGAAAATCTTCAAAGTAATAAAAGAATAAAAACAGAGGAACACAGATAAAATGATCACAAACTTCTTGTTAGAACTATGCAAGTCAGAAGATAATAGAAACTCTGCAACTAAGAATTCTATGTCCATTGAAAATATCCTTCAAAATTTAAGGCAAAATAAAATCTTTGCAGACATACAAAAACTGAGAGAGTTTATCTTCAGAAGACCTACACAATAAGAAATGTTAAAGGAAATTCTTCAGGCAAAACAAAAATGATACTAGAGGGAAACCTGACCTATCTAAAGCAATAAAGGGTATCAGAAGTGGTAAAATTATGGGTAAATTTGAGGGATTTTTTTTCTCATTTTAAAATTTCTTTAAAAGATGATTTGTATTGAGAATTTTACAATATATTAATGGATAGAAGTAAAATGTATGACAACAATAGTATGAAAGGAAGGAGAACTGTAAATATACTGTTTTAAGCTTTCTTTGACAGGTTAAATATGCATATTTTAAACTGTAAAGCAACCACTAAAAATAAAACAAAGAGATATAGCTAATAAGCCAGGGAGATAAAATGGACTATTACAAATAATTAATCCAAAAGAAAGAAGGAAAATGGGAAAAAGAAACAAAGAACAGATGAGACAGCTAGAAAAAAAATATCAAGGTGGTAAATTTAAACCAAACATATTGATGATTACAATTAAATATAACTGGTCTAAACATTTCAGTTAAAAGGCAGAGATTGAAAGACCAGATAAAAAAGCAAGACCAAACTATATGCTGTCTGTAAAAACCCATTTTACATATGAAGGTTAAACATGAAAGAATAGAAAAAAATATATCATGCAAATACTAAACACAGGAATATTGGAATGGCTACATTAATATCAGAGCAAAGGCTACCACCAGGGATACAAGAGGGACATTTTGTAATGATAAAGATTTGGTTCTCAACTATGCTGCTTTCTAGCTGGATGATGTGGAGCTTGTCAGTTACCCACTTTGAGCCTCAACTTCCTGTTCTATAAAATGAGTCTAAACACTCTTACCTTGCAGAATCATCATCAGGTGTAAAGCACCCAGTACAGTGCTTGGCTTTGTGTGGTCTCTGTGCTTTTCACTTTTATGAGTCACCCCCAGAGACTGTGATTCCTTCCCAGGGCACAGATCCTGTCTCTTTACCAGGCCTCCCTTGCTGGGCTGCTTGACAATTATTCATGCCAGCAATTACTCTCTGGGCATTATAATAAAAGGTTGTTGACTTTACTATTGACTCTGTAAGGAGATTCTTTTATACCTATTGGGAGCCCAGGCTTATAAATTATAATCCAGCCAATTTCTGGTAGTGTGGACTAGGATTGTGAGTACCTGGTCACAGCAAGAATTTTGGGGGTAAGTCATCTGTTTCCTCTGAGGTCCTTTGTAGAGTCTCCTTGGTTTTCAAGAGCAAGGGTTATTTCTGGACCTGGATTTTGGGGATTAAATAGGAGTTTCTCTTCTGTTAGAGCCCAGACATACTTTATAAAACGAAACTTCAAATATCAAATTTAAAAGATAATTTCAAAGGACTTTTTAATTGAGGAATTATTTGCCAATAACTAAAAAATGTGGGAAGAAGGACATTTCCAGTGCAGTGAGGCGCTCTCTGGGCTTCAGAGTTGTGCAGACCTGGATTTAAATCCTGGTTTTGCTACTGCATTCATTTCCTCTGCAAGTATTCACTGAGCATCTATACGCCAGGTACTGCAGGGATTAGAGATACAGTGGGAAGCAGTAGATGTGTCCCTGCCTTCATGGAGCTTATATTCTAGTGGGGAAGGCAGCAAACAAATGAATGAATAAACTAAATAAATAATTTTATGTAGTGATAAGTGTCATGAAGAAAATAAAGCAAAGTAATGTGATAGAAGATGTGTGGGTAGTTGGGAGAGTGAGAGCTCCTGGAGGTGAGAGTTCCAAGCTGTGAGACCTGAAGGAAGGAGTCAAGCCAGGTGAGAATGGGAGAGAAGAGCATTCCAGGCAGAGGGAACAGCACGTGCAAAGGCCCTGGGGTGTTGGGGTTGAGGACTAAAAAGAAAGCCAGTGAGGTTTGAGGGACATGAGGGAGGGGGTGGGTGGAAGATGAGCTCAGAGAGACATGATGGGTGGGCAACGGAAAGTCCCTGGAGGATTTGAAGCAGCCACTTACCAGCCAGGTGGATGTCCCTGTGTTAGCTATTTAATCTGCCTGCATCTCAGTTTCTTTACCTGTAAAGTGGGAATGACACTAATCCCATCTTGTGGTATTGTTGGAGAACCGGGCAGCATGATATGTACAAAGGACTAAAATGGTCCCTGAGACTTAGCAGGCACTGGACAAACACGAGTCCTCACCTCTCTCTGGGCCTCAACTTCCCTACCTGGAAAGGAAAAGGGTAGGACTTGGTGGTCTCTGTGACCCCATCTAACTGGAACATTCTCAGTACTTATAAAAAGAAGGGAAGTTCTAAAGCTAAAACGTTAGGAACATTACCCCAAAATGAAGATGAAGTATCTCGGAAATTGTGTTGTAAATCATTGCTGAAATAGGATTCCATTTATAAAAATTCAATTTGAGTGCAATTTTCTCAGGAACACACACTTACTGTACTGAGTGAGGTCAACCTGTGAGTAACACTCCCCTTTGCTGACTGTCCTTCATCTCAGCCCACGGGGCTGGGGAAGCTTTGGGGGGTCGTCCAGGGCTGGCTGTCCCAGGGCCCATACGAGAGCTTACTATCCTCACGCTCTGCCTGGAGAACCTCTAAGCTCTGGGCCAGGCAGAGCAGAGTCGGGGAGAGAGGAGGTCCCTGGGAGGCCCTGGAATTCCAAGGAACCACAGGAACCCTCAGGCTTAGTGCTGCTGATTCCTGTGCTACCAGGAGCTCTACACAGAGCCACGCTACCGGGTCAGACTCCTTGGTCTGAGGAAAGGCGAAACCACATCACTAATCGATCACGTCACTTTCCCACTGAGCTCAGATGTGGCCTTGGTGTCCTTTGCAGCAATCTCTCCAGGCAGCCTCTACCAACTGACCACAGTTGACATGTGAGTAAAACTCTTTGCCATCCCTCATCTAGTCCTACTCCCTAAGATGGAGCCAACTGAGGCTCAGAGAGGGCGAGTGACTTGCCCAAGGGCACACAGCTAATAAGTAGCAGAGTCTGGTCTTTGGTTTTCCACTGCCCCCTGCTGACGCCAGGGTGGGAGGGGCCTTGAGAGATCCATAGTTTCTGGGATGAAATATGTCACTTGCAGATGAGGCCACGTAGATGTGGGAGGTTGGTTCACAGAGCCCACAGGGGCTTCCTGGATTGTGGTCCTGCCTTTGTTGCCTCTCCTTCTAGTGCCTCCAACTCGTTTCTAGCCCACAGTCCCTGATGTTCTCAGATGTGTGGCCAGTGGGGACCCCCAGCCTCAAGGGTGGCCAAGGATGGACTTCAGACAAGGGAGTGGCCCCTCCCCAGGCCCACAGCGAGCTGTCATGGCCAAGGAAATGCCACCCTGGGGTAAGTTCAGGCTATGATCTGGTTTGGACACCAACTCACCTCCCTGTGATCTCAGGCCTATTGCTTCTTTCTGAGCCTCCTGTGTCTGAACTTGAAAAATGTGTGGGTGTGTGCGTGGGTAGGTGGGTGGTCGCGGCAGTGGTGGCAATAGCATAGTTTTTACACTGAGGTCTGCAGAATCCCAGGGACTCCAAAGTAGTATCTTAGGGCCTGGCGGTTCCCCTGCCTCCCCCGCAGCCTTTACCCAGACTGCTCTCCCCTTCCCCGGGCGTCTTCCCTGGGCTTCAAACCAGGAAGGCCTGGTTTGAAGAATGGACTTTGTACCTGGAAAAGTATGGTAGCCCAGGGACAGGTGACCTCACAGACTCCTCCTGTCTGTCCCCCAAGGGTCTGCATAGGGGCATGGGCAGTACTCTCAGAGGCTGTAGACTCAGTCTGCGGCCCAGTGCCAAGGACGTGGTCGGCAATCATGGAATGACCGAATGAATGGACGAACATTTTCGGAGGACAACAATTCACAGAGCAGAGACGCTGGAGCTGCGTGAGCCCTTGAAAAACTTCACATGCAGCATTTCCCAACCTGTCCCATGCACCTTGGAAAAGAATGGCTCTGTGGACATTACGTTTGGAACCTACTGTTTATGATCGCCCCCTTTGGAGAAATACAACCCATAGTAACACAGTAAACGTTCTGAGAAGTCTTGCAATAAATAAAGAAACCTGTTTAACTCAATGTTTCCCAATCACTTTGGTTGCTTAAACTTTTTTTTTTTTGTAAATGAAACATTTTTTTTCCTCCTTAACCCATTTTGGGAGCTGTGGCTGTTCCATGGGCCCCAGAGCACCCAGGTAGGGGTTGACTCCCACCCAGAGCAGTGAGACTCTCTGGCAGACTGTGGCAGGATAGAGCCTTTGTCTCTTTCCACCCTGCTTCCTGACCTCCTAGGCTCCTGCCTCTGCAATGACATCAGCAGCACCCTGAGTTCTGGGGTGGGAGGACCTGGCAGATCACCGCTCACCTTCCAGCCCACTACCTGGATTCTCCCAAGTGGTTTGGGAGATAATTCCCCTCACTGGTCAGCCCCCCTAATGAAGGGGCTGGGAGAGCCAGAGAGGGCAGGAGGGTTGAAGCAGGCAAGGAAATTTCTGATATGTTTATCTGACGTTTAGACCAAGGCTCGATTTATTTACGTTGAACATTTCGGTAACCATCTGCTCTTAAACTAAACGGAAAATTATCCTTCTCCTGCTGCAATGGCAGCTCCCTCAGATGTTTTTAATAAAAAAACTCTATCATTTTAATGCAGACAGCTCGGCGAAGAAAAATGATCTGTGCCATTAGTAATTATCCCACAAATACAATGCAAACTAGTAGAGAGGCCTGAAGGGGCCCTGCTGCCTAGCGCGATCCTCCCTGGGTCCGGGCAGGGTGGGACAGCTCATCACCTGTGGGAAAACAGAGCCCTGGAATTCACAAAAAGGCCAGAACCAGACAGAGAGTCTGGGGGCCTATAGCCCAGATCTGGGGAGTATTAGCACAGGTGGGGGCAACAGAGATAATACAGCCCACCCAGGGCTTGATCATTAATGCTACTGATTGGCCTCCCCCTACCCATCCCAGCTCTGCCAGGTAACCCTGCAAACCAGAAACTGCTGACCACAGCCATCAGATCCTCTACATGGCCCCGAAGAAAAGGCGGCTGGAGCATCTCAACCAGGGGATGCAGACTCAAATGTCTTTGGGGGCCGGGCAGGTGATATAAATGTGCAGAACACCAGGGGTGTTGAAAAAAACCAGAATTGTGGGCCTTTGGCAAGCTGGAACAGGAATTTCTCACCTAAAAAACATTTGAATGAAACAAAAATTTAAACATATACTGGGGGTTGGATTTGGCTGTGGGACATCAGTTTGAGACCCTGGTTTAGGCCACAAATTTCCCCATCCCTGACACTGTGTTAACCTTTGGCAGCCAGGGGAGGGCTGGGCCATTTCCATCCTCTCTTGGACTGAGAAGTCAGAGGATGTACAGGCAGATATGCTGGGACCTCCGTCCCTGGAGCCTGGGCGAAGGGGCGCACCTCTGCATTCCAGCCGTGGGCTGAGAAACAGATGGAGCCGACCCAGGCTGGAGCTGAATGGATCTTGGAAACGGAGCCTGAGGCTTCCCAAATCTTACCAAGGCAATTGGATCCTGGAGTTGAGCAGGTGGTGGGAATGAGAAAGGGGAGAAAGGGATGTCTATTAGTTTCAGGTTCATGTTGGGCAGTGGCCCCAGGCCCATGACTTTAGGTGATCCGAATGCGTTAGTTAAAAAAATTCAGTTGCAAAGGGCAGAAACCCAACTGGCTTAAAGAAGAAAGTAATATTTTGGCTGGTGTAGTGGAAAAAAATCCAGGGCATAGTTCTGGGTTCAGGCACAGCTGTATCAGGGTCTCAAACGATGCCGTCAGAAATCTTGTTTTTCCCCATTTCCTGTCTCAGCTTTCCTCTGCAAGGTTGTTTCCCCAGATGGCACCAGCCTCCTGGGGCTGAATTGTCTGCCAGTAGCAATAGGCTATACCTACCCCTCAGCAACCTTAGCTGAAGGAGCAAGACCCTTCCAAAAGCACCAGCCAAAATCCTGGAATTGAGTCCCTTTGGCTCTGATTGGCCCGGTCGGGGCACAATCCATCCCTGAACCAATCACTGTGGCCGGGTGATACCACACTCTGATTGGCTGGGCCTGGCTCAGGGGGCGGGGCTCTGGGCAGACTCCATTGCACAGAGGAAGAAGAAAGGAAGGAAGTAGAGATATACAGGCTGCCTCTTGTGTGCCAGATGGTCATCGCACTGCACATACCTTACCTCATTCTATAACCCCGTAGGTAGGTGTTCTGCTCTCATGTTCCCGTTGAGGAAATGGGGGCTCTGAGGAGTTAGTCCCAGCTGGTGGAGAAGAGCAAAGCTGTGCTTTGTAGTTGGCACGGACCAAGAAGGCGCAGGCCTGGTCACCGTGTTGTATCTCTCCCTGCTCAATCCTCTCCTGCAGACTGTCTGCTCGTGGCCTTTTTCCGCTTGCCTGTTGGGGTCTCTGCCTTTTCTCCATTGGTTTGTAGGTTAAAAAATATCCGACCCCTCTAGCCTTTCTTATGGGGTCTGTGATGACATATACATGAGACCGCCTGCCTTCCCCGCCTGACTAACGTTCCTAGCAGGGCAGGGCTATGTCTTGTTCGCCTTCGGATTCCGTCTCCACCTTCGATTGGGGGTCAGGAGATGGGAAGCCCAGTCTTGAATCTGCAGCCAATGCTCAGCCTCTTTGGCCCCTCACTGTTCAATGGGGGCACCTGTGGATTCCAGGGTTCCCCAGAACATGGTTTTGGAGTTGCTGGTGGGAGCTGGGGGTGCTCACTAAGGGTCCTTTGGACTTTACCATTCTTTGGGCTGTGCTGAGAGTTCTCTGGCTGGCTGTCCACACTGGTCTGCCTGTGAATCCCAGAGCCCACGGCCTGCCCTGTTGGAAGCTGCCCTAGACGGGTCTTGGTTTCAGGAAAGAGTCTGAGAGGGATGCTTGTCTCACCTGAGAAGGCTTGGAGTCAAAGAGCGGGGCCCAAATTCCTTCTCAGATGCCTCACCTTGTGCCCCCCACAAAGTGACACTGGACTGGCCTGCGTGGATCTGGGGAGGGGGCCCTGAAGTCCGACCCAGTGCTCTCTTCTCTGATCATCATGCTGATCACTGTCTAGCTGTGACAGCCCACGGACCTCTCCCTTCTGGGCAGCTCTGGAGGGACGGGCAAGGGTGGGAGAACAGAGAGTCCACCCCTGCCCCCACAGCCCCCTCCCAGCTTTCCAATCACATCAACAATTTCTCTCAGCGTTGTTTCCAGCACCATTAATATTCATAAGTGACTTTTCTATTGTGTTTGCAATTTTCCAGGAGACAGACAGGCCCGCACTCCCCCGTGTTAATAGGATGCAAAGCTCACCAACTCAGATCTTATTAGCAAATCTCCATTAGATACTGAGGCCCAGAAGGCGAGCTTTCCACCACGGGTGACAGCCAGAGCAGGTCTTAATCCAATATGACTTTGCAATCCCCACTGCAGAGACAAACCCGGGGAGGAGCCTGGGCCAGGCGCGGATCAGGCTGAGCTGGCATCCTATTAAGAGGTGGAAATGGAGTCCCTGGGGTGGCCAGGGCAGAGAGGCTGGCCGGGGATGGGCTGCCTCTCCTCCCAGAGAGAGCCACTCATTGAGTTCTTTCAATCACTTGGACTTTCATTTGTTCAACAGAGTAATCATCTGGCTTTCCATGTGCCAGGCCCCGGGCTGGGCCTGCTTCCTCCTTCCAGATGGTGGTTGGGGGGCAGCTGGGCTTGTGGACAATTGTCCGTGGCAGGTGCTATGGAGAGCGCAGCCCAAGGTGCCTTGGTCCCCAGAGACAGGCAGCTAAATTGAGCAGGACTTTGCACCATCTGGGAACAGAGGAGCAGAGGCTGGGAGACTTTCAGAGCAAGGTCCACGCTGAACTTGAAGGAGTTGCTTCCCAGCACTTCCTGGCTGCCTGACCTTGGCCAAGTCTCTTCACCTCTCTGTGCTGCAGCTTTTCCCGTCTGTAAAATGAGAATAATAGTAGTATCTTTCTCCTAGCATTGATATGAGGATTAAATGGTACTGGACACATAGGAAGCAATATGTCAGTATAGCCATTATTTTTATTTATTTTTTTTTTGAGACAGAGTCTCACTGTGTTGTCTGGGCTAGAGTGCCGTGGAGTCATCTTAGCTCACAGCAACCTCAAACTCCTGGGCTCAAGCGATCCTCCTGCCTCAGCCTCCCGAGTAGCTGGGACTACAGGCATGCGCCACCATGCCCGGCTAGTTTTTTTTCCTACATATTTTTAGTTGTCCAATTAATTTCTTTCTATTTTTAGTAGAGACGGGGTCTCGCTCTTGCTCAGGCTGGTTTTGAACTCCTGAGCTCAAAGAATCCGCCTGCCTCGGCCTCCCAGAGAGCTAGGATTACAGGAGTGAGCCACCGCGCCCGGCCAGTGTAGCCATTATTATTATTATTATTGTTGATTTGTTTGGGGAGCTCCAGGGTTCCTCCCCGCTTTAATGTTTTTCAGCTGAGCCTCGGGTTCTGTATTGTGTGGAACAGTGTGATGTGTATGAAGGTGCCCAGCTCTCTCTGGGCACACACAGGTGGGTCCTCACTAGCTCTGTGGCTGCTTGTTGTAAAATCAGGGCGTTCAGTGGGCACTCAGAGAGGAGGGCTGTGTGTCTCCGATCTTAAGCTCATCAGCCGCCGGGACATCCTTGGTGTGGACAAGATTCTCAGGGGTGCTGGGGATAAGTCCAGGTCCTGGGTGAAAGGTGATTAAATCTGTGAAGTCGGGGAGTTGGAGAAGGTGGCTTGAAGGGAGTCTTTCTATGTCTGAAACTCGATGACCTAAGGTACAAGCCTATACCCCACCTTCTGGGTCCTTGAGGTGAGTGGAGCTGCCATAGGTCAAATGCTCCCTGTAATGATGGACCAAGTGTGGGGTCCCACGGGTGGAGGGTGGGGGCAGGAGCCCTGGGAGGCAGACCTCTGAGAGCTGAGGCAGTCAAAGAGGGCTCCCTGGAGGGGGTGGGACTTGACTCGAGTTAAGCTTCTAAGGATGGGTAGCATGTGGAGAGGGAAAAGGCCAGGTGACCCAGGTGGTGGGCACAGCAGGGGCCTAGGCTGGAGGATGGAGGGTGAGTAGATGGAGGAGCAAGGCTGGGAAAGACCCACCGTCCTCGGAGGCCACAAACCAACATGTGAGATTGGTAGTGGTGGCTCTGTGTTTAAATTTAAAAATATGAAATCTTTAAAGGGTGCATGTGTATTTTTCCTTGTCACAATCCTCACTATTCCTTATAATACCGCACCTGGCCCAGTCACTCTTTTAGGTTACCTGCCTGACCCTTGCAGGCGTTGGAGTTAGTGACCCAAGTAGGTAAAACCTTAACTTTTTGGTAGGGGTTCAGGCTTCAGGCGAGGGCTGGATCATTGGGCTTGAAAGGCTCTAGAAATTGCCATGGGATCTGGGCCTGGGGTGCTGTGTTATCTTGGGGCCTGAGGCTCCGGGGCTGGCCTAGAGATGGCGGAGTTTCTCTCCCCTACGCCGGCCCCCAGTGAGGGAGCTGTGTCTCCTAATTCCCAGGCACGCTCTGGCAAAGTGCCTGGCCCCCCTCCTGTGGAAGGGGAATTGCTGGCTGATGGGTGGCTGAGTTCGTGTTCCGGCCCTGCAGTCCGCAATTATCAGGAGCCATTCCCCGCTCACCCTGGAGCCCGAGTCTGCCCCCGACCCCCCTTCTCTGCAGGCTGCAGCGGTGCCAGCCATCTCCAAGTGCCTGGGGGTAAGAATGGGGCTAATAAAACACCTGTGAGAGGTGAAAAGTTCTCCAAACTCCCTAGGTTGGTTTCAAGGCTGAGGATTTTTATCGCCTATGACTCTCTGTTCTTGAAGGCAGCTGAAGCCTGGATGCTTTGCAGTCAGGGGGCCCAGGAAGGGCGAGTTTGGATTTTCTTATGTAGCTGGGGTTTGCCAGGGAGAGGGCACAGCTGGGGAGATGGGGGTAGCAGAGTGTTAGAGGGGCGGCTTGACGTTGTCATTGGAGACATGGGCTTTCTGAGTCACAGACACCTGGGTCGGAACTCTGCCTCAGCTGCTGAATAGCTGCGTGACCTTGAGCAAGGCCCGTAACCTCTCTGAGCCACCCATGAGATGGCTGTGGGGACCAAGTGAGATGATGCATGTAAAATGCTCAGCAACGAGCCTGCCATCTAATAGGCCCTCAACAAAGGAGAGCTATAATTACAATTGTTGTTATTTTGGGGCTAGCCTCATGAAGTCCTCAGCTGGTGGACAGCTGAGCTCTTCCATCTTTGGGAGAGTGGGTGGAGCGTGGACTCTCTGCCCTTTGACCTCAGGCTGCACAGATGCAGGGGATGTGAATCGGGGAGGCTTTGAGCCATTACCAAGGCCGGCAGCTGAGAAGGAGAAACGCAGCCAGCACAGAGAGCTGCATCGCACTGGCAGCTCCCAGCAGGCGCTGGGGCAGGTACCCTGGGACCCTCTCAGGGGTCAAGGGTCATGCAGTTCGGCCATGTGGAACCAAAGCATTGAGCATGTCACAGCTGGCAGGAGCGCTGGGGGCCACACAGGCCAACCCTGTCAATTTTTTAAAAAAACCTTTTTTACGGATTAGTTTTTTATTGCCGCTGTAGCAAACGACCACAAACTTGGTGGTTTAAAACAACACGAATTTATCCTCTCACAGTTTTGGAGGCCAGAGGTCCAAAATCAGTATCACTGGACAGGAATCAAGGTGTCCCCAGGGCTGTGCTCCCTCAGCAGGCTCTAAAGGGGAGAATCTGTCCCTTGCCTCTTCCAGTTTCTGGGGCGGCTGGCATTCCTTGGCTTGTGGCTGCAGCTCCCCGGTCTCTGCCTCCGTGGTCACATTGCCTTCTCCTCTTCCGTCTGTGCCAAATGCCCCTCTGCCTCCACGGTATCCAGAGACACGTGATTGCATTTAGGGCCACCTCGGTAATCTGGGATAATGTCACCGTCCGGGATCCTTCGTCATATCTGCAAAGTACTTTATTTTTTTGCCATATAAGTTAATTTTAATAGAATCTAGGGATTGGACATGGGCATCTTTTAGGGGCCATTGATCAGCCTTACCACACTCTTACGATCTTTTTGAATTAATTTTAGACTTATAGAAGAGTTGCAGCACTAGCCCAAAGAGTTCCTGTGTACTCTTCACCCAGTTCCCCCTATGTTAAACTCTTACGTAATCATAGAATATTTACAAGAATCAGGAAATTAATCTTGTTACACTGTTATTAACCAAGTTTCAGAACTTATTGGCATTTCACCTGTTTTCCCACTAATGTTCTTTTTTCTGTTTCGGGATCCAGTCCAGGGTATCACACTGCATCAAGTGTCTCCTAGGTCTCTTCTAATCGGTGACAGTTTCTCAGTCTTTCATCGTGTTTTATGACCTTGACACTTTCAAAGGGTGCTGGTCAGTTATTTGGTGGAATATTCTTCAATTTGTGTTTGTCTGGTTTTTTTCATGATTCTGTCGAGGTGATGCGTTATTGGGACAGATGTCACAGCAGGATGAGCATCACTGATGCGTCACATCAGGGCATGTGACGTTAGTATGTGTCAGTGACACTTAACTAGCAATGTTAACCCTCTTCACTTGGTTAAGGTGGTGTCTGCTAGGATTCGCACCATAAACGTACTGTTCTTCCCTTTTTAATTACTCCTTATTTGGGGGGAGATAGTTTGAGACTGCCCACCTACCCTGTTCCTGCTTAAACTGTCACCCACTAATTTTAGCATCCATTGATGGAGTTTGTTTGTGGAAATTATGCCTGTGGTGTTTGATTTCCCTCATTCCTTCCACATTTATTACTCAGAATTCTTCTGTATGGAGAATATCTTCCTCCCTATTTATTTATTCAATTGTTTGTTTATATCAGTATGGACTCATGGATATTTATTTTATTCTCTGGATTAGAATTCAATGCTATTGTTATTTATCTTGTTGCTCGAGTTGTCCCAGCTTTGGATGTTGGACACTCTCTCAGGCTGACCCCTATGTCCTGTCCATACACCCTGCTGCTTTCTTTCTGTTTTCTTCCTTTCTTTCCTTTCTTTGCTCCTTCTGAGGGTGGGATTCTGTCTTCACAGGGCTCTCATCTGGGTGGGAGGCAGAAGGGAAGGATGGAAAAGAACCAACTCCAAAATTAGAAACTAAAGTCGGGGAAAGGGGACTTCAGGTGGGGGGCCAGCAAGTGCAAAGGCCCTGGGGCAGGAGCAGGTGGGCAACCAGAGCAAAGTAAGTGTGAAAATGACATGTGATCTCACATGGGCTTAGAAATCAGCCACAACCTTTCTGAAGATGGTTTTTGGTGGGCAAGGACCATATCTTACTTCAGAATACTTGGCATTTAGTACTGGCCAAGTACATAAAACATACTCAAAACCATAAATTTTCTTGGTTTCTCTTTCTTCTCCCCAAGCCCTCTTTCCTTCCCACCCTGGTCATGGAAGATCTGGCCTTATCTCCCGAGCAACTTCTCGGAAGCCAGGGGAATGTGGTGTTAGGAATATGGACCTTGGAATCAGATCCGGGTTCAAATCCTGTCTCCATTGCCTCCTGGCTCTGTGACTCCAGGCGACTGACCTACCTTGTCTGTGCCCCTGTGAGATGGGGATGATGAGATTGATCTCAGAGGGCTGGTGTGAGGATTGCAGGAGATAATGGATGCAGGCAGCGACTGTGTGCTGCTCAGCAAAGGTGGCTGTGACTGCTACAGCCTCCAGAACTGGTTGGAGCAGAAACACCAGGGGAACCTCACTCTTATGCCTTCATTCTAAATAGAGGGCATTTTTGAAAGGTGTAACTGCAGGTGATTTGAAATGGGTGAATTTGTGAGCCTTTGCCTATAAACACCTTTACACACAAGAACATAATGATTCCCCATCCATTCTCCATCGGATCGTATGTCCTCTTTCTTTTGTTTGCAAGTAGAGTTCCTGTGTCTTTTGCATTGCTGTGCCCAGGGTGCTTTGTGTCCTAGGATTCAGGGACTGCCCCGGCCCGCCCCCAGCTACCATGTTGGGCATCCCCCCTCTCCACCTTCTCAGCCCAGGGAAGGCAAGCGGCGGCACCCTGCAATAGCTTCCTTCCCCGACTGGAAGGAAAAGCCTGACGTATTAACGACCGCATTTAACACGCCTCAATTTTAATCCCTGCTTTAAATTTGGCACAATTGTTTTTACAATAAAGCCTGATTTTTTCCACAATAGGGTGCTGAGGGTATGTGCTTTCCATTCAAACACAAAGACAGCCCACTTTACTTACTGCGAAAGGAAATAAATAAAAATCAGCCTTTGTTGTACTAGAAATTCACAGATTCCACTTGCATGCCAGACTGTTCAATAACCGCCCCCTTCCCCATCCTTCCTTGATGTCTCCCTGAGCCGCAGCCTCGTTCTGCAAGCATTCTTGAGCACCTACTGTATGCCAGACGCTGGGATCAGAGATAGATGAGGCACATCACTGCCCTCCAGGAGGGAGAAGTGTCTGCTTTAGTGGGTCACAAGCTTGACCCAGGCTCTGCAAACCAGACCACTGGGATCAGCTTTCTCAAAGTGTGGGTTCCCTCGGGGACCTCAGGAGCTCACAGACTGGGCGTACGTCTCGCTGAGTCGTGAGCGAGAAGGATGCTTCCTTCTGCAATTGTTTTCAATCCTGATCCTGCCAGGAGAAAGTCTCCTTAGCGCCCTCCCGGCCCTGTGGATCTCCCATTTTAATAAAGAGGGCAGAGCGCAGCTCACAGCCTCCTGAGGCCATGCTGGCTTTTGTGGAAGTGATTCTGGTTTTCTGATGCAGGAGAGAGAAAAGTTTCCCTTTTAAATCAACTGGTCTGTGTTTTTAAAAAAGTCATTGCAAAGAAACATTAAATCAATAATTATGTGGGTGGTATGCAGACACAAAAATTCTGAGGGTGGTGGCACTCGAGTGACCGAAGGGAGTGACGCGCTGGTCTGGATTAACGCTCTCTTGGTGTTTGTTTCCCACGTGCCATTCTTGACCTCAAGTCTTAAAGTCCCAGCTCTTGGGTGCCTGGGGAAACGGGGAGGGCCGTGTCCATGATTGGGCCAAAGTGATACAATACAGGAGTGTCCTTTGGGGTCGGCGTGGTGACGGCCACAGTAACCAGCAACAGGCTTTGCAGAGAAGGGGCAACCCAGTGGCCTGCCACGTCTGAGGTGGGGGCTCCTCTCCCCGGGGAGAATTTCCTCCAGCCTGTGCTTGAAAGCTCTGCGTTAGTCTTTATTGAGGAAAATGACATTTCCTTACGTGGATTGTGCCTTCCTGGCACTTTTGTGGCCCTAAGTCAGTGTTTGTGGTTGTTGGAAGAAAGTGGAGAAACCCCTAACTCAGCTGCAAGTGGAATGAAATCGCTTTTGCGAGTGGCAGAAGCTCATGGGATGTGCCCAGAAGAAAGCATGACAGACTCTGCCAGGTAAACAGGGAAGGCTGCCTGGATGAGGTGGAATTTTAGTCACTCCTGGAAGGGTGGGACAGGTAAAGCCTGTGGCTTGGGGCACCTCCTTCCAGGGAACACCTCGGTGTGGTAGAAAGAGCCTGTGCTTTGGAGTCGGACAGACCTAGGCTTGGTTCCTAGACCCTCCCCAGACGAACCGCAGGACCTTGGGGAAGTCACTGAACCTTGTTTCCACTTCGCAGAACGGGCAGCGAGACAGGGGGGACTCTGTCTTGCTGCCTCCGGCCGACTTCAGGGGAGAGTCTCCCCAGGGTCCAAGTGCTGAGAGTCACCCCCGTCTTTCCTGCAGTAAGTAAGAAGCTTTGCAAGAGATCGGTGCCAAGTTGTGAGGTGGGGACCACTGGGCTCAAGGCCCTATCCTGGGTTGGGTCCCCTAGAAGCAGAGCCCGAGATGGTGACCGCTGTGTGTGTGGTCTGTCAAGGGAGGGCTCTCGGGGAGAGAAGCAGGACAGGGAGGAGAAAGTAGGCAAGGCCGTGGCTTCAGGCTGGTCCCATGGGGAGCCCGGGGGCAGGAATTCATCACAGAGTTTGTCCCACCAGTGGCGAGAGGGCTTCCCAGCTCTGCCCACGTGAGTTAGTCATGAGCTACGCGCCGCCCTGGGGTGGGGGGGGTGGTTCCCGGCCATCTCTGAGTGAGGCGGCTCCTGTGAGCCAGGACAGCCTTGCAAGAAGGGGTATAGGCGTGCAGCCAGCACCTCGGGGCGGGGCAGCGACGGCACCTGCTGCAGGCCGCTTGGCCACGGGGAAATAGATGCCGTTTTCTCCCACTGCTGTTGCTTCCAATCTTATGTCCCTGAGGGGGTGGGGGTGCCCTGTAAGAGGGCAGTGGGCCGCGAGGAAAGTGTGAGGAATGGGCCTTGGCACAGCCGGGCGAGCGTGCAGCTGGCATGATCCGGTGGACTCGGGTCTTCAGTAGCCCAGAAACCAGACAAATGAATATTTGATAGAAATATAATTCCAGAGAAAGAGGCCCTTGTTGGCCCGACAGTGAAATACAGTGGCTGTCTGACCTCTCGGAGGGATAAATCTGCCCAGTGGTGCTTTCCAGCCCGAGACATGGAAGCCCCTGCAGCTGCTGGGACAGTCAGACACCTAGCGCGGGCGTGTTTATTGTCTGCTGGGGCGCTCGGATTCCAAGGTCGTCCTGGCCACGGCTCCTCACCCTGCCCCAGGCACACCTCCATGCTATCCTGGCACCCTGGGGCTGCCCGCTGCCTCATGGCTGGAATGACCAGAGGCCACCACTGAAGGGGAGGGAGCAAGCGCCTGCCTCTGCCTCCTGGGGCTTGTTAAAGGACAGGGGGCTGGATCGGGTAATAGTTCCCAGCACCGGGAAGGGCCGGGCACACCTGGTGAGAATCCTGGCGCTGGAACCGCCTAGCTGCATGACCTTGGGTGGGCTAGTGCCTGCTTTGGACTGAGCTGCTTCAGGCGTGAAATGGGCTAATCATAGTCCCTACCTCATAGGGCTGTGGGCATGATTAAGTTGGCGAATGCTCCTAAAGTGCTTTGCCGGGTGCCTGGCTTGTGTCAGTGCTCAGTAAAGGTCAGCTGTCATCAGAGTATAACAATAATCTGACTCCAGGTCTACCACTGGCCAGCTGTGTGTTCTTTCGTAAATGATGTAAGCCCCAGTGCCTCGGTTTCCTCATCTGTAAAATGGGATAAGCATATCTACTTCATCGGTATAAGGATTATAGGGGTTGAATGCAAAGCTCCTGGCCCATGTAAGTGCTCAATAAATAATAGTGGTGGAGGTGATGATGGTGATGATGAAGCCAGAGACAGATGACAATATCAGGTTAAGCCCTTCCCTGTGGAAGGCGTGGGCTAAACTCTCTTCTGCCCCGTGGACCACCTTAGTGACCCTTTGCATTAGTTGTCAATGGCTGTGTAACAAAGTGCCCCAAAACTTAGGGCTTAAACAACAGTAATTATTTATCATCCCTCACAGTTTCTGGGGGTCAGAAGTTCAGTCAGGACACAGCAGTGTGGCTTTCCTCTGCTTCACGACGTCTGTGGCTTCAGCGGAAGACTTGAAGTCTGGGGGCTGGAGCCTGAACCTTCATATCTGGTGGTTGATGCTGGCTGTCAGTGGGTGCCTGGTTGGGAGTGTTGTCTGGAACATCCACACGTGGTCTCTACGTGTGTTCTGGGCTTCCTCACAACATGGAGGCGGGATTCCCAGGACAAGCATCTCGACAGGGAGAGAGCCAGGGGAGCCATACTGTCTTTTGTGACCTAGACCCAGAAGCCATGTGGCATCATTGTTGCCACACCTATTGGTTGAGAAAGTTATAAAGGCCTGTTCAAGTTCAAGGTGAGGGGGGTGTAGACCCGCCTCTTGATGGAGGCCAATGTCATATTGTAAGAAAAACATGAGAGATTGGGTATTTGTTTGTGTAGCCATCTTTGGAAAAGGCAATCTCTCTCTTTTCCAGTCTCTTGTCCCTGAATCATTCATTCCAAGGGGACAGACTGCACCCAGCAGCCCTGTGCAACGGGAGGGAGGTGGCAGCAGGGAGCTGTCCTACCCCTCCTCTTCCCCGTCCAGGTAAGATCCCTGCTCTGGAGTCTGGGAGCTGACACTGGGCTGGGCCCCAGATTCTGGTTCAAAGGTGCTGGGATGGCAGCGGGGCGGGAATTTCCTAGGGTGAGCTGTTCCCCTTCAGCCCTGGCCTTTGACGTGAGCCCACACGAGCAAGATGTGGCTGTTGCCAGCGATTACCCTGATTGCTATTTGGTGTCTCTCAGGGCGCATTTTGTTCACAGAACTGTGTCCAGAAATGGTGAGCTGCAAGTTCTAGAAGCCCTTAGGCAGGATTTCCATCACCCCACTGCTGCCCTCAACACACACATTCCCTCTTATGGCTCAGGTAATCACTGAGTCCTCCAGGTTTGCTCTCCTCAATAACATCCTTATCCTCACTCTTCCCTGTCCCCCTGGTCACTGGCTAAGGCCTGGCCACCTGTCCTCGAGTACCCTCCCCCTCCTACTTGGCCTTTCTGCCCCAAGCATCGATGCTTCTCCTGTTCACCCCCTCTGTGCCAGGGCCGTCCTTCTGAGGCCTTGCACCAAGCTGCCACCTGCCCAGACATGGGCTTACCTTCAGTCTTTGTCTGGAACACTCTTCCCTCCCATCTTCTTCTGGTTCACTCCTAATTGCCTCTGCTGCCACACCCTGTCCCCCTCCTGTGTGTGCCCTCAGTAACCAGGGCATCCTCTAGAATCGTGACTATCATGTACTATTAATGGGCACTTACTGTGGGCCCAGTACGGGGCTAAGGGTCTCCCATGCTAACCACCCCCAGTCCCTCTCTATCCTCTTCCTCCACTTTGTCTTCTTCCCAGGGGTGATTGCTTTCAAAACATGTATCATCTAGTTACTTGGGAACTTATTAACTGTCTGTATCCTCTGCAGAGCATGGGATCCACGAGGGCAGGGACCATGTCTGCCTTGTTTATCTCCGATTCTCTGCTCAGGCCATAGACGGCTCTCAGTAATTATCTGCTGAAGGAAGGACTAGACCTGGCATTTGGGGTGTTTGGTCATCCCTAGTGATTATCATCCCTGATAATCACTCTGGCTCACCAACTCCTTCAGGCTGGAAAGCGTGGCTGAGTAAGGGAAAGAGCCCACATCCTCTGCTCCACGAGGGTCTGAAACCCGTGTTCCCTCTGAGGGGTGCTGCTGTTGACGCTGTCCTGTTAGAACCGTCCCCAGCACCACATGGCTATCTGTACCTTAGCAGGTGCGTCCCCATCTGCTGAGCCTCTCTGTGACACCAGGACATGTGAAGGACAGTGGTATCCTTCCAATTTTACAGATGATGAAATTGAGGCTTTGGGAGGTTAAGGGGCTGGCTTAGGATGACGCAGCTTTTCATGGAAGAGCTGGGAACTAGGACTCCTGACTCCCTGCTGAGGGCTCTTTCCTCTCCACTCCACTTTATCAACCTCCTAGGCCACAAAGTCATAAAATCCCAGAATGCCAGAGTTGTTTGGAATCTTAGAGATTGTATTTCACAGCCCTTCTGTGCACAGATGGGAATACTGAGGCCCAGAAAGGAGGAGCTGGCTGCCCAAGTCCCTGTGACTAGCAAGTGGTGAGCGTAGGCTAGAACTCACATATGGCTTGAAGCCAGGTCCCAGGGAGGATGAGTCACCATCAGCAGTCAGCCCTCTGGTGTGCTGATCTGGGACCTAGCACAAAAGGGTTAATTGTCATAGCCTGAAGGTTATTTTTACAGACAACTGTTATGATATGGTCTTGGCCTAAAGTCTTTCCCCAAATCCTGGCCAGCCGAGAAGACTGGCATCTGTCATTGGCATAACAAGGAGGCCTTGGGACTTGCTGATCAGACATTCCACTTAGAAATGGCTTGGAACACCCAGGCAGGAAAAGACAAATGTGCCCAGAGCTGGGGCAGTGCACGCAGGTGAAGGAACGGGAAACCCTAGACGTCAGCTGCAACCGGACACTGTTTCAGCACTTGGGACAGTTCCATGGCGGGCAGTCACTCATCCACGGGAAGCAGGGATCCCAGAACTCTGTAATCAGAGCCCTGGCGGCCGGGGTGTGGGCGGTGATTCTTCCATGGAGGGTCACTGATTGTCTAAAGAAAGAATCACAGTGCTCACGGAAGCAAGGTGTGACTTGATTTTGTGGCATTTTGTTGCCATTTGGGTTCTTAGGAACCAAAAAGCTTTGAGAGGAAGAGGAGAAGCATAACACTGGAAGAGATGAAATGATTCTTTTGGAATCAGCTTGAGCAGTGATCATTCATACCTTCTTCCCTCCACATTACAGCCAGCAGGAGAAGGAGGAGGAGAGGGAAGGAGGCAGGGTGAGAGTCAAAGGAGGAAAAGGAACAGACCAGGCCCCTGAGAAGGGAAGATAGAAGCGCAGAAAGAAGGAGGTTGGAAGAGATAAAGAAAGAGTGGATGGGGGCCAGGAACAAAGGTGTGGAGGGAGATTCGTGGGTTCCAGAGTACCGTTACCCACCCACTCCCTGACACTCCCATGGAGCCCAGGATTGTTTGGTAGGATTCCTTATTACTGTCCCTTTAAATTTAGTGAGTGAGCAGATTAACCACTTTTCCAAGTTTTTCAACAGCTCATTATGCTTAAAGCTCCAGAAACTCTCTACTCTGATTAGAGTATTGTAACAGTCTATTAAAATGATGTCTTCCCTGGTGCCATCAGCAAAGATTTCAGTGAGGGCCAAAATGACTCAGGACAGGGGTGGATTTAGCCCGAGCCTGTGATCCTTCATTTCTGATGATGAGAAGCTGACCCATGGAGGACTGACATCCCAGGGCCGCTGCTGAAGACAAGAGGAGCAGAACTGTCCCTGCGGGCCATTCGGTGCAGGGACAACAGGCCAAATGTCTCAATGCCCTGGAGGTCAGCAGAGAGCTGTGGCAGATGCTCCTTGCAACAGTCCCAATATTATGGATTAAATGACATTTGATAGTCTCTGTTTAAGAAGGTGGAAAGCTATGAAACATCCTTTAGAGACATTTCCATCAAGATAATTAAAATACAAAAGCTTAAAGGTGTTTAACTTTCTGTTATCTGGAGAATCCACTCATATGTAATACCTCACTGCCCACATATGCCGTACAATAAGGTATGTATCTTAGCCAAAAGGGCTCATGCTCTTGGAATGAATTATAACTAATTAATCTGAGCTGTAAAATATAGTAATGATGCAATGTGGTATGAAAGGGAATTAATATTCTGAGCTTCTATCACATGCCAGGCATAGTGCCAGGGGCTTTGCCTGCTGCGATAGATTAGATTATTGTTTAGCAAATATTCACTCCCCTCTCCCTTGAGGTAGTGCTTTTTCCCCACCCCCTTGTGTTGAGTTCAGTCATTGGACTTGGTCTGGCCAATAGGAGGGAGGGGGGAATGACAATGGGCCAATCCCAAGCCAAGGCCTGCAGAGGTAGTGGGTATTTTCACTCATCCCCTTGAGCTCCAGCGGCTCCACCATGAGAAGAGCCGGACCCTCCAGCTTGGGCCCCAGCATGAGCGCACAGAGGGTGGGCCTGAGCCCGACCCGCAGCCTGAAGCACGGCCACCCAGCTGCGTCCAGGCTAGATCACCGAAACTTAGTCATCCCGCAGACCTGTGGGGTTGACAATAAATGCTTGGTGTTGTCAGGCACTGACTGCGGGGTCGTTTGTTTCTCAGCGTCGTTCCACAATAACTGATGAATACAACGTGCATTGTCTCATTCAGTCCTTGCAACAACTCTTTGAAGTGGGTACCATAGTTTTTCCCATTCCACACGCAGCTAAAGAGAGGAAGTGCCTAAGCCAAGGCCACAGAGTGGGTTAAGTAGTGCTGGACCACACTTAGCTCACCCTTATTTGATAAGATAAGGTAGCTGCGGGGCTGCCCCCCCAGCCCTGGCTGGCTGCTCCTCTGCCCCGTCTTCCCCCTGACTCACAGCTGCAGGGTTGGGGGCGGGTGCCAGGGAAGCTGCTGCGAGGAGAACATGTGAAGCTCCTTTCAAAGAGCCAGCAGGGGCTCCCCGCCCCGTGGTTACTAGAAAAGGTCACATTTGGCGATGCAGCCCACAGAACAATGACATTTCAAGGATCAAAGAAAAGGTTAAAATATTCCTATAAATCTATTCTTGGGACTTTTAAGTCTTTCCAATGTAAAGGGAAAATGTCATTTCTTTTTCCCCCCAAGAGTGGTGAAGGGTGGGCTGCTGGTAACGGGGCTGCTCTCGCTTCTCTGGGGAGGGTGAGCAGGGAGGAAGGAAGCCTTCGTTCCACCTCCCTCCACATGCAAATGAGGGTGTAGTTAACCCCAAACCTCGCTTATTTATGAAAATTCAATCCCTAATGGTCCCCAGAAGAGCTTCCCCTAGGAGAGAGGTGGACAGTGCCAAATTCCAGAGCTCCCCTGCTCCCTCTCTCTGCAGCGGTTCGTGGGCCAGCGCTGGGGTATGGATGAGCCAGGCAAGGGCTGGCAGGGCCAGGCGACCCAGTAGATCACTTCCCCAGGCCGGGACCCTCATGCCCAGCTGCCTGGTGCATCCACGTGGATGCGTCTGAGGCTCCTCAAACTCAGGGGAACCCAGATTGACGAGCCATTGTTTCCTCTTGGACTCTCTGTCTTGGTGAGTGGTCTCACCCTCCTTCACCCATTCATTCAGCAAACACGCGCTGAGTGTCCTCGGAGTGCTGGGCACTGAACCAGGCACAAAGATAATGAGGGAGGGGGACTCCCGCCCTTGGGCAGTTTGCATTAATAGACTATTTGGGAGACAAGCCAAGAAAGGGACAAGGACCCGCCATGGGCAAAGGTCTCATGTACTTGCAGCTAGGTGCTGGTGCAGCCCAGAGAAAGGAGTGATTCATTCTGCGAGGGAGCCAGGCGAGGCTTCCCAGAGGAGCCATTATTTGGACCGGGGCCAGCCCAGAAAGGGTGCTCTTGGCAGAAGGTACGGTGCGTGCAAAGGCTTGGAGTCCCAGAAGCCACAGCTTGGGCTTGCTAGAGACGTGGGAACTGCTCTGTGTGGCAGGGAACAGGCGTCTTCCTGACACACCTAAAGCCACTTTCCATTAGGGGACCAGGTTGCCTGTGTGGCGGGCTGCACCCCACCGTCTGCCAGAAGACACTTTATTCATAGTCCTCAAGCCGTCGCTCACCTCCCACGCCCCATCAGTCACCAAGCCGTCCCATCTGCCTCCTGAACACCTCTTCCTGCTGGCCCCCTCTCTCCCTGCCCACGGCCACCCCCAGCTCAGGGCTTGGCAGCTCTGTGGGGTTGTGCCATGGCTCCTGAGTGCCGGCGGTTTCCCTCCCACCCCCAGCCCACCATGTGACAGCCAGCAAGGACGTTCAGAAGTGCCCATCGTGGCATTTCACTCCCTTATGGAGATCCTCTGACGCCCCCCTAGGGGGAGGAGGTGCAGGTCCCTGAGCAATGCACCCAGAGCCCTTCGGGGCTGGAACCCCCCACTTTCTAGCTTTTGGGGCCCCGAGTATCCCAGCCGCTCTGAACCAGCAGCTGCAGGAGCCCCTCAAGCCCCTTCCTGCCTCCCCACCTTCGCATGTGCTGCTTCGCCCGCCCGGATGCTCTCCCTTTGTGTCTGGCTGCCTCGCGCACTCCCGCTCCGTGTTCCAGACCCAGAGGAGCAAACGACAGTGATAAAACAGTGACCGCCATTTACCGTCCACTCCTCCAGTCCCTCTCCGGCTCATCATGCTGCTTATTTTCAGTGTTTGAAATAGTGCTTTTTATACACGGCTTTATTGTCTGCTGTCCATCTCTCCCGCCAGAGTGAACGCTCCACGAGGACAGGACTTGGTGTTCCTGCGTGCTCAGTATTCAGAGTGTTGGCGGCGCCAAGTAGGAGATCAAAAGGGTTTGTGGAATCTATGAATAAATGAGCCCTTGCACTAACCTATGAAGTGTTCACCGTTCTTATCCCCATTCTACAGGCGGGGAAACCGAGGCTTTGGCAGCTACTGCAGTGTTCCATTGCCAGGCCTGTTCCCAAGAGCCCCTCAGGGGAAGGGGCAATGACCCACTCCCATCAGGATTCCTGGATCTCCAGGAGATGGCTCCTGTCGGGGCGGGGGTTCGGTGGTAAGAGAAAGGGGCGGCTGGAGCAGTTTTGCAGGCGGCATCCTCCCAGGCAGTTAAACCTTGGCTTCCCAGAGCCTCTTTCTAGCCTGGGAATCGAATGCCCTGGTGGTTCCCACTCATTCCTAATTGGCACCAAATTATGTGGAGGGGGCTGGCTGCGCTGCCCGGCTCGGCTCGGCGGGGGCGAGGTGGCGGCTGGTGTCAATAAAAGAGCTGACGTCAGGGGTGGTGGGAAGTCAAGCTTTTCAGAGCAGCGTGGGGTTGTGGAGGGAGCACTGGGCTGGGAGTCTGTAGTCCTTAGTCTGGGGCCCTGGCAGGAACCCAAGCTTTGGGGTTAGGGACATCCGGGCTGTGTGGCCTTGGTCGGGCTCTTCATTGCCCTGAGCCTCAGTCGCCTCATCCCTCGCCCTCGGGTGGGGACGCTCGTTGCTCCCACGTCCCAGGGTCGCTGGCAGGTAAAGGCTGCTGCTTTTCTGTGGCCGCCACATCTGTGCTCTCTGCTGCCGAGGGGGAGGTGGGCTGGGGGAGCCCTTCAGACCTGGACAGGAAGCGGGGAAGGGTCAGCCGCCTTCCTGGTTTTCATCTCGTCTGCCCGTGGGGGACTCCCCGCTTTGGCAGGCCCGACCTGCCGAGGCTGAGCACACACTCCTTGCCAAGACCTGTGAGCCCTGGGGCTGCCTCAAGTGAGGTTCTGAGGGTAGGACTGGGGGGTTCCCCTTGCCAGTTAACCTATTTTAGCAGCCCTCGGAGGGTGAGGAGCACTGTCGTGGGAGCCCTGGTCCCGAGCGCAGTCCTCCAACCACTGTGCATCTGGAGTCAGTCCCTGCTCGAGTCTCGGTTTCCTGTGTGTGCAATGCGGGAGCTAACTAGACGGGGGTCTCTGCGGGCCCATCCGGCTCTGATTGAAATTAATTTCTTATGTCCTTTCACATTAAACTTCCAGTTCTTCCAAGTGGGAGTCTGGGAGGGGCAGGGTTTGGTCAGAGGAATTCTCGCAGAGGAGGGCTTCACTTGTAGCTGCTTTCAGGGGCGTTTGTTTCGTTTGATTTAAGAAAGGCGGATTCCTAACCCAAGGGAGTCATAGTGGGGCTCCAGGCAGTGGACACAGTGAAACATCTCAGGCATGGGGGACGGAACACGGAGGGTGGGGAGGCAGGGCCAAGACAGAGACGAGGACCCACTGTCAGGGACAGTGGCAGAGGTGACCGGGATGAGCCAGGTGTCTGCAGGAGGTGCTGGAATTGCAGTCACCATCCAGGCGAACCCTGGGCTCACAGCCCTCGGGACTGGGGCTGGGTTCTGGGAGGCAGAGATCTTGGCTCAGTCTTGGGGGCTGCTTAGCTATTAAGGGACAGAGTCTGGGCTTTAGAGTCTCACAGCCATGGATTCTACTCCCAGCCCTGGCTGTGTGATTTTGGACAAGTTACTTAACCTCTCTGAGCCTCAGGGTATAATGGAGAACAAAGGGGTACGACAGGAAAATCAACCCCCCTCATAGCATTGTCACGAGAGGTCAATGAAACAGCAAATGTGAAATGCCTGGCACTGGCCCTGCCCCTCGTAAGCCCCCAGTAAGGAGTGGCAGTCATCGTCCTTGTAACTCCGCTGATGGAGGCACAAGCTCATCATGGAGGCTGTTTCTGGAGCTCTGCAGAGACAGCGCTTTTCCCCTTGTGTCCTGAAGGCCCCTCAGGGCCTGGCATCCTAGAGCAGGGACATGTACGGGGAGCTGGAGACCATGGTGGAGTCCTCCGGGTTCCACTGCGAGGATGCTGCGTGGCCTGGGAGACAGGATAGTGGAGTGCAGCAGTGGGGGTGAGAGCACGGGTTCAAATCCCAGTCCTGCCACTTACCTGCCGCGTGACCTTAGGCCCATCCCCTCACCTCGCTTACTTGCAGGTGTTTCATGTGTTCAGTGGGGATGACAAGAACGGTCACCCTGCAGGGTGTTAACAAAGAAGAAATGAATGAATGTATATGAAGCACCTAGGCCTGTTCTGTCTAACAGGACAACCACTTGGCACACGTGGCTCTCGAACACTTGACTGTGTCTGGTCCAATTCGAGTTGGGCTGCAAGACTGAAATATCCACCAGATTTTGAAGGCTTAGTATGAAAAAAATAGTAAGGTCTGTCTCTAATCGTTTTTATATGCTGACATGTTGAAATGAAAATATTCTAGACACATTGGGTTAAATGGAATATATTATTAAAATTAATTTTACTTGTTTCTTTTTACTTTCTTTAATGTGGCAACGAGAAAATTTACGATTACAGCACATAGGTGGCTTGCATTCTATTTCTATTGTCCGACACGGATCTAGAACAGTGCTAGGCGTTTAATAGGCACAGTGTGAATGTTTGCTATTATTATTATTAGTTGTTGGGTTCGAGTACTGGATTTACAACTTCCTATAGGATCTTGTGCAGGTTAACGAAACTTCAGTTTTCCTCTCTGTAAAATGGGACTAACGGGGTTAAATGAAATTGTTCCCATAGAGTTCTGGCACACAGGAAGCTCTCAGGAGATGTGAGCTGTTATATCGCTGGCCTCTGGGATTGAAGGTGAGGGTTCCTGTCTCTCGAAGATGAGAAAGAGGATCATCTGCTATTCCTGGGTGCTGTGGGTGGGGTCACGCCAACGGAGCTTGCGCTCCCCACAAATGTTACCTGAGCTTGGCGTGAACTGCCTCGAGCCCGAGGTTGAGCTGTTTGGCCGGTTGCGTAGGGAAAGGGTCAATACCACATTAATTGGGTCAGTGGCCCCATTCATCTTCCTCTAATGAACAGACGTTCGAGCCAACCTGTCTTCCCCAGATCCTGGAAGGCATTTCGTGTTGGCAGGAAACTTGCTGGGGAGGAAGAACCTCGAATCCTGTAAAAGTGATTTAGTGGCTTGGCTTGGGGAGGGCGTGTTGCAGACTCAGGGAAGGGGAGAACTGAAACAGCAGAGTCACTGCTGACCTCTCCCTCCGGGGCTCCAGACCAAAGTCCCAGGGAGTGCTGGGGGAGGTGGGGGACTTCGGTGAAGGTCGGAGGGGAGGGAGGGTTGACCTCACCCTTGTCTGGCTCGGACACCCTTGCCTCCAAATCAATAGGTGGCTGATGATGCCAGAGTTGGGCTGGCCTGGAGGGCCCAGAGGAGTGAGGAAGGCAGTGGAGAGAGCCCCAGGAGGGCGCAGAGGTCCCGGGCTGTGTGACTGTGGACAGGTCACTCAGCTTCCCCGTTTGCAGGGGTCTTGTAAATGGTGTGAGAGCGGAAGGGCCTTGCTGGGGGGTGAAGTGGCCGTGCAGCTGAGAGGGTGCTGGGCGGGGCTGGAGGGGACGAGCCAGGGGAGAGTGTCCCCAGAGCCCCTAGGAACGGGCAGAAGCTGAGGAGGACCCTGTGCAGGCAGTGTGACTTTGGAACTTCTCCTTCTTCTCTGCCCCCACCCTCTGCCCAAGGATGCAGTAGTTCAACCGCCAGTACCCCATTCCCTGGGAGTGAAAGCGTCTTCTCCGGGACTCCAGGGCTCTGTTTTAAGACACAGATGCCTCCGGGGGGCTGTTCATTTCAGCCCATCTATCTGCTCATCTGCCACCCACCAAAGGGAAACAAAAATGCATCCAACAGGGAACCCACCCACCTTTAAGAAATTTAGTGTCTAGAAGCGGAAGATCAGATGGGAACCCATATGGCTGCAAGTCAGGTAGTAAGTGGTAGTCAGGGATCTGTGCCACAGGAGGTCACGCGGAGCACTGCGGGGCTTCGGGAGGCAGGACGACTGGTTTTATCTGGGGGGGTGAGCATAGGCTTCCTGGGGGAGGCGGCATTTAAATTAGGCCTTTGGGCCAGGCATGGTGGCTCATGCCTCTAATCCCAGCAGTTTGGGAGGCCAAGGCAGGAGGATCACTTGAGGCTAGGAGTTCAAGACCGGGCAGGGCAAAAGAGCGAGACTGTCTCTACAACAAAAATTTTTAAAAATCAGCTGAGCATGGTGGTGTACACCTGTAGTCCTACGTCCCAGCTACTCGGGAGGCTGAGGCAGGAGGATCCCTTGAGCCCAGGAGTTCAAGGTTCAGTGAGCGATGATCCAGCCACTGTACTGCAGCCTGGAAGACAGAGTGAGACTCTGTCTCAAACATAAATGAATAAATAAATAAATAAATAAATAAGGCCTTGGAAGGGAGCTTAGGGATCAGCAAGTTCAACTCTCCCATGTTACAGATGAGGAGCTACAGAATCAGAGAGGTTAAGTGCCCTGCCCGAGGTCACACAGCTCAGTATGGCTGTGCTAGTCTGGATGTGGTGGATCTGGCATTCCAGGTGAGGGGAAGAGCATCAGCAAAGCCCTGGAAGAAGGAAGCTGTGGCGCATGTAGAAAGGGCACCAGGCGGTTTTGTTTGGCCAGAGGCTGGGGTCAATAGAAGCTAGCTGGGGGGGATACTGAGGCAGGTGCAGTCCCCAAGGCCCTGGACTTGCCAAAGTCAGCAGCAGGGCCTCCGGGTGGGGTGGGGGTCTCAGAGGCTTATGAGAGCCCCGTGCTCACACTTCCTGCCCCCATAGTGCTCGAGCTGTTCCTCCTCTCTGTACCCCACAGTCCCAGCAGACTCCCCAGAGGTGGCCCATCCTCCTGGGATGCCCAGTCAGGATGGAAGGAATCCAGTTTGCTTCAGGTCCCTGGGGGCTGTCTGCAGTGGCATGTGGCCCTGGGAAAGGCAGGATCTTCTCCAGCTGAGTCACTGTATATTCCTGAGCCTCGGTTCCTCCTTGGTGAGGCAGGACCTCAGCCTGGTGCCAGGGTTCTCCTGGGCATCCAGGGAACAGCCGGGGAGGAGTTAGACCCACAACGGGTGCAGGTCAGACACTGCTTTGATTATAATCATAGCTCACATTTACTGGGCATCTCCTGGGTGCCCCCTCAGCACTTCCCACTCACCCCTCAGTTAGTCTCAAACACCTGTATGGGGCAGGTGTTATTGGTGCCTCTGTTTTGCAGTGGTGAAAAACTGAGGCACAGAGAGATTAAGTGACCTGTCCCAAGTCACACAGCTGGGCCACACTCAGGCAGTCTGAGTTTGTGGTTTTATCCACCTTCCCTCCCGGTGCACCTGTAGGCAGACAGGCACCCACACATGCACACATGAACCCAGGCACACACACCTGCAAGCACACGTACATGCACCCACACACCTATGTATGTCACACACACGCATGTCGAGCCCCTAGCGCAGACCCTGGCAAATCCTCCAGGGAGAGCCTGGGGCAGACTCCGGGCCAGGACGTCCCACAGTCTCAGAGGTGTGAGTGACTCGTCATTGTGCTGCTTGGGGAACAGGCCTCGATGGGCAAGGCGACTTGCCCAAGGTCCCACTGTGCGCTCACGGCTTAATGACCCTGTTGGAAGTGAGACAAAGTCAAGTCCAGCACCCTTCGCCCCACTGTGGCTCCACCAAAGAGCATCCACTGTGCCCACCGAATGCTTCCCTGGACAGGGCATTTCCTGGGTAGCCCCTTCTTGGACTAGCTCGGACACTTGCAAAACTGTTCCTTCTGTTGGTGCACAAGTGTCCTCTTGTCTCTGCCTCCATGGAGTCTGGTCGAGTCCACACAACCAGATGCTCCTCACGGACCTGCAGCTGCCTGCAGACACTGGTTGCATCCCTGCCTCCCTCCTGGACTGCGGTCTCTGGGCAGAGCAGCCTCAGGCCTTCGTTCTCCGTTTGACAGGGTTGCGTCCCTTGCCCGCTGGGCAATCTTATGTGAAGAGCTCCAAGCTGGGGTGGATTGGGTCTTGTTCCTGACCTCTCTCCCCTTCCTGGGGGCTGGGACATGCTGAAGCCAGAACAGAACTGGACTCAAGGCAGAAAACGAGGCCAATACTCCCTCAGCAAGATGATAGCAGGAAGGCTAGTAGGAGGCTGACTTTGGCACTGAGATCTCTGGCTTTACACGGATGAGAGGGATGACTCCCCCTGAGGCCAGGGGGAGTTCCACCCCAGGACCGTTCCACCCCTACCTTCCCCACCCCTCCCAGAACTTGGAGCTTCTCCTCTCTACCTTCCCCTCCCTATTTGGAACCCCATACCTTTGTTAATGTGACCTGAGGTCTTGTAGGCTTTTTCGTAGCTGCACAGTCCTGGTGACTCAATTTACACTAGGATGTTTTCTATTCCTTTTTACTGAGCCACATTTTCTGCCCACGCCAGCTCCCCTTCCCTTGAGTCTATGTGCTGCCTGAATCTGCTAGCCCAGACAGGGTGGACAGCACAGCCCTGGGGCCACCTTGCTTGAGTCAAGGTTGACAACATCCTGCCATCACATCACTGTCCCTCCTGCTCAGCCCAACCCCACCCACACTTTCTTGCTGGGCCACCCTGAAAGGACCCAACTCCCTTGAGGACCCAACCTCCTCCTCTCCCTGCTGTCTCCCCCTCGGGCGCCAGCACAGGCTCCACGGAGCGGAGGCAGGAGGTGAGACTGGCGACGCTGCTATTTTCACTCTGACATTTTCAGTTGCTGAAAAATCCCACTTGAAGCTCATTCCCATGTTTGCCATTCTTTGAAGGGGAAGGGCTGAGGTCCCTCCCACCCCGGGCTGGATTCTTCATGAAATTCTCCACTGCACCCCGCACCAGCTCTTCCCCTCTAAACTTTAGGACAGGAGCGGTTGTGAAAAAACCAAACCAAACCAAACCAAATAAGCCTTAGGCCCTCCTGGAGGTGGGGCGGGAGACAGAAGGCCAAAGGGGCCCCCGGAGAGTTCCTGTGGGCTCCACGTGGAGCTCGAATTTGACCCAGCGTTGGGGGGTCCTCTCTCAGTCTTGCCCTCTCCGGGGTCCTCAGGGACAGTGGCTTAATGTGGCCGTCTCCTGGTTCCAACCAAGGAAAGAGGCTGCTCTGCAGAGAGAGGCTTGGGTGGGGAGACGTCAGCCGCAGAGGCTTTAACTAGGGCGTTGGCGTTTTATTGGAAGGTTAGAGTGATTCCTACTCCTGGAGACATTAGGAGGCCCAACAAATTCTACCGCTGCGTTATAGTTTGGAAATACAATATGGATTTTATCGCAGGCTGTGATGTCTTCCTTTAAACGACTGCACGACCTGATAAGGCGGAGAAGCCAGTAAACCGCACCGCGGAGCAGCTGCCGGGTCTTTATATATCAACACAGCTGCCTGGAAGGTGTGGCCTCCCTGTCTCGGGGGAAGCCCGGTACTCAGGTAACCTGTCTGGGGCCACACAGGTAATTGGGAGTGGGTTTCTGAGAAATTCTCCAAGATTTGGGATCCCAGAGTGGCTTGGGAGGGTCCCTTCCCTTTTGAGGGTTTATTTCAATTTAGATCAGCAGCTATTTACTGAGCACCTACTAGGTGCCAGGCCTGCAGAGGGGATTGAGATGAATAAGCCACCTTCCTTGCCCCTGGCCCGGGAGACAAGCTATGGAACAATGGGTGATGATGTCGGATACAAGCAGAGTGCAGGGAAGTCCGTGAGGGCGGCTGTGTGGAGGAAGGGACAATCGGTTCTGCTGGGGAGGACCCGGGAGGGTGTCCCAGAGGACATGATGTATCAGCAAGGCCTTGAAGGAGGAAAGCGTTTCTGCTGATCTCCTTGTGAGGCTGCAAACTCGCTCCGTCCTCCATCTTCTTCGTCTTAACCAGGCGGCTCTGCGCCGTCCCAGGTGTTTTAGCCAGAAACCCGAGAGAATCATCAATATTACCCATATCTGCCCGGCACCAGGTCCTGCTGATCCCACCACCCAAATGTATGTCAAGTCCGAACCCTTCTTCCTGCATCCACCACCGCTGCCTGGGCCCGGGCCACCATCTCCTCTTGCCGGGACACTGCCACCATCTCTGGAAGTCGCTTTCGAGGAAGAGAGTAACATATTGTCACCGTGTTTTGGGGTGGCCACTCCTGCAGCAGTGTGGATGGATTTGGGGGTTCCCAGCAAGCCGGGGTTGGAAGTCTGAGATCCAGACCTCCTTCCCCAGTAAGGGTCTGTGGAGTCAGGCGCTGACTTTGGTGCCTGCGCGTAGGAGAATTTAACTAGGATGCCGGGGTACTGTTGAAAGGTCAGATCAATTTTTCTCCCTTGGAGGCCTCCTGTCTTCTAATGTAAAAAGACAATCTAGAACTGCGGTCCCCAGCCCTCCAGCGCCGCAGACCCGTATGGTGGAGGCCCATTAGGAACTGGGCCACAGAACTCCACCTGCTCCCCCAATCTCCGCCTCCCCCCACATAGAAAAATTGTCTTCCATGAAACTTAGGAATAAGGGGCACAGCAGGAGGTGAGCGGCGGGCGATCCAGAAGCTTCATCTGTATTTACAGCCGCTCTGCTTAAACCACCGCCTGAGCTCCTCGCCTGCCCGGCCCTGCGCTGAGTCCAGGTGCGGCTGTATGTGGGGGATTTGGCCGAGGCAATTAACGTCCCAAATCATTAGTCGACTTTATAAAAGGGAGACTGTCCGGCAGGAGCCTAACCTGATCAGACGAGCCCTCAAGAGGGATGGAACTTCCACCGGGAGGGATTCGAAGCTCCACGTGGGAGAGTCCTTCGCTGCTGGCTTTGAAGCTGGAGGGGGCCCGTGGCAAGGGCCTGGGAGCGGCCTCTCACCGTGAAGAGCAGGCCTCTCTGACAGCCAGCGAGGAGCTCGAATCTGCCAGCAGCCGCTTACCCCTGGAAGAGGATCCTGAACTCCAGAAGCGAATACTTCCGGGCCGATACCTTCACTTCAGCTGTGGAGACCCCTAGCTGAGCACCTGGCCGAGCCGCGCCCAGACTCCAACCCACAGAAACGGCGAGATGATTAGGGGGTGTTGTTCGAAGCCATGAAGTTTGTGGGCATTTGTTAATGCAGCAAGAAAAAAACTAATACAACGAGCACGCTATTCCTTCTGCGCACTGGCTCTCTCCCTGCTGGAACGCGAGCCCCAGAGGGCAGGATTTTTGTCTGTGCTGTTTGCTGCTCCATCCTCAGAGCCTGGAACAGTGCCTGGAACAGTGCCTGCCCTGCGGTGGCTGCTCCATACACATGCGTGAATGAGTGAATGGGCGGGGCTGCAGGCATCAGCACAGCCTTGACCCGCAGGAGCTCCCTGTCAATCAGAGGGGACGGCCCCTCCCCTGAAGAACCAGGTGGGTGGGGATGCCAAGGGTGGCAGGAGGGGCAGAGTCAGGTTGTCTGCTATAAATCCCATCTGGCCGCCTCTTGAAGATCTGTATTTTCACAGCCCCAACAAAGCACTGCGATTCAAGAGGAGCATCAATATTAGCGATATTAGCACGTCCCCCTCAGCGGCCCCCCACAGTAATTAAGGCCAGCCTGGCTCCCCTCCCCCCACTGCACTCACCAAGAGGTTGCCAGGGAAGCCTGGTGGCCCGGTGATTGCCCTGCGCCGAGAAGGAAGCCTCTTGAACACCTACCTGTCAAAGTAATTAACCTATTAAAATGAAAGCAATAAATCCTGGTGCCAAGGTGAGCCATAGGGGAGGGGGTGTCTCTGTTGTGTGTCTTTCATTTGCGTTTCAAAGCCGTGTCACTATTGCTTCGTAGCCACAAAGATAATGAGTCTGTGTACTCTCGGGCTCCGGGGGACCAGCCACTACGTTGAGGTCTGTGACAAGTGAGCTCCCCAAACCCAGCAGCCCTGGTTGGGGACTAGCCTATGTTGCCTTTTGGATGTGGTGGGTCAGGGTCTGGAGGAGATATGGGGAGGGGACTCCCCTGAGGTTGTCATACCTCCCCCAGCCTCCCATTTCCCCACCCCAGGTAGACAGGGGTGGGAGCCAGGAGCCCAGAATCTTAGAATTTTAGAGCAGGAAGGGACCATAGAGATCCTTCATGTTATAGCTGGAACACTGAGACCCAGAGAGGGTGAGAGATTTGCCTGAGGTCACACAGCAAGCTAAAGGCAGAGCCAGGACTGGAATCTAGGCTCTTCCCACCATGACCCCTTGTCTGCCTGTTTCCTTGAGGGTCTTGGGGTCAACCTCACTCCATAGAGGGGAACAAGATCTTCATTTCCAGCCCTCTAAGAGTCTGTTTAGAATCTCTGAGACCAGGCCTAGGGAGTGAGGTTGCAGTGAGAAACCAAATCTGGGGAGAGCGCTTAGAGACCCTCAGTTCCATGGGCTCCAATTTACAGATGAGAAAACTGAGGCCCAGCGAGGAACAGTGCTGGCCCCGGGCCCTCTGGAAAGCCCGTGGTGGGCAGCCAGGGTTTCCAGGTCCTGGTCAGTGCTTCCTCCCTCACTCTCTTTAAATCATCACTTCTTAGGACAGGGGAAGTGGCGTTTGAATCAGGACCCTGGAAGGATAAGCAGTTGGACCTGAGGGGTGGGAATACCAGGTGGAGGGGACAGCTTGAATTTGCACCTGGTGGCATTGACGGCAGGTGAGTGCAGGAAGCAGGGAGAGGCTTATTTTGGTGGCGATCAGGGTGCAGGAAGCAGGGGTGAGAGTGACCACAGGGCAGGGGCCCTGGGGGGTGCACAGGCGCGTATGTGCCGGAGGGAGCTGAGGAAGAAGAAATGTCGCTAAACGCAGATTGGCTCCTGGGCTGGCAGAAAAAATCCCCGTGGGATGGGGGTCTGGTGACACTGGGGCCTCAGCCCCGCCCCAGCACCTCCCTCTGTTTCCTGCCCGTGGGTGCGGAGCTCTGCAGGGTGTGTGCCTCGTGTCTGGGGGAGGAGGAGACACGGGAGTCCCCTCCGGCCTCCTCCTTCTGCTCCCAGGTTGTATTTTTCTCTCCTTTCCTGCTGACCACGGCCATGTGCCTGACATCAAGTTCACGTCTGTGTGGGATTATTTGTGGCAAATGGTGCCCTGCACTCGCCTCCTCCCCCAAAGGCTTGGGGCTGCCGGTGCAGGGGAAGCCCTCCGGCCACACGGGTCAGAGGGCCAGGGGTGGCTGGGGTCCTGGGCTGGGTGTTCTGTGAGCCTGGGCCTCACCCACCCCCCTTCCAAGTCCCCTCATAAAAGGCCAGGCCTCCCTGTCATCGTGCTGGCTGCAGGGATGCGGAGGAGTTTGGAACAGGTGGAACAGGTGTTTGGGTTCTGGTCCTGGCACTGCCAGGTCCCAGCTATGCAACCTTGGGAAGAGCAAAGCCTCCGTTTCCTCGTCAACGGAGCCCTCATGAGTGGGGTCAGTGCCTTTATAAAGGAGACCCTGGAGAGAGCTCTCCCTGCTCCTTCCATGTGAGGACACAAGGCAGAGATGGCCTACGAGCCAGGAAGCGGGTCCTCCCCAGACACTGAATCTGCCGGGACCTTGACCTTGGGCTTCCAGCCTCCAGAAAATAGGGAGAAATACATTTGTGTTGTTTATAAACCATCCAGTCTATGGCATTTTGTTATAGCAGCCCAGATGGACTAAGGCAGGCGTCTGGTCCAAAGTGAGACTGTGAGGCCCCTTGTTAAAGAAAGGATTAAGAATTTCAAGATAGCGATAGCAGAGCACCGAACCCAGAACGAGCCCCTTCTGTGCACGGGTCCCTCTGCGGCCGCACAGGCCGCGTCCAGGAGCCGTCCTGCGCTCGGAGCTCGTGCTGCAAACCCTTCACTGGGAGCCTCGCAGGACGCTGCAAACCGACACTGTCCCCACTGGTGCTCCGGACCGATGCCACCCCGACTCTCCTCCACTGGGAATGCGCACGGCGCTGTCCACGCAGCTGCCCAAGCCCCAGACTGGCCGTCACTCAGGACCCCGGCCCCCCTCACCCTCCGTGTGTAGTTCATCACCAAGTCCGGGTAATTCTACATCCTGAGTTTGTCTTAAGTCTGTCCCGTTCTCTCAGTTTCTGTGACTGTAGCAGCCTCCGTGGTCCCCTCACTGCCGCTGTCTTACCTCCCTGATGTAATTCCCACTCTGCAGCCAGACTTATCTTTTACAAGACGAGCCGGGCCATGCTACTTCTCTGCTTACCATTCTGTGATGACCTCTTTCGGCACTTACAATAAAATCTGCCCTCCTAACCAGGACCTCCCAGGCTTGCCCGAGCTGTGCCGCCTCCTCCCAGTTCTTCAAACCCTCTGAGTTCTTCGCTGCCTCAGGGCCTTTGCATGTGTTGTTCCCACTGCTCAGAGCACTCTGATGTCTTATTTTTAATATTTCCCTCCTATTCTCTTCCCGGCCAACATTTATTGAGTTTTATGTGCTAGGCGCTGCTGTAAGCACTTAGTGCATTTGAACACAACCATCCTGCCCCCTTCGTACAGCTGAGGAAACTGAGGCACGGGGAGCTGATGCTAACCTGCCTCAGTAGCGCGGCCAGCAACATCAGGTAAGGGTGTGTGTGACTGGGAACGTGGAGGAGGAACATCCCCGGGGGAACACAGAGGAGGGACCAGGGTCTCGTCTTTCCTCAGAATGTGCTGACCTCCTGGCGGGAACCCAGACAGTGTTGAGTGACAGACGAGTAGTCCCACACCCCTCGGTGTCCAGCCCGGCTTCCCCGCTCAGCGTTCTGTGACCCTCAGAGTGTTACTGACCTCTCTGGGCCTCAGTCTCCCGTCTGTAGAAAGGGGATGCTAATACATTTACTTCGTAGGTTTGTGTGAGGAGCCAACGAGCTGATATAGGTCCACGCTGAGCCACATAGCGATTGCCGTCGTCGTCACCCTCGTGACCACCACTCAAGGTGCTCCCCGCGCCTCCCAGCGTCCCTGGGTCCAATTGAGTCCGAAAACAATGAACCTGCTGGAGTAAGTGTTTTCAGTCCCGACAATCAGGGGAGGCTTTAAAAAAAATAAAGGAAAAAAGAGAGTGAGACCAAATTGTTTTCTTCAGGTGGAAAGAAATCTCATTTGGAGCTCCGTGGCGGGGAGACGGTGGCGCGGGTGCAGCACGGAATCTGTCCATCTCCCTGCGGCTCAGGAATTGCGGCTGGCACTTCTAGCAAGAAGCTGCCACCGGCCCCACTTCCTGTAATATCCTAATTAAAGGGCCGTTATTCACACGGGAGGCACTGTGGCCTGGTGATGGGCTGGGGCTGACAGCGGCTGGGGGCCTGGGGAGTGAACACAGGAAGCCAGGAAGGGGCTCCCCATCTGGGGCTTCCCTGCCCACTGCCCACCCCAGGCCCAAGCCGTGGAGCTGGGCAATGCCAGGTCCCAAGGGCTGTCCCAGTGTGCCCAGGCAGGTTAGGGGCAGGGCCCTGGGAGGGGCAGCTGCAGGGCAGGAGGGGATCAGGGAGGAAGGGAGGGGATCAGGGAGGGGCAGATGGGAACAGAGAAGGAAGGAGTTGCAGGGAGGAGGAGGCATCTGCTGCTCACCTGGCGGTGCCAGGCAGGGCTCCCTGGTCCGCGGTCTCATCTGCCCTGCACGCCGATCTCTGGAGGCAGCTGCCATGACCAACTCTTTCTCTGAACCTCAGTTTCCCCACAGGTAGGTGGGAGGCAGACCGGAGTGGATTCTGAGGGGCCAAATGAGGTGACAGAGTAAAGGCAGAGAGAGGGGCAGGGATGGGGACGAGGGGTGGACAGAGGGGAAGCTGGGAGGGGAGGGGAGGGCAGAAGCAGCCCAAGAGAGCAAGGCTGGCATTGCTAATGGGTGGCTGTCCTGTAGGGAGAGTGGCTTCTCTTGGACAGGAGAGACTTTCGGGGAGGCCAGGGAATTCTGCACATGTTCCCCCAGTCAGGAAGTGGGGGAGGGAGGCTGCTGAGCTCCCAGCGGCAATTTTGGCAGAATGTTCCAGATGTTCTGTGGGGAGAGCAGAGTCCTTGGATGTGGGAACAGCTGTGGGTGAGAGTGGGCTTTGGGCTGGGGAGGGGTGGGGTGCACAGAGGAAGGCCCTGACCAGGGTCTGACCCAGCCCCATTCCTGACCAGGGTACCCACATGGACCCCGGCCAGTGAGAGGAGGTCAGTGAGTCAGGGTGCTTTAGGCAGCAGGTAACAGAAGAATCAACTATTACAGGCATAAACGATAAAGAAAATTCATTATCTTGTGGGATAAGATGCTCCAGAGGCCGAGTTGCTTAATTCTGTGTCTCCACAACATCCCCCAAGGCCAGGGTTCTTTTCTTTTTCTCTCTCTCTGCCATCCTCAGAGTGGGCCATTCCCTCATGGTTGCAAGGTGGCTGCCACTGCTCCAAGTGTCACAGCCTCACACAGCTGCAACCAGAGGCAGAAAACAACCTGCTTCTTGTTGCTCATTTCTTTTTAAGAGCAAGAAAACCTTTCCCAAAAGTTTCCCCAGCAGAACTCTTCTTTTGTTTTACTGGCCAGAATCGTGCCGCACTGCTTGCCCTCTGTCCCAACAAAGCACAGTCATTGGGGTTACTGGGATTGGCTAGACAAATTGTGATTCTCTCCCTGGAGCTGAGAAGGGCTCAGCCTTTCCTGACTTCTGAACAACACTGGGCTTCTGTTAGCGAGGATGCCACGCTGCCCGCTCTGCTTTCCCTGTCCCGCCCCTTCCCACACTGGACCTCAGCCTTCAGGAACGTTCTCCCAACCCCACGCCCAGGCGCCCCCCCTCTGGTCAGCCAAGGCCAGGCAAGGATCAGAGCTCTTCTGAGACAGAGGGCCCAGTGTGGGAGAGCAGGGGGAAGCCAGAGCCCTTGGCTGACGCAGGACCTCGTCATTGTCCGGCCCCCAAATCCCTGGGCGTCTGATCTCAGGGCTCCCCCCGCCCCCACAGAACTCGCCCCCGCCAACACTTACACCCCGTCTACAGGCTCTGTCCTAAAAACCTTTATGTAAGTTATTCCTTACAACTCTAGATGTAGGGCCGTGATACCTTCATTTATCAGAGGAGGGAAGGGAGACACAGAGAGCTGGACCACACAGCCAGAGCCTAGTGGAGCTGGGTGTGAACCCAGGAAGTCTGGCTCTAGAACCTTCCCCTGAACAGTGGCTCTACTGCGTCCTGGTCCTGGCTCCACCCCCTCGGCGTAGGTCCCCGACTCACAGACTTTCTGGGATGGACGGGGCCTTACAGGACAGAGAAGGGAAGGGGGAGCCCTGGATGGCCGGGGGCCTGGGCTGCCAATCTTCCTGTGGCCTTGGGAGGATCTCATGGCCTCTCCGAGCCTCTGTTTCTCGTGTCTGAAAGGGGGATCATAACGATACCTGTATCAAAGGGATGTTGTGAGAATTAGAGATCATCGTCTCCAATAATGATTAGAGAATGGGAGGGTGGAAGGAGGGTAGATGGTGGGACAGAGGACATTGCTCCCTCTGCCTGGAGCCCCCTTCCCATCGTGCACTGACTTGTTCCTCCCCTCCCCTGGCACCCCCTGCCCCCTTACCTGCTCCTTAAATAAAGACATCTCATCACCCTCTGACCATATACTGTCCTGTCCATGGGGTTATTGCCTGTCTCTCCCATTAGCATGTAAACCCCACTCTTTTGTTCATTGCTGTATCTCTAGTGCCTAGAATGTTATCCAGCACATAGTAGGTGCTCAGTAAATAATTGTTGGCTAATGAGTGAATGGATGAATGGGTGAGCAGAGGGAAGCATGGCATGTCCCATGCTGGGATTTGAACTCTGGTGTTGCTGAGGAAAGAAGGGAGGTCAAGCCTAAGGAATCTGCCCAGCCCCATAGCTGCTGTCACTGGTAAATCAGTGACCCCTCTGTACTCAGTGTCCACTGATCAGTGTAGGGGAGGAGCTCCAGGAGTGACCTCTCTTGCCCATCTCCTCTCCTGGCCCCTGCCTTCCTGGCACTGAGCCTTGTCCTGTAGTTTGGACAGGCCCCAACCTGGCCTCTGCTCACAGATGGAATTTTGAACTTCAGGAGCACTAGGTTAGGAGTCAGACTGACCCAGGTTTAAATCTCACCTCTGTAGCCTCTTTGCTGTATGACTTTGGGTAAAGTGACTTGGCTGTTTGAGCCTCTGCTTCCTCATCTGCAAAATGGGTCCAATTACGAATCTGACGTGTTAGCATCATTGCGGGGACTCAGTATGATCCACGTAGAGCACGTGGCCTGGCTTGTGAGAAGGGCTTAATAGAAAAATCAAAACCCACCAACCAACCTACGTCCTGAGCGCTTACCATCAGCTCGCTCCGTGCCAAATGCTTTATGTGCACTTAATTCTGACGCCTACCTTGTGGGGTAGGTATTAGCAGTGCTCCTATTTTGAATGTGAGAAAACTGAGGCACTAAGATGTTGAGTTATTCACCCAAGAGCACAGAGCTAGTGAATGGCAGAGCTGGAACTTCAACATTTAAAACAAAACAACAAGGAGGCTGCTGCGAATGGGCGTGAGATTAAAGAGCGGTGGGGGGCACTCTGGCCTGGGTCGGGAGCCCAGAGCCAGGTCCCTAACTTGCCTGGTGACCTGGCTACTCCCACAGCCAGTGCCTAGAGAGCCCAGAGGAGGACAGATGGGCTGTCCCCGAGGGTGTCTGGGGAGCAAGGTCTTGAGGCAAGAGAAGAAGTTCTGCTTTGTTCTGGTTTTAGAAGCTTTTTTTGGGGCGGGGGAGAGTGTCTGGTTATGAAATCAACACATGCTCATTTTAGAAAACATGGAAATGACTTAGAAGTGTAAGGAAATAAATAAAAGTGATCTGAAATTTCCCTGCCCTGAACATTCACTGCCAGCATGTTGGTGCATTTAATTTATTTGCTCAACAAGTGTTTATCGAGAGCCTCCCAGCAGCCAGAGCCTTGTGCCTGACACTGGGGACAGTGTGAGAACGAGGCGGACACAGTCCCTGCCCTCTTGGATCTGTCACTTGGCAGCAAAACAGACCTGGGGCGGCTGTGGGCGTGGTGCTGAGATGGGAGGAGCAGCGCGGGGCGGGGGTGCTGGCGCACAGAGCCGGCCCGGACCGATTAGGAGATTTTGTGCTCTGTATCTGCCAGTCGCTAGCGCGTGAAAGTGTCTTTAGTCGGCAGATCTCCACAGCGCAGCCGTGAGGGGGAGGACACACCAGGGGGACGAACCAGCCAGGGCAGAGGCATGGTGGCCGCGGCACCTTGGGCCAGGCCCTGGGACATAAGCCTGATTCCCCACAGGAAGCCTCTGACCTAGTTTCTGGCTCCTCCTGGGTGTTCATGTCCATCAGGGCCTGGACTCGGCCCTCCCTCCACCGTCCGTGGCCCAAATCCTGGGGTGGTGTGAGCCACCAAGGGGGAAGGCCGGAAGGGTAGCCTTGGAAGTTACTCCGACCCGCTGCCTCACTTAGCTCCCAGGGGCGGGGCCTCCACTAAGGCTGGGCAGCAAGGCAGGGCTGCGGTCACAGCCAAGGTCAGGGGCCTGGCCTTTGATGGCCTGTGTGTTCTTTCTGCTGCCACCCAGGCCCATCCTGAGCCAGGAGACAGGCTCGGTTGCGCTGGCTGGGGGGGACGCTGGCCTTTCCCCTGGCCCCTCCCACCCCCCTTCCCTGCTTTGTCAGGCTTGCTTTGCCAATGGCCCGGCCTGATGCCACTTGGGTGCCAGTGATCTTGGAGGACACATGAGAGGACGATGTCTCTGTCTTTGCTCTCACTTTCTTCTCGAGCCGGGGAGGGCACCACAAGGCCTGCTGGTCTCACAGGCCTGCCCCTCAGCCTGGCTTAAAAGTCTTCCGTGCCCCTTAGCACGGAGGAGCCACTGTGGCTGACCCGTAGGTCAGGGGCTCACAGATGGGACAGGGCTCACAGTCCCGGCCAGGGTGGGTGATCCCTGGTACCCGGTGCCCTCTCCCCACACAGATGAGCTGGTCCGGGCATGGAGGGGAGGAGTCAGAGCTCTTTTTCTTTCTCACCAGGTCGGGAGAGGGTGCCGGCTCCTCTCTGGGTGGTGCATATACACATGCTGGGCCGCCTGTGCACAGCCACCCTTGTGTACAGGCTCCCACCAGAATGTACGCTGCGTGGAGGCGGGGACTTTGCTTCATTCACCCAGTGCTAGTGCAGCGGTGGATGCACAGAAAGTGTTGACGTCTGTCAAGTGGAAACTGAGTGATTAAATGAATGACTATACTTGTGCGCGCCGGTGGATATGCAGGGGACACCCCGGTGTCCATTCCCAAATATACACACATACACGGGAACGCCAGCACACAAACATGCGCCCAGAGACATGTGCACATGAGTTGATGGGCACGTTGTGCACGCATGTGCATTTGAACCTGTGAGCGTGTGGGCACACATCAGTGCACGCAGGGGACTCATAGGTGCATAGCCGCACCCCTAGTGCAGATGTGCACACACAAACCTGTGTCTATAAAATTAAAGAACATTTAACAGAACTGAGCAAGTCCCTTGCTCAGATTCCTGTGCTAAGTGCTGGGTGGGATTCAGGGGTGGAGAGTTTGAAGATGGACTGAATCGGGCTCTGTCCTCGAGATGCTTGTAATCCATGGAGGATGACAGACGTTTATTTAAACAAACAGTGCAAGGGGGTGAAGGAAACCGTGTGTGGATGTGTCTGTGTGTGTGTGCACGAGTACAAGAAATCGTAGAACCCTCAGAATGGGGCATTGGGTCCCCAGGGGTGTCTCCAGGAGGCTCTTTCGAACCCTGCGCCCAGGGCAGTCTGGGACACTGATTGGCTTGAGTGGACACCAGGAGCAGAGAGGGAAGGGATGGGCTATTTTAAAATACACCTCTGCCCGTGCGCGCACACAGCCCACGGCACATGGATGCACGTGACCACGGCACACCTCCCAACAGGTGTTCACACAGCTGGTCGTGCATGCTTACCGCACAGGTTCTGCCAAGGCCTGCAGGTGTCTCTGACTCCTGCGAGTCAGGGAAGGGTGCATTAGAGAACCTGTGAGAGACCGGAGCCTGGGGGCTCCTCTGGGGAGTCTACTACGCGGGCCAGCCGATCAATCGCGGATGCAGTAATTGGATGCGGCTGCATCTTGCCGATAGGGATAGGTTTGAAATGGGGCTGAGTCTTAGAAATGGCCTAAGCCTGGCAACCCCAAAGGGGTGTGTCTGCTTCAGGCGGCCCTGGGTCTCCTTCCTGTGTGCCTCTAGGCTCCCCATCTGGACTGGAGAAGCCTGGGGTGGGGGAGGGCCTGAGCCGAGGGGAGGCTGACTACAGTCACAGAGGGGCCACCCATGAATGCCAGGACTGGCTGAGCGTGTCGAAGACCTGTTATACAGGGGAAACTGAGGCTCAGAGAAGGGGAAGGACTTTCCCAGGGTTACCGAGAGAGGCATCAGTGAATCTGAGACTAAACCCGGGTCTCCGGGGCACTTGCTATATATGGCCCTGGGATGCCTCAGCTGCAGGTAGTAGGGCCCCTCACTTGGGGTCCACAGTCCTCTGCCGACCCTGCTTCCCTCCCAGCGCAGAAGTCAAGGCCCTTCCCCAGACCTTCTCATGCGTGATGGCTCCCAACTTCACTCCGCTGGCCACAGGCCCTTCGAGCTGTAGCATTTCATGCAGAAGCAGAGAAATCCTAGAGCCATCAGAAAGTTCCATCAGCCCATTGGGATCACCCCGGGGATATCTCAGACCAAGATGTTTTGCAGTATGGGCCAAGGAGGGAGGCAAAGATACCCAACCTGGAGTTAGGAGCCTGGGTTTCAAGCCCTGGGCAGCAACTTCTTAGCTGTGTCACCTTTAGTATGTCCTTTAGCCTTTCTATGCCTCGGTTTTCTCATCTGTAAAACTGGGATAACATTCTTTACCTCCCGGTCTGGGCTGGAGATTAAACGAGCTTATGCATGGAACGTCCTTAACTTTGTCAGGCATGTAGGAGGTGTCCACTTAAAAGATGGTAGCAATTATTATTTGGGTTAAAACAGCAATTATTAGATTTGTCTGTGTGGCCTATGGCCTGGTGCGGGCCTGTCCCAGCGCACGTGGCGCGTGTCTGGGTGCGGGCACACAGCTGATAAACACCCAATGCAGAATGCAACTTGCCTGAATCAGCCCGCCGAACTTGCCAGTGCATCGACTTGAGAAACGAGTTTCGATTTCCAGCTGCCCGTGATGTATGGGCCTGCTTAGGGGCTGCGGGCTGGAAGCTCTTAAGCCTGGTGCTTTGGGCCACATGGCTGCCTGGCTCAGCAGGGCCTGGCGCCTCACCTGGGGGCTCTGGGAGACACGACTGCAGCATGGTAACGGGGACTTCCTAGTGATGGCTGCAGCATCAGGGCCCTGCAGGTGGCTGGGAGACGGTGTGTCGCAGCTGAGAGGGGGCAGGGAAGAGCAGTCAGGGGACACCTTGGCTCCTTTACCTTTTGGGGACCTGGAGGTTTTGGGAGCTGGGCTCGTCCTGCGAGACTGGGAAAGTTGGCCCTGACTGTGGCAGATTCTCCTCTGGCCCTGTGGTTTCAGATTCAGTAAATGAAATTTATAGAATGCCCTGTTAAATTTGAAATAAAGAACGAATATTTTAAAAGTATAATTATATCCCATATATTGAAGGGGACCCATTAAACTAAAAATTATTCACTGCCTGAAAGCTAAATTTAACTGGGCATCCTGTATTTTATCTGAGCCCCGCTGGCACTGGCTGTGTGACTTTGGGCAGATCACCTCCCCTCTCTGATTTGGTTTTCTCTCCTTTACAGTGGGGATAAACCACTGCCCTCACATGGCTGTGAGGATGGGCAAGATAGTGTGGACAGATAGTAGATCGTGGTGGCTCAGATCGTGAGCTCTGGAGACACACTGCTTGGGTTCAAATCCTGACTGCCATGTCCCCACTATGTAACCCTGGGTATGTGCCTCAGTTTTCTCATCTGTCAAAAAAGTTGATAATAACATTTTTCTTACAGAGTTATAGGTAGCATTAAATAATATGATACATATATATAAAGTGCTTATTATATCGATAGTGGCACATAGTAAGTACTAGAAAAAGGACTAGGTAATGTTATTTTATTATTATTATTATTATTATTATAGGTATTATTATCATCATTCTTGATTGTCCCCTATTACTCACTGGCCTCCTAAGACTGTTTCCTTCTTATCAACCATTTTCACTTTAGTCTGAATTAGCTCATAGACCACTTTCCAACAGATTAGTCATGAGTACAAGCTTGTGGAGGGCTGAGTTGAAGAGGGAATGAGGTCACAGTGTCCAGAAGAAAAGAGAACTGAAGACCACTGACCCCCACCTGACATCTGGTCCTTTGGAGAAGCCACATGGGGAAGAAGAGGGAGCACTAGACTAAGAGTCAGAGAATCTGGCTCTTGCATGTGATGCCTGGCTCTCTTGATACCCAACACCCTGAAGGCCTGGAGAATTGTGCAGAGCTGGAAGTGGCTGACCTGGCGTCTGAGCTCGGAGGTGAGGTTCCAGGGATCTCTAACAGGCATTTCAAACCTGACATGTCCAAACCTGCTCCTCCCACAACCGCCCCCATCTCCGGTGATGGCAATTCTACCCTTTCGAGTGCTCAGGTCAAAAACACTCGCTCTGCCCTTGACTCTGCTCTTCCTTCCATGCTCCACATCCAAGTCTGTCGGGACATCTTGCGGCTCCACGTGCACTCAGCATCTGACCCTGTCTTCCCCCCTCCACTGGCGGGAGCCGCAGGTCTGAGCCGCCCGGGTTATGGCAGGAGCCTGCTCACTGGTCCTATTTGGCCCTAAAATTTGGCTTCCACCTCCTCCTGGAAGCCTTCCCTGATCACCAGGCGCTGGGTGGGCTGGGCGTGTCCTCAGAAGTGCGTGTGGAAGGGGCACAACTTTGGAGGAGGAAAGCAGGGTGTCATGGGGAAGGTGGGGACTCATGATGGAGCTGGGCTCCTTGAAGCAGAGAGCGGGGACAAGCTGCCAGCCTTTCCTAGTGGCCTCTCCATGCAGAAGCCATATTTGCAAAGCACACGAAGCTGGGGCCCAAGTCTCCGTCACCAGCACTTCATTTTTCAGCGTCTGCAGGGCAGGGGCCTTCCGAGACTTCGGCGGGCCTCGGCCTCAGCAGACTCCGGCGCCGCGGCCTGGGGGATCTGCTTCCTCTTCCCCCACGTCCGTGCCACCGTATCCACACGCAGGCTGGAGCCTTGGCGAGAAGGGCCAGGCTGATTTTAATATAAATGAATCCCTCCTCCTTGCTCTCCAGCAGCCAGAGCTGCGCTAAAAGGATAATTAATTGGAATGAAAACGCCAGCTCCGGCTCCTCTCCGAGAATTCACAATTCTCTCCCTCCAGGCCCCTCCCCCGCAGGCTGCAAGCGAATTCCTACATTTCTTCCTATTTCAGCAGCAGAGGGTCTGGGGTCCTGAGATGGGCCATGGCGTCGAGGGCTTCTTGTTGAGCGCCCACAGGAGAGGAAGGCTGACCTCGACTGGTGTGGGGGAGGGGGACAGTGGCCTGATCCGCCCCCTGCGGGGGACAAGGGGCACAGGCACCCAGTGGCTCTTTCCGACAGAAACAGGGGCATGGCCCCGGCCCAACCTGCCTTTCTGTCCCCTCCACTCTTCCTCTCTACCTGCTTCCGCTCCTCCTGCCAGTCCGCTCTCAGGGCCAGGCTGATGGTAAAGGCGGGACACGTGTGCGGCTGGTGTGGGCCGGGTGCCGACAGGAACCACAGCTCACCCCGATGGAGTGTTTGAGTCCCAGGCATTTTCCAAGAGCTTTATACGAGTATTGAATTTTCACAGCAACGCAGCAAGCTGGGTAGTGTTGTAATTCCATTTTACGGAGGAGGCAGCTGAGGCACAGAGAGGTTACGTTGCTCACTCAAAGTCACACAGCTAGCACGTGGCAGAACCAGGATTCAAGCCAGCACGCCTGACTTTCCAGCCCTTCCCTGCGCGCTGGGCCCAGGCCCGGATGGTGAAGAAAGCCCCTGAGTTCACTCACTGAGTCCGAACCCATCACCCAGCCCCTCTGTCGCGGTAATTACACCTCCTCAGCCCTCTTCTGCTGCGATCTCTTGTGCGATCACGTCCTCCCTCTCCCGCTTTCTCTCTCCCTCTCTCCTGCCCTCTCTTCCCCCACAAATGACCCCAATCACCGCCGATCAGCCCAGCCGCCCCGCGAGGATGCAGAGGGGACCTGCGTTCTGAAGCGAAGTTAGACGTAATAAAGATCGAGAGTGCTCAGCCTCAAAAGCCCTTGAGGAGTCCCAGAAGTCCCCTTCAGCAGTCCCCGCCACCGCAGGCCCCGCTGCCCCCTACCTCCTTGAACGCCGTCTGCTCCCTCTAAGCACCGCCTGGCAGCCTGACTACAGCTCCCCGCTCACTTTGTGGCGGACAGCACTGTTTTTCTGTGGAGTTTCAAGATTAGCTTTAACATCACCCCCCGTTACGCTCAGGGCAGAGAGAGATGGTATCAGAACGCTGCGATGGACGGAACGGGCTGCTGTGGTCTAGCCTGGGAACCAAGCTTCCTTTCCAAATGTCCTTTCTGTGGACGATGCATTCTGGGTCCCGGAAGTCTGGTTACCCACCAGCTGGGTGGACGCAGCTTATAAACTTAGTGTCTTGTAATCTCAGAGGGTCTTTGGCACGAGCTGGAGAAAAGGAAAGGCTCTTCCTGCAACAGCCTCGCCCACCTCCCTCGGCTCTAAGTATATTAAAAGGCCCATCCCCCCCATCTCGTAATGCACTTTGTAATCTGGGGTGGGGAAGGGTGGGAGAGGAGGAAGGAGACAGTCAGACAGGCTGGAAAGAAGAAGAGGGAGGGAGCCCCCGTGTTGGTCTGCTCGGGCCGCCATCATGGGGTCCACGGACTAGGTGGCTTACACAGCAGACAGTTACTTTCCCGCCGTTCTAGAGGCTGCAAGTACAAGATCGAGGTGTTGGCAGGGTCGGTTTCTTCTGAGGCCTCTCTCCTTGGCCTGCAGATGTCTGTCTTCTCCCTGTGTCCTTGCGTGGTCTTCCCTTTGTGTATGTCTGTGTCTAAATTTTCTCTTCTTATAAGGCCAGCAGTCCTGTGGGATCACAGCTCACCCTAATGACCTCGATTTACCTTAATTACCTCTTTAAAGACCCTGTCTCCCAATACAGTAGCATTCTGAGGTCCTGGGGTTAGGACTTCAACATACGGATTTTGGCAGGGGGACGTCATTCATCGCATAGCAGTAGCCACTTGCCCACTTGCAATTTCTGCATGCCTGGTGGGGATACTTTAGCCAGAAGTGAGGTGGCCCCCGCACGTCAAGCATGATGGAAGGTGTAAGGACCACCAGGTGCCTCCCACCTTTTGTGGCTGATTCTTTGGGATCCCAGAGCCATGAAATGTAGACAGAGTCAGGTTCAGCTCACGAAATCTGTAGAAATGTCATTGACACTGGGATGCTGCTGGCATCTTGGGATCAAGATGCAAATCTAACGCAGAGGAGTTTCTTAAGCAGCTAAAGTTCTCCCACGGCAGTGTTTCTCAGCGCCTCCCCCCGCCCGCCCACCGCAGCAGCCAGGATGAGTGGCAGGTGCTTCGGAAGGAGGGGCAGGAGGAGCAGCCCTCCAGCGCCACTTCCCTCCCTAATCTGAAGATGTTTGTCCTTTTGAGTCTCATCTAATAATTTCATCTCCTGCTAGTGACTGGCCCGGGTGTCCTGAAACATTTCTGGGTGTATCTGTGGTTGACTTGACATCTTGAAAGTAAGGATATTGCTTGCATTGCTTTATATCCGTAGATCGTAAGGAAAGCAAAATGGCAGAAATTGCACATGTCACCTGTGGGAAAGGTGAGACCACTAAGACAATGGAAAGCAGGTTATGTCTAAGTGGCCTCTTTTATTTGATATGAAAATACAGGGCACCCAAGCACGTGGGGACACAGTCAGGAAGAGGAGGGAACAAAGTGGATTTGACTATAGGTCTTTGCTGCTTAAGAGGGGAGCCCACCATAGCCTCTTTAATAGAAAGAGCCCAACCTTTGGGGTCTGGCAGACCTGAATCCATATCTTGGCTATGTGACACTGGGTAATTCACTTAAGCTATCCTGAGTCTCAGTTTTCACATCTGTAAAATAGGGATGAGACTCAAGTGATGTAATCTATAAAAGCGTTGAGCCCAGTGCCTGGAACATGATAGGTGCTTAGTACATATTGGCTCCTTCTTTCCCATTGTCCCCTTCCCAATCTGTGTCTCTGGGTCTTCCCAACTTGCCTGGGCAAGGTGACTGTCACTCTTGCCCCTTCTCTACAGGGTTGATCATATAATGAGACATAAGAGGCCTGGCATATGAATTATAGTTAGAGAGTTCCTCAGTTTGCTTATCTGTAAATGAGTGGCTTAGATATGGTGATATCTGAGTTGCTTCCCTGACATTTGTGAATGTGATACTCTACCAGGGCTGTGGGGCCCTGGCCTTGGAAATTCAGGGACCAGTTAGGACCCAGCTCATCCTGATGGCCAAGGGCTGGCCTAGATCCCTTGGAAACAGCTCCAGGACACACAGATCTCTCCCCACTCCCAACCACAAGAGCAGGGTGGGTGGTGCCGGGGCTGGTGACAGAGCTAAAGGGTGTTGCTATAATTAAAACACCAAGTCTTATATCAGTTCCACGCTGACACTTTTCTACAGAGTCAGGCTGACATTCATTTCTTACAAGAATGCTTTGTCAAAATAATTTTTTCATTTAAAACTGAGAAAGGTTCTTGCCAAAACAGCAGAGCCATATCGTCCAGGGCTCTCCAGGGGAGAACTGGCTCAGAGCAAGCTCTGAGCAGGGATACCTGCTTATTGGCACCTTAGAGATCTGGGGCTGGGGAGGACTTGGGCTCTGAGGGAGTACTCCACGTGTGGTGCTCCAACGGCAAGACCCCACACCCCTCTGAGGGACGGGGGTGGAGATGCTTGGAGCTTGGAGCTCTGGTCCAACCCAGAGGGGGAAGTGACTTTCCCAAGACCTTGGTGCCTTCTGGGAGGGCAGGGCTGCAGCTGCCCCATTCATGGGGTAGGCACTAGGAGTGGATAGGACAGTGGGCTCAGTGGTGCCCCTCTCCCAGACTCAGTTTTCTTATTTGAAAAGTAGGGATGATGGTGCCTGCGCTAGGGGTTTGTTACGGGAACTAGCTAGGATGGTTTATGGGAAGGTACTGGTTCAGTGACTACATAGACCTGATTCTCAAGCGCATACCACGGAAGGGCAGAGAATGTGGATTCAGGAGACCTCGGTTCTGGGCCTGGCTCTGTCCCTGTCCCCTGCATGATCTTGGGCCAGTCATTTCTGTTCTCTGGGCCTCAGTTTCCTCCTTGTGTCCTGGGGATAATAACGCCTTCTGTGCCGTTCTCACAGGGCATTGTTAAGATGACAGAGGAGCCTCCCTTTTGGACAATGTAATACCACACACCACCGGACAGGAGTGGCCATGAGAATTGGTGTTTGCAGAGTGCTTCTTGCGAGGCAAACAGAATTATCATCCCCGTTTTACAGAGCACTGTAACAGAGACTTGCAGAGTCTGAGCATCTTGGCTGAGATCGCATAGCCCAGGCAGCCTGGCTCCAATCTCTGTGCCCTTGATCACTGTACCGCACTGCCTCACGAGAAAGTTCCTGAGCTTTTGTGACGATAACCCAAAGTACCTGGGGCCTTCCGAACAGTGAGCGTGTCTTAGGGGCTCATCCCTTTAAAGACATCCTACTCAGAATGAAGGTTCTGGAGCCCATGAGTAACTGACGATTGCCCCTCCGTCCCCAGTCCTGCCTTGGGAAGGAGGATGGTGGACCTTCCAGGGAGCTCTTTGGGCAGAAGAGCCAGTGGATTCTCCCTCCTCAGGTGTCACATGTAGACCGCCCCTCCCCCCCCGCTCCCACCCCGCAAACTCCCTATGAAACAGTTTTGCTCTCCTGCTCTGGGGGAATCAGTCTGGAAATAAAAATGGTGGCCCTCCTGTGGCCGGTAATGAAATGCTATACCCTTTCTCCGGAAGTCTCCAGTCTCTGGGCCAATCAGCCCCCGAGGCACCACAGTTACCTTTTCAGTGCCCTGTGAGAGGGATTTGGGGAACAGCCTTGGCTCAGACGGTTTTGGGCTGAGTCCAGGTAAGGGCCCGACGGGCTGGAGGCTGGGCTGGAGGCGTGGGTAAGTGTCCCGAATCTCCACTGTAGCCATAGCACAAGCTTACGGAGGGGGCAAGAGACTTCTAGCAACCTTAGAGAGCGTTGGTTCCAAGCCCCTCATGTTTCAGATTTGGAAGCTGCAGCTCAGCGAGAGGAAGGGAATTGGCTAAAGCCACATAGCAAATTAGTTGCAAAGTTAGGACCAAACTAGATCTTTTGTAGGATCAACTAATAAAGGTATGTAGGACAGAGGCCTGGAGCTAGAGGAAGGGGATCGTCCTTGTCTCTGGATTCTAGCTGCCCACCCATGACCTCTGCTAGTTAGCGTTGCAGCACTGGCCAGCCAGGGCCACAGGCTTTGGGAGGTCAGCCCCAGACCCTGTCAGACAGCTTTGCTCAGGACTCAGCTCTGTGGGGGTATGCTACCGTTTCCCTTTAAAAACAGCATGGAACTAAAAGGCTCCTGGCCCCCTGACCACTGCCTTTCCTGTGCCATGTGACCCAGTCAGACATATCCCAGCTGGAGGTGTTTCCTAAAGCAAGAGAGGTCACAGTTCGGAAAGGGAGGGAGGACTCAGGGACTGGCTTTAATTGGGCACTTCCTGTGGGACAGGCATGTGCTGAGGGCTTTGTGCACATATTTCAATCTCATGTGAGTGGTGTGAGGCAGGTGTTATTTAATCTCCACATTACAAAGGAGAGAACTGAGGTGCAGAGAGAGGAACCGATTTGCCCCGGGACACACAGCTGCAGGCACCAGAGCCAGGATTCACGCTCAAGGCTGTCCTGCTCCAGGACCCGAGCATTTTCATCTCTCCAACTTGCTCTTTTAGGGGGACAAAGTTTGTGGGGGAATTCCCCTTGGGGGGAGGACATGAGCACTTTAGAACATGGGCCACCCCCCTACTCGGGGATGCTTTTTGGGTTTCAGCCCACACCTTGTACTTGGGGTATGGGGTCATGCTCATCTTGCTAAGCCCATGGGGCTAAAGATCCAGATGGGGAAACTGAGGCTCAGAGAGGCCCAGATATCATCTCAAAATAATACTTTGTTTGGGGCAGGGTTAGAACTCGATCCCGGGTCTCTGGTAACACGAGATTCTGTTGGTCTCCCAGGCACCCTGGAGCTGTCCTTGGTGCTGACCCCAGATCCACAGTCTGGCTTGACTTGGCCTGTCATCTGGCTTGGTTCCTGCACTAAAGGGCCCTTCGGAGCCTCGTTTGGTCAAGGAAGACAAAGCCCTGAGAGGACAAGTGACATGTCCAGGGCCACACAGCAGAATCTTGAGCCACTGGTGTACCTCATCACTTACTTTGTTGCCCATGGATTTTGCATTCGTAGATTGACGTTTGACCTTTTCTTGTCTTTTGGATTCACCTCAAATGCTGTTGGAGGCCAGGTTTAAAGCTTGTCTTGGTCACCAACTCTGCCAAAGTATAGAAAGAAATATCTTACAACTGTGTGGTATTTGCTAATTTGCAAAATGCTTTCACTTTGAATTTTTAAAATCACCCTTTCATGCAAGACAGGTAGGATAGAAAATGAGGTGAAATAGAAGAGAATCAGAGAGGTTAAGTGGTTTTCTTAAGGTCACCCAGCTAGTGAGTGATAGAATCAGGGCTGGAATCTGGTTATTCTGTCTCCATATCCTAATGTCCCCTGTATGATTCCCATGGGACTCATTTGGCCAAGCTTGGCCCTGGAAGAAGTGTTATTGCATTCAGATCTCTTCTTGACTGGTTATACCTCCATCTGAGCCTGTGCTCCCATCCCATGACCCAGCCTGCCTCCCAGAACCTGTTGGCAGTCTTGGCTCACCTGGCCTGGGTGGATGTCCTCTTCACAGCCACGCCAGGAGGGGAAAGGAGGTAGACCATTCCCAGTCCATTTTCACCTCCCATGCATCCTGGATGGTGTCAGCCTCAGGGACATTAGCAAGGAATTCTGTACAGACCGGATGGGGGCCCACAATCTGGACCAAAGAACCCTTCCAAGACTGGAGAATAGGCACAAAAGAACTTAGCTGGAGGCTGGCAGAAAGGAGGCTGTGAGGGCAAGCTGGAATCAGAATGAAAGAGGACACCCCACCAGCACCCCATTGCAGCATGGAGTTTGCTGTCATCCGGGGGCATCGTGCCCACAGCACTCCTTCACGGTGTATGTGGACCCTCTTTTGGGCTGGTAGATTATGGCGATATCTGCAAGGTGCTTGTAACATGTAGATTGACTCTCAGTCATGGGCTGCAGCCAGGCCATGCAGATGTCTCTGCTTCTGATACTCAGCTCTTCTCCTCCATCACTGAGCACCACTTCCCAGGAAAGGGTCAGTGGACATTTCCTGTCGCCACTGTGTTTGTGAACGGGTGCATGCTGTGATCGGGCATGCCCACGTTTCTCTCTTTCCTTTATCTCCTTCTTTTCTTTTTCCCCTATTTTTTCTTTTTCCTTCACTCATCCCAGGTTTTCATCCAAGCAGAGGTGGGTGAAGGCCAAGCCATCTGGACCCCGGGGGATGATAGTGGGGGCTGGAGAGGGAGCCGGGAGTGAGGAATTTGGCGTGACCTTCTCCAATCAGGCATTGAAAGGAAGAGCTGCTTCTCCCCTCCTCCCCCTCCCCCCTTATCTGTAATAAGCTCCCTTTTCCCGGATTGCCACGGAGGAGGAGAAGGTGGAAAATTATTCCTGTTCTGCTCCTAGAAAACTTTAAAATGCTATCGCCATGGAAACTGCTCTCGAGCAGTCATGGAGCAGGCTTGTGGGAGAGGACGAGGCAAGGGGAGGGGAGGATGAGGATGGTGTTGGATGAGATGCTCGCAGGGGTCTCCCCACTGCCTCCGCTCGGTTGGTTCTTTCAGTACATGATAGAACCAGGCCATTTCCCTCTGAGGTGGGCGGGCACAGAGGCCATACCTGGACCGGAGTGATCTGGGGTCACTGGGATCAGTTCATCCTCCGAACAAGCCCAGCCTGGCTGAGTTCTGACAGTGTGTGAGTGGGCAGGCTCTGTGCTGTGACAGAGTGGAGGAGGGGCAGGCAGATGAAACACCACCTTTGCGGAATTTGCAAGCTAGAGGTGGGAGAAAGAGCTGGCACTTCTTTAGAACATACTACATGCCATGTGCTTTATAGACGTTTCCTTACATCGGCCCTGTCAAAAAGACAATTGAACCCCCATTTTACAGAGACGGAAACTAAGGCACAGGGAAGGCAAGTGGCTTGCTTGACATGCTGCCCATCAATGGTGGGGCTGGACCCTGCGAGCTGCTCAGTGTGACTCCGAGTGATAACAGTAGGTTACCATTTCTCCAGTGTCTACCAGTGTCAGGCACTGTGCTAGACACTTACTGTCGTTATAATTCTTACAGCCCTGGGAGGAGAGAATTTTTACCCCCAGGTTACGGAGGAGAAAACTGAAGCTAAGCAAAGTTAAAGAATTTTCCCAAGGTCACACAGCTAAAGGTGACACAGCCAGGCTGCAGAGGTAAATGGCAGAGCTGGGATTTGAACCCAGATGTGTCTGATGCTGAAGCTGGTGCCTTTTGTCTCCACCCTTTGCAGCCGGATAATATGCAAGAGAGTGAAGGGGGCGGGAGGATGCAGAGCGTGGGCTGAGGCTAGCTGGTCTCACCTCGGGGTCCAGCGTGAACACCAGAGTCACAGCACGGGCACCTTTTACAGACTGTCTCTGAGGCCCAGGCAACCCTGGAGATGTTGGCGCAGTAGTGGGGGCCTCCCTGAGGGGCCCCATGAGTAACCCATCCCCAGGGCATGGACAATAACAGGAGATCTTTTCTGGACCGAGAGTCAGGAGCGTGGTGGAGTGGAAGGGAATGGTGAACCAGAGGGAAACCATAAGGCTAAAATTCCTTGCAACTTAATTGGAATGTACTTCCCTTCCCAGAGGGAAAGGGGAAGGAAATACAGTATTAATCAGAATAATGGGCTCAGCTATGCCGCAGTAATAAACATCCCCAGATATCAGTGGCTTAATATTCTGAGGTTTATTTCCCACTCACGTTATATCATATCAGCTAGCCTTTGCTGAGTAGCAAACCACTTGGAACTTAGTGGCTTGAAACAACAAACATTTAGTATTTCAATTCCTGGGTCGGCTGGTGGTTATTGTGATCTGTGCCCGTTCAGATGGGGCTAAGTGATTTAGGGTGGACTCACTTACATGTTCTGAAGCTTCCAGGTGGAACAACTGGGGCCCTGCCTCTCTCTCTGTGGTCTCTCTGCCTCCAGGAGGCTGGCTGAGGCTTTTTCGCGTGGTGGCAGAAGGGTTCCCAGCCAGGAAAGAGGGCACACTCCAACGTACAATACGCACTTCCCGAGCCTCTGCTTGTACCACGTTTTTAAATATCCCGTCAGCCAAAGCGAGTCACGTCACTGCGCAAGGTCAAGAGGTGCAGGAATGGACTCCATGTCTGGAAGGGAGGAGTGGGGACGTCACCTTGCAAAGGGGAGTGCATACAGGGATGGGAGGAATTATTGCGGCCGTCTTTACAACCTACCATTTGCATCTCCACCTTGAGTCAGCTGGAGGGATTTGCCCAGTGTCTTCCTCATTCCAGGATCCAGGCTGGGTGTGACTCCGTCTTATTACTGCCGTGATTGTTGAAGCAGGAAAAAGAGAACACAGAGAATTGCACATGACCTCAAAGCCCCCGTCAAGGAGTGACACACGACTTCTGGTCTCATCGCACTGGCCACAGCAAATCATATGGCCAAGTCCAATTTCAAGGGGGTGGGGAACTAGGATCCTACCATGTGCTTGAGAAGAAAACCACAAGCATTTGTAGAACAGCAGTAGTGACTACCGCAAGCATCATTTAAGGAGTGCCGACTGTATGCCAGGCAGTTAAAACGTTATCTCAGAATGTTCTCATGGCATCTTTACGAAGTAGGGATATCACCTCTGTTTCCCAGCGGCAGAGGAGCTCAGCCAGGGCCACGAACCTACCCGATAAGAGGCAGATCCAGGACGGGGACTCAGGTAATTTGACCGGAGAGGCGATTTGCTTTCTAGAGTTTTGTGTTTGTCCTTTACTTTCTCAGAAAAAGGACAGAGAGGATGCTTTGCAGGTGACTCAGGCTTCCTACAAGAAGGTGGGCGAGGTGATCTTTATGTCGTTCATTCACTTAGTCATTAATTCACTCGATGTATAATTATTCAAATGTCACCATGACAAGAAGAGCAGTGAGTAAAACAGGCTGCTCGCTTCCCTCATGGAGCTTATGGCTTGGAACACACAGCTCTGACCCAAAGGTCAAGGATTCCCTAAACTTCCAGCTTTAGAAAGTGGGGCGTTTCCAAGGTCGAGGAGTCTCACAAGCTGTCTATTCTCACAGGGGTTCCCCAAAGATCAGAGGAGCTGGAGGACGCTGCCCCAGCACCTGGGCTTCTCGGGAAGCCTGGAGAGCTGGCAGCCTCGCTGGCGCATCTTGTAGGAGCTGCCTAAATGCTCGCTGAGAACAGTGGCTGAGTAATGCCTCCCACGCAGTGGCCAGAGCCTCTCCTGGCTGCTCCTGCATCCGGAGACATCGCTGGGCTCCTGCGGGGGGTGGGGGGGGGTCCAGGAGCTCACACAGGTGAGCTTCCCAGGCATTTTAAAGCTTGGCAGGGAGCCACCCATGGCCCTGAGAGTCCCTGGTCTATGCCACCCCCGATGTACACTGGGACCAAAGAACTTTGGGCTCATGTGGCCCAGACTTCTCCCTCTGCCCCCACCAAGCTTCAGAGCCCAAAGCTTGGCTGTTGCATGTCTGTCACGTGGTCATCCAGCTCCCCCTGGAACCCCTCCAAGGACGAGGCGCTTGCTACCTCCAGAACCCGTCTGTTCTATAGTCCTTTCTGATTACTTGGCTACTTTGCCCAAGAGCCCACACAACCCACATGCCACTGGCCACGTGGAGCCAGCACATGCCAGGATGCCACGTGTCCTGGGTGCAATGCACCCCCGTGGCGCTGGGCTGCTGGGTGGTGGGGGGTGCTATGTGCGTGCATAGCCCCAGGCAGACAGGCCTGGCGCTGCTGGGCTGTCGGAGATGCTGAAGCCACAGCGCTCTCTGGCTCCCAGCAAGACGACTATTTATAAAAGAGGAGGTTCGCCAGGGACAGGGAGAGGCTGAGACATCTGCTCCCTCTCCTGGGAGGGCCGGTCCTCACCATAGTTCTCCCAGCCTCGGCTCCCTGATTGGAGGAGCCCCCAAAGGCCTCAGTAAGTGCCATCAGCACGACCTCTCTGCCCTGCCTCCACCCCCAAACGGCCCATCTCAGGAATGGGGCCGGTGGTGGGGGATGTTGTTCTACTCAGAGTGGCAGCTCCCTTGTCCCACTCCCACCTAAATCTAGCTTCTCGGGAGGAGAGGGCAGGTGCTCTCAGAGGGGGCGAGGCTGTGCTGCCCCTCTGAATGTGGACTGGAATCTGTGTCTCTTAGAGAGCTGGGTCCTGGCCACCTAAACGTACTTCCCCTCTGAGACTGGGAGTGTCCTGAGGGCAGGGACTATGAGTGGTTCTCAGGGTCCGGGCAGAGCAGGCTCTCGCAGCAGACAGGGCAGCACATAGTAGGTATGGAGCTGGTTTGGGAGCATTTTGGGGCAGGCACGGGGACCTGAGTTCAAATCCTGGTTCTGTGATCTCTGAGTCTCAATTTTGTCATTTCTCAAATGGGGATGAAAGGAGTCTCTGTGTCTCAGGGTTGTGATCATATTGCATATTACTTATTATTGTAGTTTTCACTGCTTGATGAATGGCTGAGTTCTGGGCCATGCAGCGAAATGGATGGAGCATTGAATTATGAATCAGAAGACCCGAGTTCTGCCACTGCCAGCACCAGTCATGTGAGCTTAGATTCTCCTCTCTAAGCCTTAGTTTCATCATCTGCAGGATGGGTGTAACAATGACAATGACATCTGTCCTGCCTCCCTGAGGGTTTGTCATGAGGCTGGAATAGGGGCGTGTAGGGCAAGAACAAACTATAACATGTTTTGGGTGCTTGTTCTACTGACAGTCACTCCAAGGGTGACCAAGGATGGTGACAATCCGGTGTAAAGGATGGGAGATTGGAAGGAGTCAAGATAAACAGACCTCAAAAAATGAATGGGCTCCGTGCATGGGGGGCTTAATTCAGTCCTCCAGTTGTGGGTGGCTGTCTTTGGAGCAAATCGTGTCACCGTCTGAGTGTGTTTTCTTGTCTGTAAAATGGGAATAATGGTATTTCCTTCAGGAGATGTGAGGAGGAAAGTGGTTTTCCCGACCACCCTGGAGACAGAGAAAGGCTGAGGGGCCCCTGGAGGGGGTCACTGGGGAGGTGCTTCCCTAGGAATAAAAGAATGACAGGAACACTGTCACACTTACTGGCAGCAGAGCACCTACTGTGTGCCCTGCCCGGGCATTCGTTAGTTCTTTCTAACACAAGAAATCAACAATGAGGATGCTAACTTCTTCATTTTATAGATGGGGAAACTGAGGCACAGAGAGTTATCTAAAGTCACAAGCTTGGCAAATGGCAGAGCCAGGAATTGAACCTCATCTCTATGGCACCAGGACCTGGCTTCTGAGGTCACCTCATGCTTTGCACACAGAGGATCTCCAGGGCTCCTCTAAGAAGGGTCGTGAGGAAGGGCCGGAAGGAGGTTGGACATTGAGGCTCAGAGAGCTGGGACGGGAGGGCAGGTTCCCAGGCTGAGGCTGCCACAGTCCCTTTGGGCAAAACCCAGGAAGTCTGTTTCAGCAGCACTTGGGCTGGAGGTGTGGTTGCAGGGGTCACGTGGCAAGACGAGTTGAATTGTGTTTCCCGAAAGTTATGTCCAACTTCTAACCCTCGGTACTTGTGAATGTGACCTGTTTGGAAATAGGGTCTTGCAGATGTAACTAAGGTAAGGATTTTGAGATGAGATCATCGTGTATTTAGGATGAGCCTTAAATCTGATGAGTAGTGTCCTCATAAGAGAAAGGAGAGGGAGATTTGAGACACACAGACCCCGAGGAAAAGGCCACGTGAAGACAGAGACAGAGATGGGAGTGATGCCGCCACAAGCCCAGGAATGCCAGGGGCCACCAGAAGCCGGAGGAGGCAAGGAAGGATTTTCCCCTATAGCCTTCAGAGGGAGCGTGGCCCTACTACACTTTGATTTTGGACTTTGGGCCTCCAGAACTGTGAGGGAATACATTTCTGTTGTTTTAAGCCACTCAGATTGTGGTGATTTGCTATGGTGGCCCAGAAAGAAACTAACCCAGGCAGGGAGGGTAGGAACTTGGTTGGCAGCCGGTCCGAGAGCTGAGGGAGGAAGGTGATGGCCCCGGGCTGGGAGGGGTGCTATGCCCATCCCACCCTAAGATGCTGGGGTTGCGGGGTCAGCCTTGGCCCTGCTGGGGAGAGGGGGTGGGTGCCAGATGTCTGGCCAGGCCCCTAAATATTATTGCAGGCGGGTTACCGATCATACCTACCCTTTCTACAGCCCTGGATGACCTCTGCCTCAGTCTCCCTGCGGGAGGGCGGATTCCTGATATCTTCTATCCCCTTTCCTGGTGCAACAGCTCTTTCTTTGACTTTGGGCGAACACTTTTTTTTCCCTATAGGGACCCACTTCCCCATCAGGAAACAAGAGGATGGGCTCCCTTATGCAGGAGCTGGGGGGGGAAGGAGAGCAGGGTGGGGAGTCCCTCCAAGCATCTGGATCCTTCTGTGGTTCCTGGGATTAGACTGAGGTGGAATATTGTTGGCAGGAAAAACCAGCTCTTGAGATATCAGGAAGATAAGATCTTTTCTGGGAGAAAAGAAGGGTGCGATGTGCCTTAATGCTTAAAAAGACTTTGCTAAGGAGCAGACTGTTTCTCTCAAATAGGATGGAAGGAGCAGAGGTGCTCCCGGAGGAGGGTGGGAGGGCAGTGGCGGGTGTCACGGGGTGTTGATGGGGCGAGGGGCTCTAGGTGTGCGCTGGTGCTCAGGGATCCCGGGGACGGGGAATCCCTCGTCCCTATCCCTGCAGAGCGAGACTGGGCTCCACCTTTCGGCATGGTTTTATGCCAGACCCCACTGGAGACAGGACGAGAGACTGTGCATGGTGCCCAGTCTTCAAAGGACTCATGAACTAGGGGTGGGGCAGCTTGAGTTGGGCCGTGAAGGATGTGTAGGCAGAGGGAACAGTGTGAACAAAGGTGTGGAGCTAGGAATTTAAAAATAAAAGTATTTCTAGAGAAGTGAAGACCCCCCCATGCTGGGTCAAATGGAGAATGTGTGTTGCAGCCCAGACTGGAAGGTGGGAGGCGTGGATGGGACAAGCACTCACATTTCTTGCGGGCTGCCATGACGCCAGGCACTGTGCTGGGCTTCACATTTCTTCTGATTGTATCCTCTGCACAGCCTCCCAAGGTAGAGATTGAAATGGCCATTTTACAGAGGAGAAAATGAAGGTTCGTAAAAGTTGAATAAACCAGGGGCATAGAGTGTGTTGAGGGAGCTACTTGACCCATATGGAGCCAAGTTTTAGAGGATCTTGATAGCCAGGAAGAGGTGTTTGAACTTGAGGCCACAGGTAATAGGGAGCTATTGTAGTTTTTTGGGCGGGGCCTTTCCCCATTGACCGGATTGCCACCGGGGCCTGGCAGCTGAGGGGAAGACTAATAATAAAATAGTAATACAAATTAATAACCATAATAATAAGAATGTAAGAACTCAGGAGTATGTTGGCGGCCTTAGCATCATTTTTCTTAAGAAGACAGGGCATCTGGAGGTCAGGCTGGACCAAAGTCATATCCAGGGTGGAGAGAGGCCTGGGAGGCAAGGGTAGGTGGAGTCAGAGGAGGGAGAGGATGTGGGGCGAGCAGGGAGAGAGGGCACTGATGGAATCTGGTGGCTTAGGGCAAAGAGAAGCCTGGAGGATGGGGCTTTAGGGGGAAACCCTGGGCTTTTTCTACCGCCCCCCAGCCAAGGCCAGAAAGGCAGTTGTGTCAGGCCTAGGGTTAGGCATGGCTTGACCACTACCCAGCTGTGTGGTCTTGGGTAAATCACTGTGCTTCTCTGAGCCTCTGTTTCCTCATCTTTAATAACCAGAGAATATGTGCCTCCCTCCACCCCACCAAAATTGGTTCTACTCCATTTTTCCTCTTCCTGGCCCGGGGCTACCCTTTGGAGGGCAACTGCCAACCAGGGAGAACTGCTCGGTCTCTCTCATCCCTTTCTGTAGAGGGTGGAACAGCTTTCCTTTGAAAGGGACATTTGAATTGCCTGTGAAGGCAGGGATACAACAGCTGGAGCAGGGTAGGAAAAGGCCTTCCTGGCAGAGGAAACAGCATGAGTGAAGGCACAGAGAGAAGGATGCACTTGGCTCACTTGGCTGCTGTCTAATTACACGTGCATCTCTCAGGTCTCATACTGTGCACTCTCCAAGCACCTGGTGCTCTCCAGCACTTAGAGAACACTTGCAGGGGGTTTGCACCCATTTCTTGGTTAAGATAAGTTGAGGCAGAAAGAAAGTTGCTGCTCGGGAGGGAGAGAGAGGACAGGTGCTAAGGGCCTGTCAGCGCAGCGGGTGGTATCGGACGCAGCCTGGGAGGGGAGGGGTTGACTGTGGCCCCATTATTTTGCTCCCAAATTGAAATTAAAGATCATTTCAACTCCAGATGCTGGAAATGCCTGGGTTCATTACTTTCTGGGATTTTGTCCACGCTCTCATTCTAGATTCAATTAAAGCAATTTAAGGTAATTAATTAAATTTGTTATTTGATTAATAAAGATAGAAATTCGGCTAAGTAGCTGTGAAGGAGGAAGCCATGTTGGGGTTTGCTAGCAGAGGGGTTGGGAAGACTCACTCTGCCTCGTCCCGGCCTACTTTTCCCCCTGTGTGCCCTCTGTGTCATCTTGGGACCCTGTACCATTGTGACCAGGGCACAAGAGTCAGAGCTTCAAGGTCAGGACCCCGTGTGTGGTTGTGTTCTAGAAGCAGCAGGGAGGCTGGGGCGCTGGGCCAGCGTGCTCCGCGGGGGAGAGGCAGGAGATGGAGGAGGAGGACGAAGACGACGACAATGATGACGACAGCATCGCTGCACCTGGAGGGGCAGGGGGCCGAGCAGGGGACAGCGGGCTCTGGGCGTGCTAGGAAGACGCCGAACATGCACAGAAGCCGGGGGGCTGGGAAGTGTCAGGAAACCACAGGCCAAACTGCAGAACTGGAGGCGGGGGCAGAGCAGCGGGGCGGTGGGGATGTCTAGCCTACACCAGGCGGGGCTGTCCGGGGAGGCCGGACTCAGATAACAGGTGCCAGCATTGACAGTGGGTCAAACCGGGGAGGAAAGGTCACACCAGACACCATCACGGGAGTCCACGAGGGTCAAAGACTAAAGCTCAGGGTGTTTCTAAGTAGGACACAAACCCGGGAACTCCACAAAATTCATCTCGGTAAATTTGACGACATTAGAAATATCTGCATGGAAGTAAACACCACAAGCTGAATCAAAAGATAAATGAGAAACTGACAAATATTTGAAGCCCATATCACAAAGACTAAATTTCTTAACATATAAAGAGCTCTTCCAAATCAATAAGAAAAAGGTGGGAAAAGGTTAGGAATGGGCAGTTTGCAGGAAGGAACTACAAATGGCTCTCAGCACGTGCAGAGCTGCTCATTCTCTTCCAGAATGAGAGAAATGCAAATGAAAAGTAGCCAGAGATACCACTTGTATCCATCAGCTTGAGCAAGTTTCAAAAATATACTGAGTCGACATGGGTGTGGAGAAACGGGTACTCTCAAACAATGTGTTACTACCTTGATGGGGGGCAATTGACATTATCTTTCAAAATGATAAGTGCACGTATTCTTACACCTAGAGGTTGCGCTTCTTGGAATTTATCCTACAGATAACATGATGATTTATTGCTGCGCTGTGTGCGATAGCTTGTCGGGGAAGTAACGGAAGAGCCCGTGGAGAGGAAGCTGCACGTGAATGATGGCGTATCCAGGCAGTGGAATACTATGTAGCCACTACAAGAACGAAGAAGCATGTCCTATGGGAAGATTGCCAAGATAGGCTCTTGGGTTAAAGAAACAAAAAGCAAGGTGTGCAGAGCGATGTGTATAGGATGCTACTATTTACGTGAAATAGTAAAGACTACATAAATGTGTGCGTGTATTTGCTTATGAAGGTGTAGACAATCCTTGGAGCACTAGGGTTTGGGAGCAATGGTTGCCTCTGGGGAGGGGGACTAAGTGACCGGGAGACAGGAGAGGGGGACTGACTTTTCTCTGTACACATCTTTATGTCTTTTGAATTTTGTACCAAGTATATGTGTTTCCTATTCAAAAGAATAAACAAAATTACATTATAATTAAAAAAACTAACCCAGGCAGGCACCAGCACGCAGGGGTGTGCCAAGCCGGGGTCAGCAGTGCAGGGTGAGGTCAGGGCCCAGACGATCTTCAGGCCCCAGGGTGACAAGGAGGGGTCCCCTCAAGCTGGCCTCTGGGAGGAGGTGAGGACCATACACCTTTTGGGAGCCTCCTTAAGCAAGGTGTCTAAGTGTGCTACCCCATTTCCCCCTGAGCAGCTACGAGAGGAAGGTATAATTAGCCCCGCTTTGCAGAGGAGGAGACTGAGGTTCAAGGTAGGGCTCGGAAATGGTACTGAATGCTGTATTACCCCAGCTACCCTCACCTGCCGATGCTGAGGACGAGGCTGGGATCGAGTTCCAGGTTTGGCCTGCCTCCACTGGGCCTGGTCGCCTGCCCTGCGCGTTGGCAGCTTGGAGTGTGGGTGCTGCCCTGGGCGTCTTGTGGGTGGCCGGAGCTGTGGGACCCTGGGGAGACGAGGTGCCTGAGGAACTTGGTTCTTCCTCTGGAGAGAGGGTGGCAGACGCCTCCAGGGAGGGGAGTACCCGAGGACAGCTCCAAAGAGGGGCTCTGGGCCACACTGACCCTGAGACCTCCCCCTCTTCTAGCAGCTGGCCGAGTGCGCCCCAGGAGGATGGGGTGCTGAGACCCGAGAGAGGACGCATGGGCCACCCCGCAGGGGGAACACACTTTTGAACACCTGGGAGTGAAAAGGGGTCCTCTCAGCCCTGACAGCAGGAGCATAAACTTCAGATTATGTCTAGAACATGAAACAATTTAATCTTCTTCTGATGGCTGGGCTGGGGATGAGGGAGTTCCCCCCTTCAGGGCTGTGGCGGAGCCGTTGGTGACCCCATCCAGGACAAGGGCAGCTGCTGATGCAATCGGAGAGACCCCTCAAGGGCTTTTAAACCCCAGATGTCTCCCACAGAGGCCACATCCAGGACTGCAGATTCTTCTGAACACAGATACTGCGCAGGCGCCTCCTTGGGGAGGCCCAGACTCCTGACATGGCCCAGCAGCCTCGCTTCCCTCGCAGGCGGACCCATTGGCTGACAGCAGTGGGGAGCGGTCTGCCCGATTCACCTCTGCCCTCGGGCAGGGGGGTGGGGAGAGATGGGGCGCAGGGGCGGGGCTGAGCTCCAACTGCGAGGTGGAGGAGAGAGAACCCAAGCAGGAGACCTGGGTCTAGGGCCAGCTCTGCACGTGCTGGCTGTTAGCATCTGGGGAGGGCAAAGCCCTTCTCTTTGGGTCTTAACGTCTCCATCTGTAAAATCAGCCATCCGGGCTAGATGGTTTCTGACAGGCCCTTTGAGCTCTAAGGAGTGGCGTTTATGGGGTTTCATCCAGGGCTGGGGGACTATGGGGCCCGGGAAAGCCGGCAGGCAGCAGGTCGTGACGTCCCCTCGTCACCTCTCTCTCCCTGGCGCTTGTGGCTTAGGAGAAGCTCTCACAGCATTTTCTCATGAAGGCCTCACACCAACCCGTGGGATACATGCGGATCACCCCCATTGCCAGATGGGAAACTGAGGCTTGGAGAGATTAAGAAACTGCCCAACATGGTCATAGGGGATGTGGGATGCAAATCCAGGGTGGAACAACTTCCAGGCGTTTTCTTTGCCTTGGGCCACAGCTGCCTCTTCCTTGTTTACTTTTTGCTTTTGGTAGCGGTAGAGAGGGCCTCACATGTCCCATCCCTGGGAAGCGGACCTCACCTGCCGTCCTCGCTCTGTCGCTGCGCAGTCAGGCCACGTCCTCTGCAGGACGCTCGAGTGGCCATTCCACTCATGGGACTCCAAGCCAGTCTCTGCCATTCCCTCCCCCTTCCCTAATAATTAGATGTGGAGGTCTTGGCCCTTCTTCCTCTTGGGGGTCTCATGGGGACTTTGGGCTGCCTACGCTGGCACGGGTGTGGCCAGGCCAGCCGTGCCCTACTCTCTCGCTCCAGGCTGGGTGAAAAGACACACGTGTGTCTGGGAAGCCATTTCTCCCTGTCCACAGTCGGCCAGTTCACGCTGTGACCTCACTGCCACCCTTTCCCATCACCTGCTGTGTTCTGGACACATGACAGCTCCTCCTGGGCAGGGAGGGGAGGGGAGGGGCAGACAGCGGCAGGTTGCAGACCTGGCTTCCTGGTGAGGGAGCCACCTGTTCTGTCTGAGACTCTCACAGCAGGAGGGGAAGCTCTGGCCTTTCATGAAACACAGGGAGGACTGAGGGATCTCAGAGGTGCTGAAGCAGAGGCTGCTCCCTGAGCCAGCGCCCCGGGCTGTGGCTGTTGCCACCTTCACGGAGCAGTGGGAACGGCAGGGATGTGGACGTGGAGGAACTGGGCCGAGGCCTCCTCCAGCTCTCACCAGCTGTGTGACCTTAGATGGGTCCCTTGACATCTCTAAGCTTCTGCTCCTATTGATTCACAGACTCACTAGGGATCTTCAATGAAAATAAATGTGCCCACATTTGTGTGCCACATAAGTATGCTTCAAGCCACATTTTCGGGGGAGCAAATGACCATCACATGCTCATTAACATAATGCAGAGACTGGCGACACTGGGCACACGACCTGGAATGGGCTGGGGCCTGCAATGTCGTCAACAGCCGACTGGAGTCCCTGGACATTTGTTATTAACACACCTGGGCAAAACCGACCAGGCTGCCATCATGGTGAGCTCGTGCAAAGCTGTCCTCCACCCCCACCGGGGCGGGGGGGCAGGGGATTGACTTCATTAGACTTTTTAAAATCTTAAAAACAGGATTCACAGAACTGCCTTCACAGCCACGGCTTGGCAACCACAAATCGGGTTGAACACCCTTATTTCTGTGCTCCTAGGGGTCCCTTCTGAGCTCACCCAGGGAGCTCGCAGAGGGCAGAAGCTATCTCTTCATCTGTCTGAGCTTCATTCTCCCCTGTTTGCTGGCCCCGTCTTGGACAGCGGAGATGAAATGGTGAGCCCCATCAGATGCAGGTCCTGCCCTCAGGGAATTTATGGTCTAAGTGAGACAGAGATGCATTGGTCATAAGAATAAATGTAAAATTACATGGCCAGATGGTTTTCTTTTTTGAAATATTAATCTTCCTTCCTTGCCTGGCATTTCCTCTTCCTTTACAGGGCGGTTGGACTCAGAACATTCACTGCCATGGGGGAGGGCTGACCCAGCAGAAGTCAGAAGTCAGTTCTTGCCCTTTGAGTGTCATAGCTGAAGCCTGGGGTTGTGCGTGGTGGGGGTGGTGGTGGTGGTGATGGGATTAAGACCACTGGGATTTAGGGATGCTATGTCTGAGGCTATGAGAGGATAGGAGGTGAAGGAATTGCCTGAGTAGAAGCCTGAAATAAGGGCAGATATTAACTGCCTAGTTGGGGGACATATATCAGCAATCTGGGAGTACAGCAAAGCATGCTCCAACCTCAGAGCCTAAGGGGTCTCATGCATGAAAAGCCACGGGCGGCCTGACATGAAAACCTCTCATGGCTGTAGAAGTAGATTGCCATATGTCAGCCCGGGAGAAGGGTCTCAGAGCTTCCATTGTTTGAACACTGAGCCAAGTTCCTTCTCTCCCTTTCTCTCAACAATGCCTCAGTTAATGTAAAACCAGTCTCCCAGTGGAAAGCATGTAGCTTCTTCGTTCCTTGATCAAATGGGTCACAGCTACTGAAGTTAGAGATTGATATCCATGTACATAGCTTGAGCTTGGGACAAAATTAGTTAGTTTACCTTGATCAAAAGGATTGTACCTACTGACGAATTATGTGTTTTTCACTTCTAGAAAGGAGAAGGAAATTAGCTAGTACACCTTGTGATTTTGGGGGGAGCCCTGAAAACTTTGATCATTGTATCCCATGATTTTTCACATGAGATCATTGTATTTTGCAACATGGCAAAGAGAATAAAAAGCAAGTGCTGGTTTTCAGTCTTTGCCACCTTGGCACCAGAGTGCTGGTGGTCCCCTGACTTCCCTGCTTTCTTAAATATTATTTCTGTGTCTGTGTCTTTGTTTCATTCATCTCTTACAACACAATCTCCCAGGGGACCCTATCTTTACTGGGAACATCGTGAATCCCCGATGGGGGTGGTATTTGGGGGTGGAAAGAGCTGGATGGAAACACAAGGATTTGGAAGATTTGGGGTGATCCGAGTCCCCAGACCAGATGAAGTTTCCTGGGCTGGGTGAAGGCAGAGTGACGGGAGTGGCGCTGCTGGATGGGCATTGGATATGAGCCACATGCTTGCTCAGAGTCCTCCCTGCTCCCCACCGAAGAGGTCTGGAAGACCTCGGAACAGGGAAGACCTGTGTTCCCATCCTGGGGTAAGGGCAGTGGAGCACAGACTCCATGGCGTTTTGGAGCAGAGTCTTAGGCAGCTCCGAGTCTCCCGGGGCCAGGCCAGCTCTTCCACCCGGCAGCTGAGGCTCTCTCAGGGCCACCTGGGGGCAAGGGCCTGCCCAGTCTCTGCTGCTGGGCCCGTACCCAGACTGCCAGGTGGGCTGTGCACTTTCTGTTGTGGGGAGGAAAATGTTCCTCTGAGCTTCACTTTTTTTTCTTTTGACAAAAGCATATTAGTCACTCTGGCTCTTTTGGCTCAGCGGACAGAACCTGGCTCTGTTTTCTGACAACCTCACGTGCTACGGGCTCTGCCGCTCACCCCTCCCAGCTGCCCACAGGTGCCTTGTGCAACCTGGGGGTCAAGTATGGGAAGGGGGGATGGAGGAAGCATGGCCTCCACTCTCAGCCACAGGGTCTCCAGAGCTGGACCACTGTCTGGGGCCTGCCTTCCAGACACAGAGAGCACTGGAGTGGGAGTCAGCAGCTCAGATGAGCCTGGCCATGCCCCTGATCTGGCCAAGTGACCTGAGACAAGTTCCACTCTCTCTCTGAGCCTGTTTCTTTGATAAAACAGGGTCAATGTCAGCGTGGTCAACGAGAAAAAGAATTTGAAAGACCAACTCGCATCCTCATATTAAAAACAGATCTGCTGAGCACCGACTGTGCTCTGAGCCAGGCAGTATGTTCAGAGGAGGCGCAGAAGATCTCATTTATTCCTCCTCACATGCCTGTGACAGTAAGAGGAAACTGAGGCACCGAGAGTTCAAGGAAGCTGCTGGAGATCACATACATTTGGCAAAGCTGGGATTCAATGCCAGGCTGGCAGAGCCCACACTCCCGCCCTCTTCTATGCTGTGTGGCACTTCCAGGCCTTCCCCCCCTGTTCTGGGTCTGAAAGGGACTCTGAGGTCGTCTCATCGACTCATTGCACAGAGAAGGAAACTGAAGCTTAGAGAGGGGAATGGACTTTTTAGGATCTCAAACTGCCTGGACACCACACTGGTGTATGGAAAATGTCCAACACTACATGTAGCATTTGGACAAATGTATTAGAATCCACAAAAGGGACTTTCTGAGGATGTCAAAACTTGCCTAAGCGGGATACTCTAATTCTGACAGGTGCAGGTCCTAGGCAAGGCTGTGGGAAGGGGAGGGGACCATGCCGGGACCTTTGAGGACCACTCAGCACCACCCAGAGCAGAAGGAACAAAACAGGGCCACTGCCTCCTTCACTGGCCTGGGCTTGAACCCCAGATTTGCCGGGAGAGGGACTTACTTGGTCCTGCGGAAGAGCCGAGGTGAGCACTGGGACGTGTGGCTCTGGAAGCTCGCTGCAGCGCTGCTGCCAAGGACGAACACCTGGAGCAACCCGAATGCCCAACAACAGGGGATGGGTAAACGCGCCACTGTGGTTTTGTTGGGTTCTGGAACATAGACAGCCATTAAAAATGGCATTTTGGAAAAAGTGTGTGGCCTATGAAATGTGTTCCCAGTAAAGAGTTAAGAATAAAGTAGGTTACAACACAGGGTGTGCCATCTGATCTCAATATTGTTAAAAATAAAAAAAAAGTATTAATAGTATATACGTGGATTATGGTTTATTTTCACTTTGTGTTTTCTTGCAGTTCCCAGATTCTCTGAAACTTAAATGGCTCTTGTAATCAGATCACCCTCACATTCTGCCATTAATGCTATTGTAGTAAACAGGGAGGGGGCGCTTCTGCAGGGAGGGGGTCTCTGTCCCTGCGGGGCTTGGAAAGCCTGGGTGGACATGGGAGGGTGGTGTCCACTGCACTTCCCAGGGCCTCTGGGCCCTCAGCCAGGCTCAGGAATGTTGTCCAAGGCTACGGACCAAGCCCCAGCCCCACCTTGGCCCATCTGCTGTGCGCCAGGTACGGCAGGAAGCAGAACCACCATTCGGTTCCCTGGGGGACTTGTCTCCTAGAGGTGCCCCCTAACAGGTGGGCTCATTCATTTGTTCATTTAGCAAAAATCTACTGAGCACCTACTCTGTGCCCAGTACTGACCTAGTGCTGGAAATACAGCGGTATATAGAATAGTGACATTGTCATCCTCCTGGAGTTTGTGTTCTTATGACAGACAACGAGCAACTGAATAAATGCGCAGTGTAACAGCAGATGCAAAAAGAATTGCAAAGTAAAAAGTAAAGGCAAAAAAAGAGAAGGACGAAGCGTGACAATGTGGGGTGGGCTGGTCACGGAGGGCCTCTCTGAGGTGGTGGTATCAGCCATGTGGATACCAGGACAGAGAGTTCTAGGTCGAGAGAATAAAAGGTGGAGAGGCTCTGGGGCAGGAATGTGTGGGATATTTGAGGACCAGCAAGGGGAGAGGGTGACGCTGTGGATGGTGGCAGTAGGGAGGGGGAAGCTAGGTCACTGGCCTTGCTGGAGACGATCAAAGACACTGGCTTTCGTTCTGAGTGAGATGGGAGTCTCGGGGGGCTGTCCGCAGAGGAGCCTGACTTCTGTTTAGCAAGATGGCCCTGGCGGGGCGGAGCAGGGAGGACACTGCTGCACCCGTACAGGGGAGTGACGGTGGCGGCTGGACCGCGGTGGTCAGAAGCAGTTGGATTCTGCATTATGTTGAGGCAGAGCTCAGTGCTCGGGCCCCTTCCTCCACTGGCCTGCCTCGGGCCCCAGCCCAGGGTCATCTCCCAGTCCCCATCTCCTGCAGGCTGGGAGGCCTGGGCTCACCCTCCCTGGGGGAAGGGGCTGAGTGGGACTCGGGGTGGCGGGGGAGGTTGGGCCACAAGGCCAGGGCTGCGGCCAGAGCCTCAGCCGGGTGCTCACTGCTCTTTCTCATTAACCGCCAAAATACACTCCCTCCCTGGGGCGAGGAGGGCAGGGGACGTCAGGAGGGACGCCAGGCACACACACTGTTTCATTCATTTGACAAATACTTACTGAGCAAATACTTACTACATGGGAACAGCTGTGCACAAAACAGGTGGAACTCCCTGTCCCCATGGAGCTCCCATTTGAGCAGAGGGAGGGGCACCAAACAAACAAAGGAGAGACAGATAACAGTTGGTCAGGTGACGGCCAGTGCTTGGAGAAAAGTAAGGCAAGACTAGGATCTTAGCACGCCCACCCCAGATACCCCATCTCCTTTCCCCGTTTCACTTTTCTTGTTTTCCATGGCACGTATATCCTTTTACTATTCCAGATAAATTTACTTTTTATGTTTAAAGTTTTCATTCTGCACCCCCACTGCCCCCCCCATTGGAAAGGAAGCCCCACACAGGTTCTTTAGGAGGGTGGTCTCTGCTGTCTCTCCAGAGCCTGGAAGGGCACACGGGAGTGCTCAAGTGTAGCTTCTGAGTGAGTGATGCACAGGGAGGGTGGGAGTGGGGGGCATCTCCCTTCGCACAGCCCCCCAACCCCAAGACCAGCAGCCTCAGACAAGCAGGGTGGCAAGGGAGGGTCCTCTTCGCCCCCCACCAGGAACCCAGGTTGGGTGTGGGTAGGTGGGTGGGAGGGCACAGCCTGGGTTATACTCCACAAGTTGGCCATGGTGCCAACCAGGTGAGTCCTGCTGCAGTGCCCAAGCTGGAAGGACAGAGCCTGCCCCCAGGATCAAGGACAAAGGCTTTTAGTGCAGCACAAAGTCTGAGCCAGCACCACAGGCCTCAGATCCTCCAGACCAGCAGCTTTTGTCCTGTCGCAGAGTGAGAGAGCATCTTAGTCCATTTTATGTTGCTATAAAAGAACACCTGAGACTGGGTACTTTACAATGAACCAAAATTTATTTGGCTCGTAGTGCTGGAGGCTGGGAAGTCCAAGGTCGAGGGGCTTGCACCTGGCGAGGGCCTTCTTGCTTTTCATCGCATGACACAATGCAGAAGAGCAAGAGAGCATGTCTGCAGAAGAGAGGAAGGGGGCCAAACCCACCCTTTAATCAGGAACCCACTCCCTCAGTAACCAACCTGGTCCTGCAGTAACGGCATTAATCCACTCAGCAGGCTGGACATAACCTAATCACTTTTTTTTCTTTTTTGAGACACATTCTCACTCTGTCTCCCATGCTAGAGTGCTGTGGCGTCAGCCTAGCTCACTGCAACCTCAAACTCCTGGGCTCAAGTGATCCTTCTGCCTCAGACCCCTGAGGAGAAGTAGCTGAGACTACAGGTGTGCTCCACCATGCTCAGCTGATGTTTCTACTTTTTGTAGAGATGGGGTCTTGCTCTTGCTCAGGCTGGTCTTGAACTCCTGGCCTCAAGCAATCCTCCTGCCTCGGCTTCCGAAAGTGCTAGGATTACAGGTATGAGCCACCGTGCCCGGCCCTAATCACCTCTTAAAGGTCCCACCTCCCAACTCTGTTGCATTGGGGATTAAGTTTCCAACACATGAACTGTGAGGAACACATTCAAACCATAGCAGAGGGGGAGGTCTCTCAGCACCGGCTCCCCTGTGTTTCCTTCCATTTGATGTAACTGCTTCATCCATGTTTAAAACCCATGATTGGGAAGCAAATGCTGACAGGCCCAGCGAGACCCCAGTCCTTTCCTGAACCTCCTTAGTGTGCTGCAGAGATCCTGGAAACTGGGCCCAGCTGTGGGACTGAGCGTTGGGTGGAGGTGTGGGCTGGGGGCCTGGGGGTGAGTGAGCAGGGAGTTAGGATCAGAGAACAGCAGCTAGGCCTGGAACCAGAAGGTCTAGAGACTTTGTACAACTGTGTCTGCTGGTCTAAAGCAGGGTTTTCCACAAACAGAGAAAGAGAAGTGTATTGTGATTAAATGATAAGTTAAACACAATTAAAATGGTTTCTTTCCTGTGGGACTTCCAGGACCTTTACTGGTTCTCTAAGAACCAATGCAGTATTTTCCAAACTCTTGTTCATGGTACCTCCTTTTCAGGGAGGATCCTGAAGGATTGGGGTTCCTCTGAACACTCTTTGAGAAATGCTCGTCTTTGTTGATAGCCGTCAAAGAGGCTTCCTTCCCTTTCTGCCCTTTCTGCCGCCTCCCTTTCTCCACCTTCCTTCTTTGATAATCTAGCTTATCTAATGCCAACACCCAATTAAATCACAGAAAAACACTTGACTTGCTCTCGTGAGCAAGTGGCATTGGGAGCCATTCAGCTGTGGGGTGTCATCAGTAAATCAAACCTCACCTGGCACTCAAGGCTGTAGTCCGGCTCCAAATTTAGCACCCGAGATTATCCCAGCACCAACCTGCTCCCTGCTCCAGCCAGGTCCCTCTCTTCCCTGATGGCTGAGAGCATGCCTGCCACCAAGCCTTTGCTCTGGCTGGAACAGCTCTCTTTCCTCCTCTTTGGCCAACTCCTCCAGGTAGCCTTCCTTGACTACCTCTGCCCTGCTTCTGAAGCCCTTGAAGGTGGTATCAGAAAGAAATAGAAGCTGAGAAGCCCTAAATGTTAGTTCTAAATGACTGTAAAACCACCTGCTATATTATCTGGGAGACTAGGGCACCCAAGTCTAAGAGCACCCAAGGAACAAATTCATCAAGAACTGAAAGGGAGATCCAACCACTTCAGGAAGACTGACTATGGGGCCCCCTGGTTTTCTTAGAAGAAGCCCTATAGCATTTCCACGACATGCATTCTCAAGATGCCTGATACAGTCTTGTCCTTGGCTAGTTCATTTTTTCATTTTAAAATTTCAAACATATAGAAAAGTGGGGAATATTATAATGCTAGCTCATATGGCTATCATCCAGCTTCAACAAGTGTCAATCTTGTTTCATTTCAACATTTACCCACTGCCTTGTATCATTTTTGGGGCAAACCCAAGACACCATATATTCTACCCATATTTATGTCAGCACACTTTTCTATTATTTTTTTACATAACTATATTACCATTATTCCCACTTAATTAAAAATAAGTCCTCAATATCATCAAATATCCCGACTGTTCACACTTCCTGTTGCTTCACGCATGTCTTGATTTTATTTATTTTTTTAGTTTGTTTGAATTGGGATCCAAATGAACTTGGTTGGTATGTCTAAGTCTCTTTTCAATCTACAATCTCTATTTCTCTCTTTTCAAGATGTTCTTTGTTGAAGAAAGCAGATGCTTGACCAACGTTTTCGCACAGTATGGACTTTACTAATTGCATTCTTATGGTCGTTTCTAATACATTCCTCTGTCCTTTGTATTTCCTGTAAACTGACTTTTAGTTTTGGAGGCTCCATCAGATTCAGGTTTGGCTTTTTTAGTAAGACAACCTCACGCTGCTGCGTGTTTTTATCAGGAAGCACATAATGTTTCCAGCCTGGGGATGTCAACAGTTGTGGATGCTGAAAATCTACATGCATTAATCTGTTAGGGGTTGCAAAATGGTGGGGTTCCAATTCTAGCATCCCTTCCTCATTTATTAGCTGAAATATTTCTAAAAAGAGAAATGTCCCCTCATCTATGATTTGGGTACCCAGTGGTACAGTTTATGTAGGAAAGGCGGATAAAATGCTTGATTCTTTCCCTTTATTTACCAACTAATTACACTCTAATGGAGTTGTACTAGCAGTTAACACTTGTAGAGCACACAGAGATCACCAAACATTTTTATCAACACTATCTCATTTAATTATCACAACGACCCTGTAAGATGAACATGACAGATGGTGTTTTAATCTTTTATTTATTTTTTTGTAGATGAGAGAACTGAGGTCCAGAGTAGGTGAGCGACTTACCCAAGCTCAGAGAGCTACTAGCACAATCCTTGCCAACTTACAGGGAGCCCTAACTCCCAGCCAGATGCTTACTCTAAATGTGAATTAACTCATTTACTTCTCAAACGACTGAAAGAGATAGGCAGGGGCTCCCATTTTACAGATGGGAAAGACTGAGGGCCACAGAGCTTAGCTAAATTGCCCGAGGTCATATGATAATAATGGGGATTACTATTTATTGAGCCCTTCTTGTGCACCAAATGCCTTGCTAGGGGCTTAAACACAGCACAGCATCCTGCTAGCTGCTGCATCCTGGGTTCTTGCCACATGTCAGGCATATTTTCTCTTCACGGCAGCCTTATGTTAGCCTCATGTTACAGATGAGAACACTGAGGCTCAGAGCGGCTGGGTCATACTCCCAAGGTTGCAGGGCTCCTGTGGGACCGCGCTGGCTTCTGAGCCAGTTCTGTTCTGCATTATACTGTCTCCAGCCTCTGGGCTGCGACTGGAGCCAAAACTTTCCGACTGGTGGCTATGCCACCTCCTGTCCCCATCCCCAGCACCCGCACACTGTCTGACCCAGAAGAGAAAACTTCTCCCGTGGGTGATTAGCTGCCTCCCAGCTCATCTGACCTCCTATTACCACCAGCTGCTGTGTTTGGCTTTAACTGACAAGAGGAGAGAGGGGCGACAAAAAAGGGAAGAAACCTCATTATGTGGGAAAAGAATTAGTGGTTTTAGTGACTCCACAGCATCCCCAGATGTACCCGGCCCGGCCGCTAATTGCTGTTCTCCACCACTTTTCTCCCAGAACTGGAATATTAAGCCCATTTACCAGCACGGCAGATCGAAAGGACTCGGGGACCTCTTGGCCTAGCAGGCAGGGGCGGGAGGGCCTCTGCCAGCCAGTGAGGGACACGGGGAGCGCCCCGCCTGCTCCAAGAGGCCCACCTCTGTCTGGGGGCCACCTCGGTGCCCATCAGACATCATCGCGAGTCCCTAAATCATGATGGCCTCAATAATGCTTGCGACCCTCGGGCCAATGGTGCTGCTGCCGCGGGCTGGCGGGAACAGTCACACACTGGCGTCCTCCAAGGGATGCTCTCTCTCCTAACGAGACGCGGTGGCCTGCTTCCGGCACGGGAGAGGTCCTCTGGGAGGCAACGGAGATGGGGGAGCAGACAGGAGGAGGAAAAACAAGAATTCAATTAAACCCTCAATTCGAGCAGAGTAAATGAATTTGACTCTAGGTGATCAAGAGGGAGAAAACTTCTAATTAGACACACGGCAATCCCGGGGCTGAGCACGTTCGTGACCCGTCCTCACGCCCGCCCCCGTCACTTTTTAGATAAATGTTAAGGATTAGAAAGAGATGTAATTAAAATCCGTCAGTCCCATACACTGGCTGCTGATGGGGTCGGACGACAGCTCCTCACCTACTCACGCCTTTGTCATCAGCTCCGCCCCCTCTTAGCTCCTGTGCTCTGATTGGCTCCTGAGGCCAGCCCAATCCCCTTCGAGCAGGAGGAAGGCTGGGGCGAGAGGGGCGGCCCTGGGGTGCGCCCTTCTTCGAAGGCCAAGAGAGGGCTGGGAAGCAGAGCTTATCTGGCCTAGGCAAATTGGCCAGAGGTTGCAGACGAGGCCCTTGGACAAAGTCTGGCCCGCAGATGAGTTAAAAAAAATTGAAATGCATTTGTGGTACTGCAAAATCTGGATATTTCACATAAATAAATGTTTGCATTTTCTGGTTTCTTTTGAAAAATCAAAGATCTGGCAATACTAGGCCTGTATTCTCACACAGCAACAATCGGCTCTGGCTGAAGAGTGGCTGCCCATTTAGATAAGATGCTGGGGCCCCACTCATGACATCTCCAGTCTGGCCTGATTCACTCATCTGCTGGCCTTGGAGAGGGCGGGTCACCAGCGTGCTCAGCCCAGGATCGCGTGCGTCTAATTAGAAGTGTTCTCCCTGTTGGCATCTGAGTTTTGCCAGCTCTGATCTAGGTCTTCAATCTCTAGGTGAAGGAATGGGCCCAAAGGTCTCTCTCTGCTCTGGCTGCTGGGACCCTCGGTGTTCCCCCATAGCACCTCTCTGGTGTGTGATGGTGAATCCACCTGCCCCAGGGGGCTGTGAGCTCCCTCAGAGCAGGGCTCAGGTCTCGTTTGCCCTGTCTCCCTTGAGTGCTCAGCACAGGGCCTGGCCTGGGGAGACACCCAGTGAACGTGAGCACGTGCCAGGGCAGGATCTTGGTCACTCACAGGAGTGATCAAGGCCATCTTTGCCTCTTTGCCAGGTCCTCTTTGTATCTTTCTTGCCTCCCCTTTGCCTGCCTTTCCCAGGCCCCAGCTGCTTGCTGGGGAGTGTTTACAGCAAGGTGTTTGGGAATCGATACATCGCCACGGCCAGGGAATTCATCCTGCAGGGCAGGAAGAGAAGCCATACCTAACATGCCAGAAAGATGTGCTAGTGGTAGGATTTCAGCACAGAACAACAGGTAAGTCCATGGGAAGATCATTTTTGAAAGCGAGGTCTACCAAGGGCTGCATGGGCTATTCGGTGACACATACAGCCCATAATTTACATTATGCTCAATCTACTTCCCTCACTTGGCTACCACCCAGTGTCATGGGGCAATTCACCTGACCCAGCTGAGCTTCAGTGTCCTTGTATGAAACATGGCCATGATAATACCTTCCTCAGATTTCTTTTTTTTTTTTTTTTTTGAGACAGAGTCTCGCTTTGTTGCCCGGGCTAGAGTGAGTGCTGTGGCGTCAGCCTAGCTCACAGCAACCTCAAACTCCTGGGCTCAAGCAATCCTGCCTCAGCCTCCCAAGTAGCTGGGACTACAGGCATGTGCCACCATGCCCGGCTAATTTTTTTCTATATCTATATCTATATATATATATATATATGTATTTTTAGTTGTCCAGATCATTTCTTTCTATTTTTTGGTAGAGACGGGGTCTCGCTCTTGCTCAGGCTGGTCTCGAACACCTGACCTTGAGTGATCCACCTGCCTTGGCCTCCCAGAGTGCTAGGATTACAGGCGTGAGCCACCGCGCCCGGCCCTTCCTCAGATTTCTTAAACAGTTAAACTTTCCACATGACCCAGCAATTCCCCTTCTAGATATCTATCCAAGAGAAATGGAAGCATACACCCACACAAAAACTTCCATGCAAATGTTCATAGCCCAAAATTGAAAACAACTTAAAGTATATCAACTCATGAATGGATAAACAAAATGTGGTACATCCATACAGTGGAATACTCTTCAGCCATAAGAACGAATGAACTGCTGATACACCCTAAAACGCGGCTGGACCTCAAAAACATTATGCTGCATCGAAGAAGCCAGCACGAGAGACCACATATCGTATGATGCTATTTATGCAAAGTGTCCAGAAAAGGCAAATCTACTGAGGCATAAGTTAAATTAGTGATTGCCTGGGACAGGCAGGGGGTGGGAACAGGGATTGACATCAGTGGGAATGAAGGATCTTATTGGGTGATGAAACTGTTCTAAAACTGATTGATGACCATGGTTATACTTGGTAAATTTACTAAAAATCATAGCATTATAAACTTGAAGTAGGTAAATTTCATGAAATGTGAAATATTCCTCCATAAAATTGTAAAAAATTACCTTCTGCACAGGGTGGCGACAAGATTCAAATGAGATGAGACACACACGGTGCCTGGTTCAGTCTTTGGCATTTCCCTGGTGCTTCGTAAATGTTGGTTTTGCATTTTTCCTCAATCCGAGCTGTCTTTGGCTCAGGACAGTTTCAATGATTGGGGCAAAACAGCTTGTGATTTCTGGTTTCCGTCTGAGTTGCTGCCTTAGGGGCACTGTTTGACACCCTGGGCCCCACTGCTCCAGGCTACATTAGCCACCTGGCCCATCGGTCCTTTCTCTCGAAGGTCCCTGCACTTGCTTCTCCTGTGGACTTCTCCACCCGACTCTTACTACCTCTTTTCTAGACCTTTGTGACAACCTCTGGCCAGGCCTCGTCCTTGCCATGCAAGCCTGTGAGCCGGGCTTGGACCCCAGACGGCAGTCCAGCCCCGACCCCCATGTGCTTACTACTGCCCGGCACAGCTTCTTGGGTGGAGAAGAACAGGGCTGTGAATTTAGACAGACCTGAGTGCAAAGCCTTTCTGCACTTGATAGCTGTGTGGCTTTGGACAAGTTACTTAACTTCTCTGTGTCCTGGCATCCTCATTTGTACACTGGAGATAATAATGCCAACCATAGAGGCTGCCAAGATAAGACAAGATCAAGTGGGCAAAATTGTTTGTGTGGTGGGGTAGGATTCAATACATGGTGGCTTTCCCTTGAGAGCTGAGGCCTTGGCTGTTCAGCCTGGCCCCTGCCATCCAGCCCTCCTGCCCCCAGCAAGGAATGCGATGATCTTTAAAGATGGTGTCTTACTGTGGGGACTTGGCTCAGCCCCTCCCTTCCTCTGAGCCTCAGTTTGCCCTTCTGGAGAGAGGAAGGGCCGGGGGCGTGCCGGCCTGGTTCTTTCCCAGCTCTGCAGTTTAATGGCTGCCCATGGGACCCTATCCCCCTCTCCGCCCCCTACCACCTGCCCTTATCCCTGCAGTTCTACCCCAGGGCCCTGAGCAAGTAGAGCAACTCCTGACGGAGGCCCTAGCCCCTGACCCAGGGCCGTGCTACTGGGGAGGCAGCCAGGCCTTCATACGGCCAGAGACATTTAAACCCTTTGCACGTAGGGGTTCCACAGAGAGAACAGCCTGTGCTGTCGGGAGCCACGCTGCCCCAGCCTGCTGGAGACCCCAGGGGCCCGAAGCAGATGGCTTCTCTCAGAGTCTAATTATCCACCCACCCAGAGCCCCAGACAGGTCCTTACCGCTGCAGTCATTGTCTGTCTTCCTTGCACAAGTTCAACGTTGCCCTGGAAAGGAAGCAGAGGAAAGGAGGGCAGCAGGCAAGCTGGCCCGTCAAGGGGGTGGCCAGTGGGCTGGAGGATGTCCCAGGAGCCTGCCCCAGGGAACGCGTTTGTGTTTGGGAGGTGCCCAGCTCTCAAGAAGGTGCTGCTCTGGTCCTGACTCTGACGTTTCCCAAAGAGGTTGCTCAAACTCTCTGGGCCGCTCTTTTGCTGTCTGTGAAATAAGGAGCCCTGTTAGTCTATGCCTCCTGGGGCAGGGAGGTGGCTGTCAGAAGAAGGCCTTGGGTGTGGCTGATGGGAAAGCGTATCCCCTGATTATCCTTCCGTCATGGCACTGGCCATGCTGACTGATGACCACGGTTTCCATGTCTGTCTTCCACCAGCCTGGGTGCCTGAGAGGGCTGGACTTGTGTCTAATGGCATCTGGTGTTCCCATTACCCTGCACACAACGTGGTACATAGTTGGTGCTCAGTAGTTGGGTGCTGAAATAAAAACATGATGGCAAAAATTTGCCACTGAGTGTTTATCTTTCTCCTTTCTCATGTTATGGTCAGGGCTACTCCTTGGCAAAATCGAGATGAATGAAGGTTGTCTCAGAGCCCTTCCCACTCTACTTTCCATGTCCTTCTCGCTCTTCAGTCGGCATCATCTGTCCTCGTCTGTCATCAGGCATCTGTCATGGAGGAAATGATTAGTGGATCTAATTTATACTGAGGTGAAAATGACTGATAGGACTGTCATTTTTTACATTTCTGTAGTGGACAATCTCTAATCCATAGGAATGAAACTTAATGGCCCAAGTGCAGGCAGTCCTGTGCCTCTTTCTTCAGCCTCATCTCCTGTTTCATGCCCATGTTTTTGTTCTTCCTCCTCTCGCCCTCTTCTGCATTTCCATTTCCACCACACTGCATAATTCAGTGGCTCTTCAGAACTTCACAGGTGATCCCAGCCACCCAATGTGGGGTGAGACAGATGGCCCTCCAGCCTCTGCTTGAAACCCCCAATGACAGGTTGCCCAAGTGACGGGGAGCTCATTAACTTAAAGGCAGCCCATTCCTTTACTTTGACTGATATTGAAACTCCTATTAGCCCATTTTGCCCTTCTCTGCCCTCTGGAGCCAGAGTTGAACGCAGTACATTTGTCCCGTTTCACATCATAACCCTTCCCCTAAATAAAGAACTTCAGGCTTGCTGCTCCCTGAATACGTCCGGAATGCACTTTGCCACCTCTGAGCCTTTACTTTTTCTCACTCTCTGGCCCTCTGGCCTCAAGGTCACTTTCCAGTCTGAGACTATATCTTGCTCTTGGTTTATTTGTAGAACAAATATGGTGGACAGCACCCTGAGCCCAGTGAATTTTAGGTTCTTTCCCAGCTCTGATTCTCGAAAAGTCCTTTAAGAATGGGTTTGGAGAGTCTTGACTGTCCACATTAGCAAAATAACAACAGCTAATGTTCATTGAGTGCTTGCTCTATGCCGAACACTGCTAGTAATAGAAGGAGCTTTTCACATATTGGACTATTTCACAAACAGTCCTCCCAGCAGTGCCACAGAACAGGCGCTGTCATTAGCTCCACTTACAGGTGGGAAAACTGAGACACAAGGAAATTTTGTAATGTTCTCAAGGTCAAATAGTTAAAAGTAATGGAAGCAGGATTTGAACTCAGATTATTTGATTTCATAGACCATACTCTGACTGCCAGCATCTGCTGAACATCTGCTGAACACCACCTGCCTGCCACAGTGGACCAGGCTGTAGCAGGACACCTGGCTTTACTGTCTATTCTATAAGAACCAATTACCCATGGCTTTTGCACGTACAACTTGGACCCACACCCTGTGCTGAGCCCAGCCTTGTCTCTTAGTTCCAAATGTCCGTCCCACCTTTACTCACCTGGTCAATTACTATTCATCCTTCAAGACTCAACTCCGATGTCACCTATTCCAGGAAGGCTCCCTGACACCACCGCCTTCTCTCTGCCTTGCCGCAGAGCCCCGGGAGCACCCAGCCTCAAGGCACCTACCGTGCTGCCTCCAAATTAGCTCCTCAAGGGTAGGGAGATATTTCTTGTTCTCTTTTGTTCTCCAACACCTAGAACAGAGGCTGGCACCTAGTGGGTGCCCAGTAAATGCTGGATGTAGCTGAATCCACTAGCATGGAACATTGGAAATACAACTGATCTTCTAAGCCTTTGTTTCTCCATCTGTAAATCAGGAATAATAATAGCTTACTCTGGGGTAGTTTGTTTTTTGGTTTTTCTTTGATGCTCCCCAGTGAGACTAGATGTGTAGATCATTTGTAAATTACAAAGACTGTGCAGGTGAAACACGTCACAGAGTCGATGATGATTCCTTATGACAAGTACTCTGACCCACCACAAGTGCTCTTAACTCTCTGAGCCTCAGTTTCCTCCTCTGAAGCATAGCCAAGCTCTGCTGGCTGCACAGGTTGTTGAGGATGAAATGCAATGGCGTGTATTATACAACTGCGAGCCACCCAGATGGAAGGACTGGCTGTTTTCCATCAACAACGTCTTGGAAGGTAACCTGCTTCATCTTGGACGGGAAAGCTAGCCCTGAGCAGGAGCGCTTTGCTCCTTCCCTTTTGAAATGGAGAAGAACAAAGAAGAAAACAGAAAGTGAGACAGAGAGAAAAATCTATCGCTCTGTGGTCCCAGCATCCCTGAGCGAAGGTGCTGGGCAACTCTGGGGGACCAAGGAGCTTGTTCCAGCCAGAGGAATCTCAACGGGAAACTCATGATCATGTAAGAGGAGCCCTGAAGGCTTTTGAAGCCAAACTCGCCTGAAGTCACAGAACTGGATCATCTGGGAATGTCTGAGCTGGAAGAGACAGCCCTGCGTGCAAGCCCAGAGAGGCCAGGCACGCGCTGCCACTGCGGTCTGCTGTCAGATGGATCCCTTCCATCTCTTTGTCCCGAGACCCTCCTCCTGACACACGGCCTCCCTCTTTGGAGCTGTTCTGGCTATTTATTGGGGGGCGGGGATAGAATTTCATTTTGTATGTAACCAAAGAAATAAGGCATTCTTCTAAGTACTTTATAAATGTCAATGCATTTAATCCTTATAACAACCCAATGAACCCCATTTTATAGATCAGGAAACTGAGGCCCAAGGCTGTTACACAGCTGGCGAGTGATGAAGCTGGGATCCTAACTCAGGTGATCTGCTCCAGAGTGGAGATGAGGGGAGCAGCTGGGCCGGGCTACAATCTGACCTGTCAGGGGAGCAAGGGAAGATGGGCCCCGGAGGCCCTCACCAAGACCAGGGTAGGTTCAGGGCTCAGGGAGCATGGAGCGTGTGTAGACCTTGCTTCCCTGGCTAGAATGGGGAAGCCCTGAGAAGGCGATGGGGACCCCATGCTCTGATGAGCCTGGGCCCAGCTGGAGCAGTGAAGGGGTGGTGGTCCCTGGGGGAAGCCTCCATTGCCTGGGCGTCTGCCTGAGACAACTGGACGTCTGGACGAGATCAGGCAAAGGCTCCATGTGCGGGGAGCTCCCTGGTTCCCTCTGGCTCACCGAGCTGTCCCCAGGGCCCTGACGCACCTGGTTTCTCGGCCAGAATTGTGCTGCCTGGCCCCAGAGCCCTTCTGCCCCACCATTTCCAAGGACTTTTCGGTCTCAACTTGATCCCTGGGTGTGGTTCTCAGTCCTCAGGCCAAGTCACCTTTTCCTGTTGTAAATTCTCAGAGGGTCCAGAATGTTTCCCTTGCATCTCTTTAATCTCACCTGTAATTAAATGATTCATTTTGTGCAGTTGTAATTTTAAAAATAGCTTTATTGACCTGCACATATTTAGGGTCTAAAATGTGGTAAGTTTTGACATATATAGTCATTCATTGAACCATCACCACGATCAAGATAATGAACACATCCATCTTCCCTAAAAGGTTTCTCATGACTCTATAAACCCTCCTTCCCCCAGGCTCTCCCCAACGACCTCCACAACTAATCTACTCTCTGGTTTGCCTTTTCTAGAATTTTCTACAACTGAAATATTCTAAAGTATATTTATTTTTTGGTTTCTTTCATGTGTCTTAATTATTTTGAGATTCATCCCTATGTTGGCGATAGTTTCTTTTTATTGCAGAGTAGCACTTCATTGTACGAACATATCATGGTTTGTACATCCATTCCTTGTTGATGGATATTTGGGTTGATTTCAGGTTTTAACCATTGCAAATAAAGCTGCAATAAGCATTCGTGTACAAGTCTTTGTGTGGGATGTTTTTATTTCTCATATATGGTTGTTGTATGTTAGCCCTTTAAGAAACTGATAAACTCTTTTCCATAGTGGTTGTACCATGTTATACTCCCACCTGCAGCATATGAGGGTCCCACTTCAGCCGCTTCCTCGTCAACACTTGGGATGGTCAGTTCTTTTAATTACAGCTGCTAGAATAGATGCACGGTGGCACCTCGTCATGGTTTTAATCTGCATTTCCCTAATGATTGCCGATGTTGAGCATCTTTCGTTTGCCCTTTTGCCATTCATTTATCTTCTTTGGTGAAATGTTGGTTCAAATGCTTTGCCCTGGTTTAAAAACCAGGTTGTTTGTGATGTTAAGGTCTTTCTTCATCACTGAAAGCTCTGCGAAGGTAGGGCCCATGTCTGCTCTGCTCCCTGGTATAGGTGAGGCTCCAGGGCCCCGCATGGAGCCGGGTATACAGTTGGCACTCAATAGTTGTTTGTTACATGAATAAATGAAGGGTATGTCTGTGTGTGGCTGGAGTTGACGAGATATGCCTGTATCAGGGTCAGGAGGACAAGCAAAGCCTTGGGGAGGGGCTGTTAGTGTTGACAAGTTGAAGTAGAAGAGGAGAGATTAAGGTCAGTCTCTAGAAGCTAAACCTGGGTCTCTGGGAATATCCCTCCACCCCCAGCTCAGGGCCCTCTAGGGTGGTCAGAAGCTTTTTTGGTGAGCTAGTTCTGCCTGAAGTGTCAGGGACTTCTGGGGCCCATTGTGGGTCCCAGCTTATCCCTGTCTGTTATCAGGTGCCCCCAGACACCTGGAGCCTTGTCCCAAAGGGGTGACTGACTTGTGAACAGTAGGATTGGTGAGAGGCTTGGGGGAGGTTTTGGGGCCCCCCGAACAGTCGCAGACTCTGAACATAAAATGGGGTTGCCTCAGCTGGCTCCCTGCAAGATGAGGTGGGAGCTCGTGGGGGAACCCTTCGGGGAGGTCTGAAAGTCAAGGCTCCCTGCCTTCTCCCCAGAGAGAGGTCCCACGCTCATGAAGGACATTGCATTTAAACTTTTAGGGTTATTTCCAAATGAGGTTTTATATCGGCCACTAGGGTGGCGGGTGGGAGGTGGCAAAGGAGTTAATTAGCTACGAGCGAACATTTAATACGGGCCACGTGGCTCTGTAGCCTGGCTTTGCTATCTCCTTCATTTTTAAAAAATTTTTATTTTAGATTGTTATGTACATAATAGTTGTACATCTTTATAGGGTACATACATGTGATGTTTTGATATGGGCATCCAACGTGAATTAATCAAATCAGGGTAATTGGGGTATCCATCACCTCAGGCATTTAACATCGTTTGTAATGTCTGGTGAGCCTCAAAACAAGGAAGCTTTGAAGGCTCAAACTCACCCTCCCTGGGGCTGAAGGCAAGAGAATGATGGTTTCACCACCTGCCTGCCCCTGTCAGAGACCCCCCGTCCCCTCCCCCAGCCCCGCAGCCCCAGCTCTGCAGGAGGACCCAGGAGGCTCCAGAGGGGCAGATTTGAGCTCAGCGACCCTGGGGGAGCTCAGCTCCCAGCAGCCTGGATCAGTGAGCACCCTCAATTCCAGTTAAGCACAGGGCAGAGCAATGGTGCCGTCTTGCTGATGAGGAAACCAAGGCGGAGATGAATAATTGTGGTGAGCAGCCGCACTGGCCACCAGGTGTGTCTGACTCTCCATTTTTGGACACATGGTAGGATCGTACTTCCTGGCCCCCTTACTGTTAGATGGGGGTCATATGGCTACTCTGACCAATGAGTTGGGAGCTGAAGTGATGTGAGTCACTTCTAGGCTAGAGCATGTAATTGCAGTTACAAGGCCTTCCGGAGCATTCTTTTCCTCTGCCACTGCAACCAGCCATGTGGGAGACGATGGCTGCCATCAGCTTGGGTTACTAAGTGAGGATGACCTGGGCAGAGTTGCCAGCTGACCTGTGATGGACGTGAAGTGTGAGTGATAAATTAGCCTCTGTGCTGGTAAGCCACTGAGATGTGGGGGCTGTTGGTTACTGTGGCATCTTCAGGCCTGTCCTGACAGATACAGAAATAAAAAACCCATGTGTAGGGCATGCTATGAGCCAATTACATGGAATATCTCACTCGATCTCCCCAACACTTCCACAAAGTAAAGGGTGTAGCCATCATTGCTGTTGTCATCATTATCATTTTATAGATGAAGAGACAGATCGGAGAGGAAATTGGTCCACCAAAGTCACCCAGTTGAGCCAGGACTTGAACACAGATCTCTGATTGCACAGTCCGTGCTTTTTCCAGCAAACTCCTGCGCAGGGTCTGAATTGCCCGATAACCAGTAGAGTGGGTTAGGATTTGAACCCACATCCATTTATCTCAAAGCACATGATTTTAGCCCATATGCCCTGTTTCTCCTTTTGAACTGATGGGTGTCCGCCCAGCGATCAGGGAAGGGGCCCTCCCTACAGGTGGAGACAGCCCAGCTTGACAAGTGGAGGTGCCCTTGTGCGGGTTGGGAACAGGCACCTCTTGGCAGGTGTAGGGCAGATCGAAGTTCAACCCCCTACCCTTGGCCTTGGCTGGCCCCCGGGACAGGGAACCGGCTGCACACCTGTCCCTGGCAGCCCTGAGGGCAGGGTCTTACTGGAGATGCTAAGGATTTAGACTCTGCCTCCAGGTCAGTGGTGAGTCTGTGGGGGCTGAGGCAGGGCAGTGGCTGCAGCTGACTCTGGCTTCATGGAGGATGGGCTGAGGTGCAGCAAAAGGAGCTGTGGAGAGACAGGTTGGGACCCTGTGGGTGGAGAGGAAGGGCGTGACCCAGAGCAGAAGCAGTGAGGCGGGGGGAGCAGTGGGGGAGTCAATGATTTAGGAGGAAGAGTGGACAGGACTTGGTGACTAAGAGAAGAATCAAGGAAGTGACCAGTTTCTGGCTTGGGCGACTAGATAAGGGCTTGGGGGGGTGGTGGCACAGGGAAAGGGGTGCACAGAAGGAGGAAGCCACATCTTGGGGGTCGGGGGGAGAAGGATCATTTCTGTAGAGCTTGATTTAGAAGTGCCCTTCGAACTTTGAAAAGATAAACCTGCAAACTCGTGACTTTCCTTTTCTTGGTGAACAGCCCCAGTTCACTCTGATGTCTCCTATGTGCCTCAGTTTACATGTTCGAACACTCTCCCTGTTGTCTATGTCCCTCCTGGAGTCCTGCTGCCAGAACTGAGCACAGGACTGCAAGGATGGTGCGACAGCGCTGGGTGGAGGCCGTCCCCTCTGTCCTTCCGAGGGCTGTGCTGAGTGTGCACTGGTTTTATTGACAAACGTGTGGCTCTCCTGATTCATCTTGAGTGCAGTTAACACGGCTCAGTGTTTTCACTTGTGCTCCCCCTGCTAAGATACGTCTTTCCTCTGACCCCTGCCCTGTATCGGTCACTTCTGAGGCGTGACTTCAAAACCCTCTGACCTCACCTCTCACTCCAGCCACTGCAGCTGCCAGTTCCACGCAGGCGTTGGGCAGCTTTGTGTGGTGTCATTGGACAGAACGTTCCTCTCTGACGCTCCTTTCGGAGATGTCTGTGGGCGCTCTCGGACTCATGATCGACTGCGAGTGTCGGGGAGCTAATGCTGGCGGAGCCACCTGGATCAGCAAGGAGTTGGGGCTCACGAACAAGTGCTCCGCCTGGACAAGGCCCCTCGGATGATAGTGCCATGACGTATCCTTGCATGGGGTTTCCCTCCCTCCGCATTTCACTCTCCCTGTCCTGCTCTTCCAGGCCCTGGAGCCACTTCCCAAATAAACTACCCGTACAAGCCTCGTCTTGGGCTCTGCTTTGGGGAAACCCAGGCTAAGACATCTCAGTCTTTTCTAACATTTTGACGGTTGGCTCCTTGGATGAAAGGACAAGACCGTTTATCTGGATTTCGTAAAATCTGAATCCCAGATGGTCTGGTATCTGGCAGAAGGGTCAGGTTGGAGGATCTGAGGGCTGATCCTACCATGCAGTTTTATTTCCTAAATGGGGGAGAAGGGTCTGTTTCCTTTGGTCACTCAACAAGTCTCCTTGTGGGCCTGAAAATTTTCATTTGCTTCTGGAAGGTTTGGAACCTTCTGGATGCTTCCTTTTCAGGCTTGACCTGAAAATTAAAAAAATATATTAGTGAGCAACTCCAGTTTCACTTGTTCCTTCCCAGGTCTCTGAGCTTGAAGAAAAAACAATCTAGAGATTTTGTTTTTCAGCAGAGTTACAAAAAGGATGCTGGTTGGCAGCTAGGCAGGAGGCCAGGAGGGAAGAGGGGAGAGGATGCTCCCCACTGGGAAGGAAATAAAAAGAGGCAGCTCATCAGAGTCTGGGGAGAGGCGCTGGTCACCTGCAGCGCGAGTGGAGAGACACCCCTGCTTCTCTTTGCATCTGGGGGGCGGCCCAGGGAGTGAGGCAGGTACAGTGAGGAGCAGGCAGAGATGCCAGGCTGGGGGGCCTGAGGGAGGAAGAGGCCAGTTGGTACAAAGACAGGTGGGCCAGCTGGGGGGCGGGGCTGTGGGGTGGTTGCTGCACCATGTAACCCTCCTCCCTCCAGCCCATGGCAGAGGAAGGGGAAGCACAGGAAGGCAAGCCCCAGGAGAAGGGTCTTCAGGGCTGACAAGGTACAGTCACAAAACCTTCTTCATTCACTAATGCATCAGAACTGGGGACAGGTGACCAAGAGGATGTGGAAACAGCACTGGTTTGAGTCTCAGCTCTGCCACTTATAAGCACAGGACCCGTCACTTAGCCTGTCTGAGCCTCAGTTTCCTCATCTGCAAAATAGGAATAATAACGTCCACCTCACAGGGCTGTTGGGAGGTGTGATGCTTAATTTTATGTTTCAGCTTGGCTGGGCCATGGTACCCGGGTATTTGGTCAAACACTATTCTGGATGTTGCTGTGCAGACTTTTTTTTCTTTTAGATGAGATGAACATTTACATCAGTAGACTTTGAGTGAAGCAGCGTCCCTCCACGATGTGGGTGGGTCTCGTCCAATCAGTTGAAGGCCTTAATAGAAAAAGACTGATTTTCCTGAAGAAGAAGGAATTCAGCCAGAAGACAACATTTGAACTTGAGCTGCAACATCAGCTCTTCCCTGGGACTCCAGCCTACCCTACAGATTTTGAACTTGCGTGAGCCAATTCCTGGAAATCAATCAATCTCTCTCTGTCTCTGTCTCTCTTTCACACTCTCTCTACACACACCCTATTGTTTCTGTTTCTCTGGAGAACCCTAAGATAGGAGGATTAAATGATTAAAAAAATTGGCAGATGCTAGACACAAAAGAGTATAGACTGTGTGATTCCATTTCTATGAAATTCTAGGAAAAGCGAATCTAATCTACAGTGAACAAAAGTAGATCTGTGGTAGCCCAGGGCTGGGGATGGGAGCATGGATGGCAAATGGGCACAGGGAACTTTCTGGAATGACAGAATGAGATGTGGTTTCATGGGCATACCTATGTGTTAAAACTCATTAAATGGTACTCCTCAAAGTGGTGCCCTTGGTTCTGGGACAACAGGACATCCACGTGCAGAGCGAAGCTGGACTTTTCTGTCACATTATACACGAAAATCATTAATAACTCAAAATGAACCTTATACCTCCATATAACAGCTGAAACTGTAAAACCCTTAAAAGAAGGTATAGGAGTAAATCTTTGTGACCTTGGGGTAGGCAAAGCCATCTTAGGTATGAAACCAAGAGCACAAATGACAAAAGAAAAAATAAATAAATTGGATTTCATCAAAACTAAAAACTTCAAAGAACACCATGAAGACAGTGAAAGGACAACTGACAGAATGAGAGAAAATAACTTCAAATCATGTATCCGATAAGGGACTTGTCCCTAGAATAGATAAAGAACTATTACAACTTAATAATGAAAAGACAGATAACCCAATTTAAAAATGGACAAAGTATCTCAATAGACATTTCTCCAAAGAAGACGCACAAATGGCCAATAAGCACGCGAGAAGATGCTCGACAGCCGCAGCCATTAGGGAAATGCAAATCAAAACCACAACAGGGCACCACTTCACGCCCAGTTGGATGAGTGTAATTAAAAAGCCCAATGATAACATGTGCTGGCGAGGATGTGAAGACATTGGAACCCTCTGCATTGCTGGTGGGAATTGGAGATGGTGCAGTTGCTTTGGGAAATGGCCTGGCAGTGCCTCAGAAGGTCACACATGCAGTTACCACGTGACCCAGCAATTCTACTCCTAGATATTAGAACCAAGAGAAATGAAAATGTATGTCCACACAAAAACCTGTACATGAATGTTCGTAGCAGCATTATTCACAGTAGCCCAACATGGAAATGACTCGAAGAATGAACGGCTAAATAAAATGAGATATAGCCATATAATGCTATGTCATCTGGCCGTCAGAAGGGTGAAGTACCAATATGTGTCACCACATGGATGAACCCTGAAAGCATTATGCTAAGTGAAAGATGCCAGACATAAAAGGTCACGTACTGTATGATTCCACACATATGAAATGCCCATAACAGGCAAATCTGTGGAGGCAGAAAGTAGATTGGGGGCTGCCTAGGGCTGGGGGTGGCGGTTGGAAGAAACGGGGAGAGACTGCTCATAGGTATGGATTGGGTGGGAGAGGAGATGAAATTTTTCAAAGTCGATTGTGGTAATGGTCGCACAACTATGTGCATGTACTAAAAACCACTGAATCGTACACTTCACGTGGGTGAATTGTATGGTACGGTATGTAAATTATATCTCAATAAAGCTCTTAAAATGGGTGCATTTTGTTGTATACAAATTGTACCTCGATAGAGTTGAGTAGAGATTCGTGTGTGTTTTCATGTGTGTGTGTAGATAAAAGCAGGCACTGTTGTGATCCTTATTTTCCGATGACGGTATTGAGAAACCGAGGCTCAGAGAAGCAAAGCGACTTGCCCTAAGGGAGGGAGCCAGGACTCACATCCCTCTTGAGTCTCGTGCAAATGCAAAGCGCCCAGGTTGGTTCGCTTTGGTAGGAGTGTCACTGGGAGTGTGGGGACACGAGCAGGGGCAGCAATTTGGGACGTGCTGCCAGGGCCCCACATCTGCTGCTGGGGTCAGGAGGGACTCGGGAATCACTCGCAGCTGTCTCGGTCTGCTAGGAGCTCTGTGAGCCACAGAGAATTTCTGTAAGAACCAGGCCTTGCCGGGATGCAGTGTAGGGAGGCCATGACAGGTGCCAGGCCCAGCTGGATGCTTTGCGTTAATTACCGCATTGAGCACCGTGTTGACGGCCCCCCCGAGGGTGGGTACTGGTCCTCCTCCACAGTACAGAAGAGGCAACAAAAGGCCTGGGCGACTCACCCAAGGTCAGTAGCCATTCTGCCAGCTGCTCGTGCCCATGGCAAGACCCAGGGCCTAGATGGTCCTGGTTTCCAGAGGCCTCCCATGCTCTTGGGTCTCAGTTTGGGTTGGGCCATTCCTCTCAGATCCCACAAGCCCTCTTCCAGGCCCTGGGGTGGCAGGACACCCCCACCCCAGATTTGTTGCAGAGAGGCCATTCTTCAAGAGCCTCCAGGGCACCCAGGAGTTGGGGTGCTTCTCTTAACAAGATGGCCAGTGTCTCAACCTGGGGCGGTAGTTGTCCCATAGAACACGGACCAGGGTCTGTTGCCTGGAAGCTATAGGGGGAAAGCCAGGGCCCGCAGCCTGTCTGGAAGGCAGAGTCTGGGCCCAGGCAGTGAGCTGCTGCAGTTGGCCTCAGCCGGCCTTGCTAGGACCCCGGCCTTGGTGACAGTGCAAGGTTTAGCTTTGTGAGCTTGAGTTTCCTTCGAGAGCAGCCTCTGAAGCTGCTGGGCAGAGCCGGGGCCAGCGGAAGGGATGGCTCACACCGGCTCTCTTTCAGCGCAGAGAAGGCTGGCCTGGCAGAGCCCTCCTGCCATGAGAGCTATTTTTAAAGAGCTTCTCTCTCCCCGAGGGTCTCCCGGTTTTCTGATGTCGACCGTTTCCTCCTGCTGTCTGGACAAAGCGAGTGGGATTTCAGAGAATTAAGCGGGGATGTGGCTGTGGGACCCTTCATTAATGCCATCACCGCAGCATGGGGCTCGGAGGCCACACTGGGATTTGTTCCTATGTTTAATTCATGTTCCAGGGGCTTTAGTTCAATGATACATTTATTTCCAGAATGATAGGAGAGACAGGGGCAGACAGAGGCGGCGAGGGATGGGGGGCGGGAGTGGAGGGAGAGAGACAGAGAGACTTTCTGGGAGAGTTCTCTACACTCCGAGGTGACTGGACAAAAGAGACTCGCGGGGAGGGACGGAGAGACTGGCGGGGCGGGGTGGGCACGACAGGAGAGGCCGAGGCAGACATAGCACACCTGGGTGCGAATCTCGGCTTTACCTTTTACCCGGTCTGTGCCCTCAGATAAGCTGTGGGCACAGCCCCGACGTGCGAATCATACAAATAACTAAATCACAGGTTTTGCGTGAGAATCAAAATTTAAGGTATGTAGTTCCTAGAACAGTACCTGGCATACAGTCAGCACTTAATAAATGTTCCTTCCAGACACCTTTTGCCGTTATTTCTCTCTCTAGACAGACTGCTTGCTACGTGGGGGCAGGGACCGTCCTATTCATCTGTGTCCCGGTGCCCGCACGGAGACTGGCCTGTATCCCAGGCGCTCTGTACGTGTCGATGGCGGAAGGAGCTCAGTCGTGGGCACGTCCTTCCTGGAGCGTCAGCCTGTGGGTGCAAAGCCGGGCCGGGTGGCCGTGGCTAGTGGAGACACCCTGCTAGAGTGACCCCCATATTCCCTTCCTGCCTGTGACCCAGGCCTCTGCTGGTCCCCAGAGGCGCACTGAAGAACTCTGTGCCTTCATTGGGCTCCCTGATCTGGCAGTCTGGTTGCCATGGAAACCAGTGGTTTCACACAGGACAAAGCGCAGGGAGACTCAGCGATGGACAGAAACTTGCAAACACATTATGTAGCCTAAAAAAGGATCCGGGAGGCTGTGGGGTGCAATAAAGGTTTCACTGCCACTCGCTTAGGAAAAAAAAAAAAAACAAAATCACCACCAGCCCCAGCTGGAAAGGGTTTTGTTACCATATTTATATATTTTCTTTTATTCTTTTTTTTTGTCTGGTTGATGGCTATTTTCTTTTTCCTTGGAGACAGATCCTAGCAAACTGCAGTCCAGGAGAGCTGCTAAATACATTGTCAGCCCCGCGGTCCTGTTGTCCTCCTCAAACGTCCTGTCGCTCAAGCTTCCTCTTGCTCAGAGTCCCCTAAAACTTCCTCGGCACCCCTAATGGCACATGTCTAACCAGCCCTGCTTTTGCTTCCCAAGGTCAGGCCCAAATGGGGCCAGAGGGACGCAGGGGACAGTGTCCTCGCCACCTCCCCAGGAACTCTAGTCCTTGTGCTGATGGCAGCTTCCTCTGAGGTTAATTCGGTTTCTTGTTTTAAAATTCTAGGAGGGTGGGGGACTTCCACTTCTAGCCAAGAGAGAGTAAGAAAGTCCAGAAATACCCTCAGACCGAAAACATTAGCAACAAAAAAGATGAAATACATGAAACAATGGTTTTTCAAATTTCAGTCAACAGGCGGTGAAAGACTGTGCACCCCGAGAAGGGAGACAAAGGAGGTGAGCCCCGTGGTTGTCTTGGGGGCTGCCTGGAGGCAGCTTCCAGGCAGCAGAGCTGGGACAGGAAGTCCGACAGAACCCAGCAGCCTCCCTGACTGGAGGAGACAGAGACTGGAGTTTGCGGAAGCCGAGGTAGCTGGAACCTAACAGAATATAATACCGGGAGGGGGAGAGGGGAAATTCATCCAGCGGACATATTATAATGATCCTATGTGTGTAATAAGAGATCCTTAAAATACATGAAGCAAAAGCTGATCGAAGTGAAAGGGGAAACAGAAAAATCTGCACTTGTAGCTGGAGTGAAAGGGACAGGCTTGCAAAAATAACAGGAAAATACCTAATCGCACATAGGAAAATACCTAATCGCACAATTTCCCCGGTAACAGTTAAAGATCAACCCTACTAGTTCTCTCACTAGCAGGTAGCCTGCAGGAGTTCTGTTTTGCACAACTTCTGAAAAGAGCCGAATGAACGGAAAAGAGATGTAAATCTTTCTCCTTCAAAATTGTTTTTTTGAGAATCTGCTTTTACAGAGTTCCTGAGTAAACAGCAGAAGAACGAGCTACAGCCTCAACTGTATCTGGAGGACAGACAGAGTCACATCTCCTGTGATGATCCCTTCTCCAAGGAAGGCAGGAAACCACCTTTTTGGACGTTGACATCCTTGTAGCTTTTGTTATCAACTGACAGCCATCACTATTTTTTTTCTTTGTCCCCCTTAAAATCAGTGAGCCAGTTGGCCTCGCTGCTGGTACCCCCTTCTCTTTCTTTGGGAGGCCATGTGGTCTCCCTGATTTCTTTCCCCCCTTTTCCCTTCTCTCTTTCTCTCTCTTCTCTAGAAGGATAAAATAAACTTTAAAGTTATATCTTAATTTCTGCGTGAGAAATCTTTCTCCATCCTTGCCGTGAGCACCTACTAGCCTTTCCACCCTAACATGGAGATTACAGTAGCCCTCTCTCAGTAATTGATAGAACAAGTAAACAGTACGTAAGTGAGTAAACAGTAATGATGTAGAAGGCCTGAACAATGCCGTTAACCAACACGACTGAGTTGCTGTTCTGAAATGCTCCACCCAACGACAGCAGAGCTCACGTTCCTTTCAAATGTGTGTGGTTCACCAAGATTGACCATACACTGGGCCATGGAACAGTTCTCAATAAAATAAGAGTATTTAAATCATACAAAATATTCTCCCTGACCACAACTAGAACAGATTTTGATTAGAAATTAATAACAGAAAGATAGAAGAAAAATTTTCAGGTGTTTAGGAATTTAAAAAGTATACTTCTAAATGCTTTCTAGATCAAAGAAGAAATCACAAGCACAGTTTTAAAACATTTAGAATTGAATGAAAATGAAAATACGATATGTCAATATTTGTGGAATTTGGCTAATGCAGTGCTTAGAGTAAAAATTATAGTAATAAATGCTTCTATTGCAAAAGAGGAAAAGTCTTGAATCAAAGATCTAAGCTTCCAACTAAAAAAATTAGAAAAAGAAGAGCAAACTAAACCCAAGGGGGTAGATCTATAAAATAATAAATAGTTGAACAGAAATCAATGAGATTGTAGAAAACAAAACAGAAAAATCATTGAAACGGGAAGATCAATAAAACTGGCAAACTTCCAGCCAGCCAAGTCAAGAAAAAGGGCAAAGTTTACCAATATCAGGAATAAAAAAATGGGAGTTACTACAGGTCATACAGACATTAAAAAGATAATATTTAGAGGATGTTATGAATGATATTTGACAACTTAGATGAAATGGACAAATTTCTGGAAGCCATAAACTACCAAAAGTCAGCAATACATTAAAAACATAATACATCACGATTAAGTGGGATTTACCCCAGGAAATAACCCAAGTATTCTTCAACTGGTGAATGGTTAAACACACCGTGGTCTATCCACACCGTGGGGTACTTCAGCAATAAAAGGAACAAACTATGCGTATATGCAACAAACTGGATGAATCCCTAGAGAATTATGCTGAGTTTAACAAAACCACTACAACAATCCCAAAAAGCTACCTATTGTATGACTCCTTTTATAGAACATTCTTGAAATACAAATATAGAATTGGAAAACACACTAGCTGTTGCCAGGAGTTGAGGAGGTGGCAAGGGGAGGGCTGTGGATGTGGCTGTAAGTGGGCAACGTGATGAAAATGTTCTGCATCTTGAAGTTATCAATGCTTACGTTCTGGTTGTAAAATTGTACTATACTTTGGCAGGATGTTGCCACTGGGAGAAACTGGGTGAAGGGTATATGAGGTCTCTCCTTGTTATTTCTTACAACTGCATGTGAATCTACAATGATGTCAAAATGAAAAATTTAATTTTAAAAAAAGTGAAAAAAAATAATGACCATATCTAGTGTTGGTGAAGATGTGGAACAGTGAGAACACTCATTCATTGCTGATGGGAATGGAAAATGGTCCAGCCTCTTTAGAACAGGCTGGTAGGTTTTTTTCAACAGAGTTAAACAGACACTTACCATATGACCCAGCTGTTACTATCTCACTCCCAGGTATTTACCCAAGAGAAATGAAAACATAACATTCATAGAAACACTCGTGTGCAAATGTCAACAGTAGATTTATTTATATTGTCCCCAAACTGGGAACAACCCAAACATCCATCAATAGGTGAATGGATAAGTCCACTGTGGTGTGTCCATACTGACAATAAAAAGGAATGAATCATTGATACACACAACAACATAAAAGGTAAATGCTGAGAAGCCAGTCACAAAAGGGTATAGGCTGCATGATTCCATTTATGTGATATTTAGAAAAGGCCAAACTGCAGGGCTAGATTTGGGGTTGCCATGGTTGGAGTAGGGGTGGGGGGTGGCCTGCAAAGGAACAGGAGTGGAGTCTGGAGGTGATGGGAACGTTCCGTATCTCAACTCTGCTGCTAATAGTTATGTGATTCTCTACCCTTGTGAAACTCATTGAATTGGACAATTAACATTTGTAAATTTTATTTTCTCATGGTAGCTCAGCAAAACTGATTTTAAAAAGTCCTATGATGGTGAATCTGGAAGAGACCTTGGAAGTTACCTAGTCTGACCCCCTCATTTTGAGGATGTGGATGGGGCAGAGAGAGAGTCCGAGAAGTCCCAGATACCGCATGTAGGGAGGGTGACAACCTGGCCTGTTTAGCTGGGACACGGGAGAGTGATTCAGAAGGGAGTGGGAGACAAGGCAGGTCCCACGGGAGGGGAGAGAGAGTCTGGAACACTGGACTGCTGTTAGCACTCACGGCACCTTTGTGCAGATTAGGAAAACTCACCTTCTCTGGGTTGACCAGTTGGGAAAAGAGGTTGCCTGTGGGTGGACAAAAGGTGCCGAAATGCACAGTTTGGGGAACAGATTTTGCCCCGACTTGTAACCTCCCTGCCAATGTCCCCATGCGGTGCACAACCGTGAGGCAGGCCTGCCTGAAACCCACGTGGTGTCATCTGCACAGGCATCATTCAGTGGTGACAGGGGTTCTCAGTGGCCCATGGTCATCCATCTACGTATACTCAGCTGCTGTCCATCCCCTGGGGTGTGGGTTAGCCGAGCCCCTGGATTTGCACTCTGGCTGCTCCCATCACAGGCGGTCTTCCCCAGTAGGTACGAGGGGAGGGTGGAATATTTCTGGCAACTACGCAGTGATGTGTGAACTCTGCAGAGCCCTCCCTGCATCGTCCCTGAGGGGGTCCTCCAGCACCACGCTTAGCTACCATCCCTCCCCCTGAATGACAACATTTCTAGACACGTACCCTGGCCCCTCCCCCCATGTACATCAGAGCATTCTTCCTGTTGTATGCACCGGAGCTGTCTCCACCCCTTGGACACACATATGCTATCATTTTCCCTGCGAACCCCCTTCATGACAGACATTGTCTTTTGAAAAGCCAGTGTATAAAATCAATTAGTTTCCCATTTCAATCAGAAGCTATTTATTCTTTTGAAAGAGAAACTAGTGCCTTGGCTTGTGTGTGACCGTTAACAAATGTCCCAGGAATCTCTTTCTCTTCCCTCCTCTCATGTCTGCCCACAGATGTCAGCCTCTGTTCCCGGAGCTGAATCTGAATCATGGGGCCACGGGAGGCCCGGGGGCCCTCACTCTCACCCTGCTCCCTGCTCCAAGGCCCCAGGGCTTGGGCGGGATGGAAGCCCAGCCTCCGGAGTCCCCACTCTGCTGGAGCTGCAGTGAGGAGATAAAGTGCAGGACCATGACGAGCCTGTGGGTAGATGCTAATTAGAACCACGTAAACCAATTTTCCAGAATCTCCCCAGGTGGGCATTCTAATGACTCGCAACAAGGCAGGAAGTCCTTACCACAGTGCCAGGCACCAAACGGCCCCCTGCCCTGATGTGTCAGTTGCCTGGAGAGAGGATGGTTTTCTCAGTGACAGCTGGGCCAGATCTCTGAGGTCTGGAGACCAGATCCAGAGTGAATAGACTCCAGCAGTTGTTGTATGCCTGCCCCACAGGGCTGTTCCGTGGGAAACCATTTATTAATTCAACAAAGATTTACGAAGACCCTACTACGCACCGGACAGTACTCAAGATGCTGAGTATACAGCAGCAGACCAGACAAAAATCCCTGCATGCAGGGAGCATCCATTGTAGTAGAGGAGAACTATTGATAAGCAAACCAAGCATCTGTCAACTGGCAACAGGAGCTGTGGAAAAACGGGTCAGGATAAGGGGGTACTATTGCTGCTAACAGGACAGGCTGAGATGGTCTCACCCAGGAGCTGACATTTGAGCAGGGCCTGAATCACTCAAGGAAGTGGACCAAGCCAGTGTCCGAGGGAACAGTGTTCCAGCAGAGGGAACAGCATTGCAAAGACCCTGGAATCACAGAATGCCTGGAATGTTTGGAGAGTAGCAAGAAGGCCAGTATGGCTGGAGTATAATAGTATCTGTCTCCCCAACCTGTCTGATACATCATCAGTTCCTCTGCATGTGCCTCTAAAATACACTCCTCATCTGTCCATTTCGCTCTACCTCTAGTGCTATCACCTAAATTCAAGCCACCATCCTCTGTGACCTGGACCAGTCTCTCTACTTTCACCCCTGCCCTCCCATCCATCTCCACACGACAGCCAGAGTGATCTTACTGTGGTAAATTGGATTATTATTCCTAATCTTTCATTTCCTCCCTGTAGTCATTGTATGCCCTTTGCAATGTGAGTTTTCAGTGCCTCGCCTTGGAGTAGACACACTGTATTTATTTCCTTGTCCTGATGACAATGGACTTGGCCATATGCCTTACTTTGGTGACAGGACTGTTAATGGACCCGATGCAAGCAGTAGCATTAAATGAACTTGTATAGTTTAGCTCGGCCTTTGTATGTATCTACCACCTTCCACAAGGAGAGCATGCCTTGGTAAACTCTGGTCCCAGAATGAAAAACATGGAGAAGATCCAAGATCAACCATTAGTGTTACACACAGCCACCCCAGCTGACCTGCAACTAATGAGACAGAAAATTAACTGCTGTTGAGAGCTGCTGAGATTTGGGAGTTGTTTGTTATGCAGCATCGTTGCAGCAATACCTGACCAATACACTTGCCATCGTATTTAAAATAACATCCAAACTCTATGTTCTGGACTATAAGACCCTACATCATCTGGCTGTACCCTGCTCACCTCTCCTCTTTGATCTCACCTCGTGCCACTCTCTCCCCCTTACGTGCAGTGTTTCAGCCACTGCAGTATTCTGTTTAGCTCTTGAACGCACTGTCGAACATGACTCCCACCTCAATCTTTTGTGCATGCTGCTCTCTGTGCTTAGAAATCTCTTCCTGATTTCTTCACAGTCAACTCTCGCCTTACAAATCTCTGCTCAAATGTCACCACCTTGGAGGAAGCAGGCAATTCAAAGGAGCGCCCATTCACCCTCTTTATTTTCTTCATAGACCTTACTGCTTGCTGAAATTATTTATTACAATTTATGTTGGCTGGTTCACCGCCTCTCTCCCTCCTCTAAAATGTAAAATCCGGCCGGGCGTGGTGGCTCATGCCTGTAATCCTAGTACTCTGGGAGGGCGAGGCGGGTGGATCGCTCCAGGTCAGGAGTTCGAGACCAGCCTGAGCAAGAGCGAGACCCTGTCTCTACTAAAAAATAGAAAGAAATGATCTGGACAACTGAAAATATATACATAAAAAAATTAGCCGGGCATGGTGGCAAATGCCTGTAGTCCCAGCTACTCGGGAGGCTGAGGCAGTAGAATCGCTTGAGCCCAGGAGTTTGAGGTTGCTGTGAGCTAGGCTGACGCCATGGCACTCTAGCCCGGGCAACAAAGTAAGACTCTGTCTCAAAAAAAAAAAAAAAAAAAGTGAAATCCGTGGGAGCTGTGACACCAAATGTTAGATTCAACTTTTATCCCCAGTGCTTAAAACAATGTCCAAAGAAAGTTAGCTCTTTGGGAAGGTTATCGAAATTGAACCCCTGGCGACAATGAGTAAGAGTACGAGAGAAGGCACAGATTAGCGCTATCTGAAATGAGAAAGGCGTCACTATACAGCCTACAGACTTAAAAATAATTAAGAGGGTATCAGGACTAATTTTATGTCAATAAATGTAAAAACTTTAAAGAAATGGGCAAGTCCATAAAAACATGACTTAACAAAATGGACACAGAAAGAGACAGGGAATCTGAATAGGACCATATCTATTAAAAACTGAATCCATAATTTAAAATCTTTCCACTAAGAAAACTATAGGTCCGGGTGGCTTCACTGGGGAATTATTCCAAACGGGAGAAAGTGACACCAGTCTTTCACAGATTCTTCCAGGAATAGAAAAAAAGGAGCACCTTTAGCTTATTTTATGATGCTAGCAGAACTGTAATGCCCAGACCTGAAAGAACATTAGAAATAGAATCCAGTCACATACGAAATGGATAATATATCACAACCAAGTGGGTTTATTCCAGGAACACATCTTTAAAATGATCATGTAGTTTTCTTCTTTTTCTGTTAATATTATACATTATAAAGATTGAATGTTAAACCGACCTTACATTCCTAGAATAAACACGAACTCAAAGAAAGGTCAATTCTACACAGCCCCACGGTTTCTGTTACCTCTCTGACCGCAGCTCCTGCCACTCTCCCCTGATTCCTTCCACTCCAGCCACACGGCCTCTTGCCACTCTGCAAACACCCCAGGCAAGTTCCTGCCTCAGAGCCATCGTACTTGCTGTTCCTCTGCCCAGGTCACCTTTCTCCTAGACAACTACGTGCTTAGCTCCCTCACTTCCTTTGCTCAGAAACCACCTTCTCAGTGCAGATTGCCTGCCTACTCTATCGAAAATTCCTGCTCAGCAAACACTTACGTGGGACCTACTGTACTTTCAGGGGTGCTGAAATGCACAAATGAGTCAGTCCCCATCTCTGCCCTCCGGTACATCGGTGGAGATGGCAATGGGAGACTCAGGTACAGAAATAATTTGACTCAGTGTGTCAGACACGGTTGATTTTCATTATTTGAGGTAGTTACATTCTATACAGTCTCTGCAAACACTGAATTAGCAAACATTGAACCATTGCTCCTAGTGAAAATACAAGCTTAGGTGCCTGTGGACCTCTGGCCATAATATTTTCATCAATCAATCAATACATAACCTTGTTGTATGTGTGTTTCTGTTTAAAGACACATTACTTGATATATATTGTTGATTTACTAACGTTGAACTCATAGCCAACAGTGTTTTGTCATAATTCACGTCCGAATGAAACTTACCTAACACATGTATTTTCTCCATGGGGCACGTCACAGCCTTCTCGTGCCTTGAAATACTAGACAAAACTTCAGCACTGTGCTTGGGGGTCATTTTAAGCAGCAAAATCACCAATAAGGTGCACAAAAATGTGAAAAACATGGCACAAAGTATACCATGCAAGGGTACTCGTTTGCAGTATAAGGGCTGAAGCAAGAAGGCAGAGTGGTGTCTTGCTGGACCTCAGCTAAGAAAATGTGCGTGGAACAATTCAAATATTTTGTGCATATCCGCGAATGGCCTGAGTATTGATTTGGGGGTTACAAATGGGTTTCAGTGAGTAGGTGAATTCGCAAATATGGAATCTGCTAATACGGGTTGAGTATCCCTAATCCCCAAAATCCAAAATCTGAGATGCTCCAAAATTGGAAATTTTTGAGTGCTGACATGGCGCTCAAAGGAAATGCTCATTGAAAGCAGTTCAGATTTTGGGTTTTCGGGTCTGGGATGCTCAACTGGTAGATACAAGGCAAATATTCCCATATCTGAAAAATCTGCAATGCAAAACACTTCTGGTCCCAGGCATTTTGGATAAGGGGTTCTCAGCCTGTACTGGGGATCAGCTGTGTTTAATGGAGCACCTGCGATTTACTGAGCCTGGTCCCAGACCAGAATAAGGGCTGGGAGAGAGAAGAAATTGGCAAGGGGGGGCGGGGTTGCCGCTGGAAACCTCATCTCGAAAGGCGCAGGGACAGACCTCGTGCCCAGAGGAAGACATGGCGGGCCGAGTGGGATGCTTTCCCCGGGCTCCTCCCTGAGACAGCCTCCCCCCTCCGTCCCTGCCACTCCCTTTTGACAAACGCATTTGCAGTCTGCTAGCCACGCCTGGTATAAATGACTGGAGTTGTCAGGTCTGATTTTGTTCTCTGGAAGTCAATTTTTATTTTTAATTCTTCCAGTCGCTCCGCAGAGCTGACAGCTTCCCACAGAGTGTGAGATACGCCACAGCCAGGGTAGATCTCGGGGAAAAGAGGCCTCTTCAGGGTTTCCTGACAGCCTGGACGAATTGTCTTACCCTCTGCATGCTACAGCGAGTATTTACACGGACACAACGCAGAGGCGTTTGCCTCCGCAGCCAGTTCCCAGGGCTCATCGCCCACTGATGATGCCACCCCACGATGGTTTCCAGAGCAACCATGGCGATGGGATGGCACGGGGGAGGGGTTCAGGTGGGAGACTGGCAGCAGGAACCCCCTCAGTGTGAGCTCTTTTCCCTGTTCTCCCAGACACAGGCGAGAGGAAGGCAGGAAAGAAGGAAGGGTGTGTGCCCCGATGCCGGGCTACAGCCCCACTCTTTCTCCCTTTTTGGTGGTAGTGGGATCAGCTGCTTTTGCAAAGCAGACTGCAGGCTGGCCAGGCATTTATAATGCTCAGAGAACATGGGTAGTTTCTGCATTATTTATTCTTCTTTATCCTCAAGGTCCCATACCATTCAAGTATTTGTGCATTCAGTCTGTCAGCCAACAAACATTTATTGAGCATCTACTGTGTGCCTCGCCGTGTGCCAGGCACTGAGAACAGGTCCTATGTGGCTCCTGCACCCACTGAGTTAACACTAGAAGTGGAGATGGAACAAATGCTCTGACACATGCTGTTCCCACTTCCACCAATATGTGAGCTAGGAGGGAGGAATTTAGGGAGCAGGGAGAGGATATTATAAGAACTAATCTAGTCGGGGCGATTCCGAGAAGGCTTCCTGGTGGAGGTGGCACTTACATTGAGATTGGAAGTGTGAGCAGGGACTGTCTAGGTGGAATGTGAGGGGCAAGGTGAGGGTTCCAGGCTGAGGGGACCATGCTAATGCCCAGGGGCAGGAAGGCAAACCCGGGAAGGGCTTAAAGACCATCTTGACCCATTGTCTTCCCTACTTTACAGATGAGAAACCTGAGGGGTGGTGACTTGCTGGGGGTCACACAGTGAATTAGGAGCAGGATCCTGGGGCCATTTCCTGTCTCGCTGTCTTTCTCTGTTCCCACTGGGCTTGCTGGCTTCAAGCTTCTCCCAATTTCTTTCTTGGGTCACAGGTGATATATTTGACTTCTCTTGGATGCACTGACTTGGGTGTGGGTCACTGGGGAATGTTCTGCATGTGGAGGTGGGGAGGAGGAGAGGAGAAATCATGTGCCTGGCCGAGCGCTGCCAAGGCCGTGCATACTCCCCGGGCCGAGGCTGGCATGGGAGGCAGGGCCAGGGCGTGTGTACCGCCATCAGCTCTCAGCGTCCGAGCCCATGCCTCCCTTCCATGCCCTGCTTGTGGCCCTGAGGTGGCCCAGGTTCTCCAGAGTCCATTTCATTCAGAGAGGCGAGTGGAGGCCTTGCAGAGCAGCCTCGATACATTTGGGGATTCCGGAGGCTGAAGGGACTCCTGGCAAAGGACAGACCCGGCCTGGAGCCACGGAGCTTCTCAGAAGGTTCTGCACGATCTTAAACACCTTCCAGCCCTCCCTGCCTGTTCTACTGATGAGGAACATGAGGCCCACAGACGGGAAAGATGTGTCCAAGTCCAAGGGGGACTCAGAGGCAGAGTAGGTGTCCTCTGTCCTACTCCAGGCTCTTGGCATTTTTGCAGCAGAGGATTATGGGAGAATCCATTGAACATGGTGCTGACAGTGATGTCACCTTCGCTCAACACCCGCAGCAGCCAGACACAGGTGGTGCAGCCACTCGGGTAGATTCTGATGTGCACTGGAAGCACAGAAGGGACAGCAGAAAACAAGAGTTAGGACCTGGGGGATAGGCCTGCAGGCAGTATCCTCACCTTTTCTCCACGGATGCAAATGTTACCCAAGGACAAGACGGCATGATGTCATCAGCCACGTGTCCCTCCCTGGGTAAATCACTTATCTCAGCCTCAGTGTCCTCATCTCTAATATGGGGATAATGGCCCATATCTCATAGTGTGGCTCTGAGGATGAAATGAGATGCGAACTTCCTTCACTCCCATGCTGCCATTTTGTCTATAGCCAGCAACGTCTTCCCTTCTCTCTGCCTCTCTCTCCCTCTGTGATGATCCGTTTTATGTGTCAACTTGACTGGTCCACAGGGTGCCCAGACATTTGGTCAAACATTATTCCAGGTGTGTCTGTGGAGGTGGTTCTGGATAAATGGGGAGATTGGGTAGAGCAGATTGCCTTCCACAATGTGGGTGGGCCTCGTCCAATCCGCTGAAGACCTGAACAGAACAAAAAGGTTGAACAAGAGGGAGCTCCTGCTGCCTGACAGTTTTGAGCTGGGACATCCCTCTTTTCCTGCCTTTGGACTTGAACTAAAACATCGGCTCTTCTTTGGTCTTGAGCCTACTGGCTTTGAACTGCACCATGGCTCTCCTGGGTCTCCAGCTTGCTGACGGCACATCTTGGGACTTTTCAGCTCCATAATTGTGTAAGCCAATTCCTAATAATAAATTTCTCTTCCTCCCTCCCTCTCTCTCTCTCTGTCTCTCCCCCTCCGTGTTTGTGTGTGTGTGTGTGTGTGTGTGTGTGTGTGTGTGTGCGCTGTTGGTTCCGTTTCTCTAGAAAACCCGGACTGATACAGCCCCCACCCCCAGTTCATGACTCGGAGGCTCTCGGGTGTCCAGGTCTGACATCTGCAAGCAGCCTGTCCCTGCTGTTCTTCTCAGGACCCCTCCCCACCAGATCTTTTCCTGCCTCCGCCTCTGCCTTGGTGTCCTCGCATCCCGCCCACAAGAGGAGAAAGATCTTGGGGAGGCAGAACCAGCCCAGAATCCTGAGTTCAAACCCTGATTTTACCACTGACCTAGAGACTCTGAGCCTTGCAGTCCTCATCTGCTGGTGGGACGACAGCCCCTCACTGTCCCCCAACAACAGGATTGTTACTGAGGATAAAATTGGATCTTTATTTTCTCCCTCCTCGCTCCCTTATAGGCTGTTAGGTGTGCACCTGCAGGGCCTTCACCTTGCCCGCCTTTCCACCCCCACCCCAAGCTCCTGGCTCAGGACCTTACTACTGTGATGCTCCCCATGAATGTTTGATGATCGACGGAGGGAGTGTACAAGAAACCTCTGTGCAATTACAGGAGACACTTGTCAGAGGCTCCAGGACCCAGAGATACGCAAAGACATCCTATTAAATGAGATGGAAATTAAATGACAAGCCAGGCCGAGGCTGCTGGAGGCAGAGCGGGAGAACGCTCCGGAATCCAGGGTCATCAGCGGGCTCTATTCCAAATGTGTTTTCGAGCAAACAGCGGAGCCCAGTGAACCTTGGACATGAAGCTCTTTCTAAATGAGTCTTTAATAATTTAGTTATACAAATTGAGCCTAATTAAATTGTACCCGTTGAAAACGCGCTGCTGTACATCTGAATGATGAAATCGGGATCAAAAGGCAATACAGAATAGATGCTAAGGTAATTTTCCACTTGTGCTAATGAAGCTGGGATCTTCAGACTGCGGTTGCTCTGAGTGCCCGCCCGGGATTATTAAAGGGCCAGTCCTCCAGGTTTATGGGAGGACTCGGGGCTGGCGCCATCGCTCTCTCCCTTTGGCTGCCTGCCCCTTGGCCTCCAGGGCAAGCAGGTTTCACAGACTCCTGATGTCGCATCGGCTTCTCCCCCTGGTCCTTGCAGACACTGAGCTCGCTCCCTCCCAGAGGCCTTCTCTCCTGCTGCTCCCCTGCTTGGAATGATTCTCCCGTTGGTCTGTAAGTGGCCGACCCATCTTCACCATCCACGCATGGGCCTCAATGCCCCCTCCTGGACAAGCGTCCGGTGACCACCCTGCCCACCTCCCAGCACTGGCACACCACCCTGCTGTTTTGCTTCCAAACATATCACTATGGGGCAGCATCCTGCGACTCCTCCCTCTCCCCCACTCCAGGCCCTGAATGTAAAGCCAAGAGCTCGGGGACCTCATCGGTCTGTCTGTCTGTCTTGTTGCCCCCAGGCCTTGACAGAGTAGGTGGTAAATGAGCGTGTGTCGCATACATGAATGTCAGAACTAGAGGATCCCCAAGGTGGCACAGCCATTTCCATTTTGAAGCCCAGAGAGGGAAAGGGCTGTCCAAGACCACCCAGCAAGTTCCAAGGCGGCAGGGGCGGCTTTGGCTCCCCCGTCCAGATGTCTTCCCCATTTCTCCTCTAATCTCCCAGTGTCCTGGTGGAGGCTGTGGGCCAGACCCGCCTGGGTTCAAGTCTCACCCCTGCCTTTACTAGCTCAATCGACCCTGGGCAAGTTGCAGAACCCCGGTTCCCTCTTGCACGAAGTGGGAATAGTAGCAGTTCCCAGCTCTAGGTGGTTGTGCAGCCAGCCCTGCAAGGTAGATTTATTATCTCCACATGTCAGGGAAGAAAGCAGAGGCTCAGAGGGTTAAGTGACTTGCTCAACGTGACAAGCCAGCAGCGGCCAGTGCAGTGACCGTGAACTCAGGTCTCTGCCCTTGACACCACCCCGGGCTGCGGCATCCTGCCTGCTGGGTCGTCTCCTTCCCCTCCACCTCCTCCTGCCACCCCCGCCTGATTGGTAAAGGCAGGACCGAGGACTTCTGCTCCCCAGCCTCTCTCCTGACAAGGCTGCCTCTTGTCGGGTCTGAAAGGCAAGTTTACAAGGTAAATGGAAAAGCCTCCCAGACAGGGGAGCTGGTTTACATGCCTTCGGGGCGGTTCAGCTTCTAATGAAAACAGACTCCTGCTTCCTGAGCCAGCCGGGAAGGGACTCGGGGCTGGGAGCAGGCAGAGGTGGTTTGTGCAAGGAGGCGCAGCCTGTCCTCATTCTAGGGGGCCCACGGCGCCTCCCCCAGAGCCCCTCCTCTCCACCTGCTGCCTCCTCCTCCCAGAAAGGCTGCAGCAAGGGAGTCTCAAACCGGCGGGCTGTCAGTAGGGTAGATGAGTCCGGGATGACCTAAATAGTGATTTTTTTTCAAAGGACTGAACCAACATTTAAAAGTCAGATGATTTCTTATGAAAAAAATTATTGAATTTCCAGCTTCCCTTTAAAGAAAAACCTGAAGAATTGTCAGCACCTTCAACACACACACATACACACACACACACACACATACACACACACACACACACACACACACACACACACACACACACACGACAATAGCCCCTCCTTGGAGAAGGTAGGTTTTTTCCAGGGACCCAGAGCTGCCACCTCTCCCTGCTGTCCCCTGCCCTTATGTCCACTTCCTGCTTATTCCCTGGGGCGCCTGAGTTTGAGGGCCGGGTGCTGTACAGCCGGCAGGGGCTTGGTCCACTGCACTCATCTCACAGGTGAGGACACTGAGGCCCAGAGAGGGGAAGTGACCTACTCAAGGTCACACAAGAAGTTAATGCCGGGCAATGTTTGCTCCCCACGCACGGCCCACGCACTGGGGCTTCTGGGTTTCCCCTTTTTGTGGCCTGGAGGCGGTCTCAGCCTCCTCCCACCGCTCCCACTCCCGCCCTCCCGCCCCCAACTCGGATGCCGGAGAGAGCCTTGCAGACTCAGATCTGATCTCATTATGTCACTCACTTCCCAGCTTCGAGAAGAAAGAACATTTTTCCGAGTCTGAGCATAAAGTCAACTCCTTGGGATGACATTCTGGGCTGCACAGTGTGGCCCCAGCCTACCTTCCCCGCCTCTCCCTGTCCCTCTGCCCCACCGGCCCTGCCAGCCTGTCTGGTCCATCCCATGGGGCCGTTTGGTCTTCCCCAAACTCATTGCTGTGCCCTGTCCTCTGGCCAGCATGCTGCTCCCTGCAGGTAAAATTCTGTTCAACCTTCAAGGCCCACCCCATCATGTCCTTCTAGAAGTCTTCCTGGGCCCCTGACCCCACTGCAGGCTCCCAAGTCAGCTAAGGCTGCCCTCCTCTCCCTTAGCACTCTTCATCCTCCCACTGAGGCACAAATGGCTTTGTGTTCTGTATTTGCCTTAGTCACCTGCTGGCCTATTGATAATAGCATTTACTGAGCCCTTTGCCTGGATTAGCTCATAGAGTCCACAGTCCTTTGAGGTGGAGAGATCACCCTCTCTATTCATATGGATGAGCTGAGGCACGGCTCGAGTAAGTGGCATGTCCAGGGCCACTCAGCTAGTAAGTGGCCATGGCAGGACCCAGCTTGGATCTGGAGTTCCAGGTCCTGCCCACTATGCCATGGGTGAGGGGCTCAGAGCAGGAGTGACCCAGCCCTCTGCACCTTGGTGGTCAAGTGAGCCCCAGGGAGTCCTTGGGGGCAGGGCCGGTGGGAGCTCCTGGGGCAGTTCCCTCCTCAGTGCTCAGTAGTGGGAGCACCGCCCATTGCCCAATCCCCGTCCCCGGCCCCTCCCCCAACATTCCTCCTTCCCCTGCCTTTCTCCCCCCGCCCCTCCCTCCCTTGTCATCCTCTAATGGGAAAGCCCAGAAACAGCTTTTCTTTGTGGCACCCCCACCCTCCACCACCAGAATGAACCACTGGAATTTCTCCATATGGCCTCAGCCCCCAAGCCCGCGCAGATGCTGTTCCCCCTGTTCATACATAAGGCCTTCCACAGCCCACCTCTCTCCCAGAACTCTGTCCTGGCCTTTTAGAGGAAGCTCGAGCCTCCCTTCTTGGGAGGAAGGTCTCCCTGATTCCCAGGCTGGGTGTGGGGCCCTGCCCGGGCTTTCCAGGGAGGAATCCAGCCTTAGCTCTGACCATGCAGACCTGGTTCCCAGCTCCCCAGGTGCCAGGGGATGGGCACTTCACTGGGGCACAGATGACACTTGGGAGAAGGGAGAAAAGGGGAAGGAAGGAAGGAAGGAAGAAAGGAAGGATGGACTGATTTCATTTCACTTACTGTAAACTCTGAACTCCTTCCTATCTAGCCCCTGCCTACCCCTCTGGCTTCAGCTCAGGCCACCTCCCCACTTGCTCACCCTGCCTCGGCCACACTGGCCTCCCTCTGCTCCTCATACAAGCCAAGTCTTGTCCTGCCCCAGGGCTCTTGCACTGGCTGTTCCTCTGCCTGGAATCCCTTCCCACTCTTTCTCACTCCTTCTTGTCATTTGGGTCACAGCTCACATGTCACTACCCCAGGGATGACACATCCCCGCTTGCACCTTCGTGGCAGTGAGGGCAGAGATCTCGTCTGTCCTGCTTGCAGTATCCCCAGCACCTGGCACGAGGCCCAGCACAAGGTAGATGCTCAATAGCTACTGGGGTAAATGCAAGGAAGGGGGGTAGGAAAGGAGAGAAAGGGAAAAGAAAGAAGGGAGGGAGGGAAGGGAGAATAAGCAACAAGAAAGAGAGCGCCCAGTTCTCCTAGGTCTTGCCATGCTGCCGGGCTGCACTTGAAAATGGACACAGCATCTCGTCCTTAGCACAGGTTGTGTGTGAGTGTGCGAAGGGGAGAGCCAAGGCAGGGAGGGACAGATGTCTCTCTTTTCTCTCCAAATGCAGCATCTGGGCGAGGCCTAGCGTTAGCAATTGTTCTCCAACCGAGAGCCTCTGTCCCCTCCCTGCCTGAGAACAAGGGTGACAAATGAGGACAGGCACCCCCTGGACGTCAAGTGCGCTGAGACGGGCCAGATATTGAAAATGAGCATCGGGAGCTGGGACAAATCGCAGGCAAGAAAGACTAGAGCCGGAAAGGACAGGAGTCCTGGTGAGCAGGGGACAGAGCGGCCTCCAGGAGGAATGTGCCTGTCAGGGCGGAGAATGGCTGCCCACGGCCACGACGTCCGTGTGCGAGCGGCCTTACTGCTGCCTGATAAAATGCGACTGTGACCCGGGTCATAAATTAGCGTCGGGGTTGGAGATTAGCACTAGAATTAAGTACCATGAGAATTCAAGGGGAAAAAAAATCCACATAAAATTCAATTTAAGGATTAAACAGTCATACTTTCTGGCGAAGCCATCTTCCTGTGATTATTAAATCACTCTGCATTGGAGCAGGATCTCTCACCTGCAGGTCCCCAAGCTGGCAGCAGCTTGCATAGTGGGCCGAGCAACACATGGTGCCACTAGTCTTTACGTCCATTCTCTCAGGTCCTTGGGGAAGGAGTGGCTGTGCTTGCTTTTCCCTAACTTCAGTCAAGCTACCCTCCCATCATCCTTTGCTACTGGGTCACAGAGAGAGAGAGAAAGGAGGTGTGGAGGGTACCACGTAAGCCTGTCCCCCTGGGGACAGCTGTGAGTTTGCAGGGACTGGATTTCTGATACCCATGCAGATAGCATCATGCCCTCCAGACAGCATTTGGAGCTGGCAGGCTGCAAGAAGACAGGAAGGTAAGACCCAGAGGTGGTGTTAAAGAAACCCGGATGAAGAGAGTGAGACTCCCAGAGTGGACAGACTCACTCGAGGCCACTCCATTGTATCAGGACTAGAACTGGACCCCAGGGTCTCTTGACAGTTGGAGTTTGTTCCTCAGTGACAGTACAAGCCATTCAGGCAGGCAGTGAGAGCTAAGTAACATCTGCCCCAGGACTTTAGTTGGAACTATGAGGAACAAGGCACTTTCTTTCCCCTCGGGTTGCCCAGCTCGTAAGATGTAACCCCAGGGCTTCCGGAGCTCATCTTTGTCACCATTTGGAAAGAGCCTACCTGAAGATTAAATCAGAGGAATCATAGCTAAGAGACAGAGGGAGACAGACTTCAGATGATCTCATTTGTGCACCTGGATCTAGCCATGCCTGAATGCCATGAACATTGATGATTTCAATTACATGAGTCAATGCTTTTCAAGACCAAGATCATTTGAATTGGGATTCTGTTATTTATAACTATAAGAGTCCTGGCTAATACAATATTCCTCAGCTGGAGGACAGAGTCCAAGCTTCTTAGAATGGCCTGCAAATCTCTGCAAGCCTCGGCACAGCTGCTGGGTATACCCCTTCCCCAACCCGACAGTGTAAGCTTCAGGCTTCAGCCATGCCAGCTTCTTGTGGGACTCACACACATTCCACCCAGCTCTCGTGCCTTCATGAATGCCTCTGGCTAGGACGCATTTTTCTCTTTGTCTGCTTGGAAAATTCCTCTTTGTTTTCCAAAATCCTTCCCAGAAATTACTTCTTTTTCTCAGACTTCCGCAGACTGATTACTTACGCCCCATATCATGTCAAACACGGGGTGTATTTCCTTTGTGCTTTTTCGCCTGGTTTGGAACGGGTCACTTGTCCCTTTCCCCTAGAGGAAAGGGACCAGTTCTCAAATGCTCTTGATCCCTAGGGTAGGGCTGATCGCATGTTGCAGGACCGAGCAGAATACGGAACAGGAAGGCATTCGACAGACGCGATTGGCTGATATTTTTCAAAGCCAACCAGTGGGAGCCTTTGTCCCCAAACATCTTCCTAAATCATCAGCCAAAACTGGCTGGAGAAGCCCTTCGGAGAGAGGACCCTTCCGCTATGCTTTTAGACTCTTACTACCTGAATTCAAAGTCCAGCTCTCACTTCCTGCCTGTGTGACTGTACGAAGAATCCTGCACCTCTCTGGGCCCCAGGCTTCGTTTGGTTGTTGGGTTGGACTTAATGACATAGTGTCTGTAAAGAGCTTGGAACAGTGCCTGGCACATTGTAAGCACCCAATAAACGTTAGGTGTTATTATTCACCGAGGAGAAAATGAGGCGAAAATTAACAAGAACTTTGACGAGGACCTTTTTGTACTCTGTTTCATATTAAACGGCATTTTATGTGAGTGCTTACTGTGTCGCCCTGTTTAATTGATTTCGAAGCACTTCCGAAAGCTTGTCACTGCCCAAAGCACAGGTATGCTGTTTAAAGGTGATTAACAAAGATGTTTGTGGTCATTTTATAAAATGTTGAGCATCAGGTCTTTAGTGAGAAACATCATTACATCGTTTCCATGGGAGAATTAGATTAGATTTAGATCATTTTGACTAATAAGTGCATTTTACAAGCTCAGGCTCACCCAGGCTGGGTGAAAAAATAGTTAAGACGTGGCAGAGCTCATTGCAAAATCGAGCTTCCAGACCCTCCTCACTTCCTGGCATCTGGTCACGAGAACCAGGCGAGGAAGCTTCATTCCTCCACCCTTGTGTAGACGGGTGACAACCTCAGCTCCCAGGAAAGTTGCATATTCCTGCAAGACTCCTTCTAATCATTTAAAGGCTTCCCTAAATGGGCTCTGAGCTCCCCATATCACACGGGGTTTAAGAGGGGAGGGGAAGGGGGGTTACTGATGACGCCTGGGTGCCAGGCATTGTGCTTTCATGCATTATCCCATTAAACCTCACAGCATCCCTGAGAAAGGCACTATAATTAGACCCATTTTACAGATGGGAAAGTAAGGCCCAGAGAGGTGAGCTGACTTGCCCAAGGTCACAGAGCATTGTCACATGGAGTTGAAGCCAGGGCTGTCTTGCCCCAAGGCTTGCACTTCTCTGCTCCTCGCAGCCCAGAGCTGCTGTGTTCTGGGGTATCTTGTCCGGGAGCCGTTCCCAGCCTGACTCTGAGCCTGGCACTGCTTCAGTCTTTACCCTCTGCCCTGCTGAGTCCCACCGCCAGCCCGAGTGGAAAATTCCAGCAAAGATTCTCTCTTGGGTAATATACAAATGCCCACTTCTTGCTGCTTTTAAGCTACTAGAATCAACGTCCAACAGGCTCTTTTCCATAAATACAAGGGTTTTGAAGTAGAATAGCCCATCCTGGGAAGAGCACTCACAACTCACATCCTACTGTGCTTTGTTCAGAGGTGATGATGGATGACAACCGATCTGCAAGACCACGGAAATGTTCCTCCAAGGGTAGAACTAGATGTGCTTGGGCTGTGGGGTTCAGAGACCTGAGGAGCCGTCCTGGGCTTGGCTGCATGTTTGGGGTCTGGCTCAGCTCGTGTCACAGAGGGATTGCGTTGAAGTCAAGATGTCCAAAGAGCTCCTGGGGACATAGAAGCACAAAATCGTGGACTGGCTCAGGCCCCTTCTCTGCCGCCCAAGAGCAAGAAAGGAATTCAGTCCCTTCTGCTCTGACCCTCTTACACTGACATGAAGACTAAGGGTGTTTGTAAAAGAGGTGACTCCTGGGTAGGCCTGCTGGAATGGCATCAATGTTCTGTGATTCCCCACCTTCCCTCTGGACAGAGAGGACCTAGAGGGTCGTAGAGGGGAGCAGACCTGTGAGATGGAAGGAGCCTGGGTCCCTGAGTGACCGCGTGGAGCAGTGCTTCCTTCCCCCTCCCCCGCTGACCTGCCTGGGACTTATGATGTGAACAAGAAAGACTTCTCTCGCACTCAGTGCCTGGGACCTGGGGGTTGTTTGTTACCGCACGTATCCTACCCTGACTGATACACTCTCCATTCACGGATTCAGTCCTGAGCCTCCTCAATCTGCTGCTCTCACTGAGCCTTGGGTTTTCCATCTGTTTTCTGGTTTCCAGCCTCACCTCATCCTGGGGTAATTCTTTCCCTGCAACCCTGTTTCCTAACTAGTGATCAACGCTCCTCCCTGGCTCTCCTAGGCCTCCTGGGACATGATCACTCACCTCCAAACAGCAAGGTAAGGAGGACAAAACAGACTAGTAGCTCTAGACTGAGAGTTGGGCCTGGGCTCTACCACTAACCTGCTGTGTGACTGTGGGTAAGTCATTTCCCTTCTCTGGGTTTTAACTGCTCACCTATAAAATATGGAAGACAGATTTTTAACCTTAATTGCAGCAGTTAAGCTGGATTTAATTGCTAAAGACAACTCACAGGACCCAAATGGCAATGCTTACAAATCCACAGTTTATTCCAGGGAAAGGATATAACAGCAGTGGCATTGGAGTAAGGATATTCTCCCAGCCAAAGGCCACCTCCCAGCAAAGGGTCTGGAGAGGCTGGGGCAGGCTCCTATCGTTGCATGGAACATCTCAGAACTAGGGAACTCTCAGCTCAGGTGTGTTTATATTTTGCTGGCCATGTGGGCATATACCTTCTACATAACCAACCTCAACAGTAACGCCTTTCAGAGGTCTTGCCGAGACCAGATACAAGCCATCGACCTCACTCTTATCCATAAACGATGCTGACAAGTTGGTACAAGCTGCCCCCAAACTCCTCCAACCCCTGATTACTGAGCAACTAGTATCTAGTATGTTTCCCGCCGTGACCCGGGACCAGTGCCGTGTCGGGACATGTCTACATGTCAGTCATCCTGGCAAAATAGTGCACGGCACTGTCCACCTCCGTGCCCCATGGGTAAGGCTTTTTTATGACAAAATAATCATCCTTAGTTTGACAGTAGAGGTGCTCCTCAATTTACGAAGCGGTACTTCCTGATAAACCCATCCTGAATCGAAAATATCATAAGTTGGAAGTGCATTTACTACACCTAACCTGCCGAACATCGTGGCTTAGCCTAGCCTGCTTTAGCATGCTCAGAACAACACTTACATTAGCCTACGGTTGGGCAACATCATCTCGCACAAGCCTATTTTATAACAAAGTGTTGACTGTCTCAGGGAATTTAGTGAATACGGTGCTGACAGTGAACAACAGAGTGGCTCACGGCCACTGCCCAGCGCCGCCAGAGTTACCGTGCCACGTGTTGCTAGCCCGGCAAAAGACCCAGATTCAAAGTATGGCTTCCACTGAATGTGCATTGCTTTGACACCTGCCTAAAGTCGGAAAATAGTAAGTTGAAACATCATAAGTCGGGGACCCCCTGTAATTAAAATGCTCACATGGATTCCAAGCATTTATAATAGCCAGTGAGGGGTTGGTCCAGATTTAAAGACAGCTGAACCATCCAATAACACCAGCACAAACTTTCTCATATTTTTGTGCTAACTGTATACAATTCTTGTGCCTCCCCGATCCATCACTCTCTGCGCTAAATGATATATATTTGTTGAATGATTAAGAACTGTGATCAATCTATGATTAATCAAATCTAAATCTTCTTCTGGGCAATTCTCCTTCATAGGTAGAACGTCCTGAAGGGGTTTTGATGCACTTTCCCAAGACATTTGATCATAAGCATCAGATTATCATAAATTCTATTAGCTTCTACAAGATTAGATTTGCCTATGAATCTTGTATTACACTATCTAATAGTATCATGTGCTACTCTGGATCTGTGGTTACAGTATAAATGAGACATAATTACAGTGTAACTATTTTGTCCTTTCAACAAAATCTACCTTTTCCCATAAGCCACATATTATTTCTCATAGGAGTCTCAGTGAGAGACCATGACTCTATTATTTCAGGATTCAAAATCTCTTGAGGATACAGCCAAACTCCTTTTCTGGGTTTGCATAATTTGGGAGGTAGTGAGTCCCAGCGAGAGGGATCCCACGAGAGGGCTCGTCTAGCCCTCAGGACGGGGATATTACAAGGCCTTTGATTGTGAACCTGAGTTCTATAGTCCTTAGATACCTCACCCTGAAGAGAGGAAGGATTTGGGGTTGGGAAGGTGCCAGTGAGTTAAATCAGCAGACTGGGCACACTGCTAGTCGAACCTCAGAAGAGCAATTCTTCCCTCCTGTTTTTGTGCAAGCGGCCTCGGATCGTAAACACATTGATTTCCTATCGGGAGACAAGCTGGGCTGGGGCGTGAACAAGACTCTCAGCACGCAGGGGAGGCTTGGCTAAGCCCCCTGGTTTTGCTGAATCATCTTGGAACACGCAGATGCCAGTCCAGGAAAGGCCTTATTTAGCAGGGAGGCTGGAGCTCCCTGCCTCTCCCAGGCAGTCCTTGTGTGGGTGACGTGGCACCCCAGTACTCTTGCCCACCACTCCCTCGGGTTCTTTTGGCTTAAACCATGACCTGAGCAAGCATTTTTTGAACACCTACCATGTGCCTCGTCCACTGACCTGAGTTTAAGCCTCACCTCTCACTCCAGGTGAGCAGGACTGTTTATCCTCTTTTGAAAGATGACACTGGGGCCACCCAAGGGGAAGCGACTTACCCAAGGTTATTGACCTTGCAAGTGCTGGAGTAGAGACTCAAGTTCAGACGCTCGTCAAGTCTTCCAGGACTGGAGCGTTCATGAGATGAAGGCCTGACCTGGCCCCCCATCACATGAGCCAATCTGAGTGCCGGTACAGGGCCCAGGAGACCTCGGAGTTGCAAGAATGAGTTGTTCTGATGGGTTTCTGCACGCTGCTGATGCTAGGTGACCCTGTCTGATGCCTGACTTCTGTTTGCAAAGCCCTTTCCTGAACCGCAATGCTCTGAGGCAGGAGGGGCGCCATACCCTCCCATTTTACAGATGAGCAAATGGAGGCTGTGAGAGGTTGTGACTTCTTTGTGAACCAAGGTCAAGTCCGGGGCACTTTAGGGTGACTTCTAGTATCTTCCACATTAGCAGGCCCTCGATACTTTTTGTCAAATGAATAAATGAACAAAGTACAGGGTTTTTCCACTTGTCTGTTTAGCTTGGGTCTTCTGAAATGGTCAGGCCACAGACTGCAGACCGTCCGGGCAGGAAGTGCCTGCAGACAGCAGCCAAGTCCCTCCTCCTTCAGATGGGGAATGGGGCCAGTGACCTGCCCACGATCACACAGCCACAGAGGCAGAGCGGGCAGTAGACTCCTCATCCAGTGCTCAGGGTGACCCTCCCGTGGAGGGGTCAGAGACACTGGACCAGGAGAAACCCGCTTTGAAGACAACCCCTTTGGGCTGGTGCCTTCTCAGAGATGCCTGTGCTGAAAGCAGGAGGGAGGCAGGGCCCAGGACCTGAGCTTTTCCACGGCTCGAAGGGAGAGGAAAGGGAAAGCCTCCCAAGGGCTTCTCCAAGCACCTCGCAGGGTCTCAGAGCTAGAAGGAGCCTGGAGCCACAAATCCACCCACCCAGTTCATTCCTGCAGACCCGAAAGGGGGAAACCTAGAGGCCCTGCTCTATGGAGTTGTGTTCTGGAAGTGGTGGGGAAGGCAGGGGACAGACGTGCCACACGATCCCCTGCAAAGATGCCCACTTGAGGGAGTGCGGGCCCCACTGAGGGGACGAGGTCCCTCCAACCCCCACTTGCCAGCTTTGCCCTGCCCCTCTCGTCCCAGCCCCCCCTTCCTGGGCTCCTTCACCTGCTTTCCCTCCCCTCTGTCTCTGCACCTCTCTGGTTTCTCTCTTCCTGGGCTGCACCCTCTGCTGTCTCTGCGTCCCTCTGTCTTGTGTTTCCCGCCATCCCTCTGTCTCTCTCTTCCCGCCCCTCACGGCAGGTTCATCTCTCTCGGTCTCTCGGTCTCTCGTGCTGTCTAGGCTGCCTCTGCTGTTGCTGTTTCTCCCTTTCTCTCTGACCCAGGTCTGGCGGTCTCTGTCCCTTGCAGCCTCTCCCCCTTCCCCCTCCTCCCCATCCTCTCCCCAGAGACCCCCCACCCCCACCCTGTTCCCTGACGTCTCCTGCCCTGGAGGGCCCTCCCTGTGGCCAGCCAGCGGGCTTCGAAAACACTCAGGCCTCATAACCTGAAGGGCAGACTTGATGAGAAAATAAATTCCTGATTAGTGTTTTAATTTTAAGGATCTTTAGAGGGGACTAAACAGCAAGGGAGGCTGGTGGAGAAAGTCTGTATTATTAAAACCATAAATCCTCTGCAGAGCCGGGAAAGGGGGCCGAAAGGAAAGCAGAGGGGAGCAGACGGGGCTGCCTCTGGAGTGGGGGGTGGTGGGCACAGCAGAGGGTGGGGAGGCCAAGGTCATGGATTTTCCTCTCCCTCCAACACCCGAAGAGGCTCACTGCCCTGGGGGTGACAGGGCCACACTGGCCATGCCCTCCTGCTCCCCGGGTGGTAGTCTGGGCCAGAGAATGGGACCAGTTGGCTCCCGGGTGCGGTGGGGGGAGCGGGAAGCAGTGTTACTTCAACCCTCTGTCCACACTGGCCACGGCTGCGCCCTGGGGAGATGCCGGAGAGTCTGGGGGTACAGGCTCAATGGACAAAATGATAGCCCTCTGCCATAGGTGTGTGTGTGACCACGAGATGAGACAGAAAGCATGCACAGTGTGTAGAGGGGTAGCATTTAGAAGGCGCCCGATACACGTGGCTGTTGTTCTTCCTGCCGGCACAGAGCACTTTCCCGCCATGGTTTCTATCCAGTCTCCCCAACCCCCCCCTTTTTAGAGACTCATTGAGGGGTAATTGATATACAACAAAACAGCACACACTTAATGGATACAGTTTGATGAGTTCGGACGTTTGCGAACACACCTGAAACCATCACCACAATCAGGGTAATACACAAATCCATCACCTTCAAAAGTTGCCTGTGCCCCCCACTTTCTTTATTGGTTTTCGTGGTGAGAACACTTAACATGAGCTCTACCCCCCAGCACATGCTTAAGTGCACAATTCAGCATTGCTAACTACAGGCACGATGACACAGAGCGGATCTCCCGAGTTGACTCATCTTGCGTAACTGAAACTCTGTCCCCATTGAACAGGTCCCCATTCTCCTGCCTCCCCAGCTCCTGGCAGCCACCGTTCTGCTCTCTGCTTCTGTGAGTTTGACCGTTCGAGATGCTTGTACCACTGAATCCCGCAGTGTTTGTCCTTCTGTGGCTGGCTGGTTTCACCTCGCCCTCCCTCTTCCCCTTCTATGGCAGGGCAGCTCCTGCCTGCAGAAAAGGTCACTGTGTCCAGGGTCACCGTCCTGGGCAGGGCTCTGGGACCCCTGTGGCACATTCCTGGCTGATGGTGCTGATTCAGCTCCAGGTCCCTTTACAGGCCACCCAGGGCCGCACACCACACCACGGGCTGTTTGTTAATAAGGGAGCTCTGGGGTGGGGGCGGCTGGGGCCGCAGCCAGCCCTGCCTCCGCAAGGTCAAGGGCACATGGCCCCCTCCTGCTTTCATTTAATGGTTTCCTCTCACTTAATTTTTAATTGTTAAAAATTGTCTTTGGAGCCCAGGCTCTTTTCTGGTAGGTCTAGGGCAGGGGCCGAGGGAGGAGGAATTTGGCTGCGGGGGTGAAGGAGGCCCGGCTGGCTGTCAGCCTGGCTCTCCCCCTTCCCTTGGGAGTGTCCTGTCCACATCCTGGCTCAGCTGGGGGCCAGGACGGGGCAAATTATGACATGGCAACATTTCAGTTCGAACCTATAGTGCGCGGGCGTAGAGACATTTGGTTAACGGGGCAGAACTTGGAGCCAGACTGCTCGGGTTCTAATTCTGGTTTGGCTACTTAATCTCTGGGTGATCGTGAGAAAGTTGGTCACTTACCCTGTCTGTGCCTCGCTTTCCTTGTCTGTAAAGTGGGGGTACAAATGCTTTCCTCAGAGGGCCGTTCTGAGTCTTTCCTCTAACCTCAGCGTGGTGACCAGGCCTGGTGTGGCGCCCCAGGCTGGGCCCCACACACCCAGAGAGGCACCCGGACACGTCCTCTGGGACTCCTGCCACTGCCCTGTGGCTGGAGTGCCCTGCAGTTTGGTGTCACTTAGACACGGTCTTGGCCATCGCTAGGGCCTCTCTCTAGCATCCAAGCCACATCCTCCTGATTCTGTTCTGGGAAGCCCCCCTTCTGTCCTCTATCTTGTCAGCAGTCACACCTCCCGTCCCACCCATGCCACCAAAACCACTGCAATGCAGCAGCTTCCATCCCTGGGCCCGACCGCAGTGCACACTGGACTGTTTTGCTACAGTAGCTCATCTGATCCTGCAAAGCTGGTATTATCACCCCATATGCAAAGGAGGAAACTGAGGCTCAGTAAGCCTGAGTGACTTGTCCAAGGTCACATAGCTCATAGAAAGTGTGGAGGGATCTGAACCCGCGTCTACCTGCAAATGGGCAGGTTCTGACAGGTGAGGACAGGGGTGGGTGCGTGTGGCAGCATCTGGGGTCGGAGATATGGCGGGGGCAGGTATGGTTGGATGATGAGGGACCAGTGTGGCGCCAGTGTAGGAGGAGCAAGGGAGGAGAGGGAGAAAATGGGGGAGGGGCCTGGTGCAGCGAAGGGCACTTTTCTCTCTGCATTGCTGGCAGCTTGAAATGGTTGCAGACCTTTCTGGAAAAAGACACGGTGAGGGATGGACCCTGGGAGGGGAAGGCCAGAGGGCTTCCTGCCCACTGCCTGCCAGCTTTTCTGGATAGTGGCGGTGGCATGAGGAATCCAGCCATTTTGGTAGGTGGGCCCTACCTGGGCCCCCAAACTCAACATATAGTCACCGATGGTGTGATAGTGAGAAAAGACATTGGCTTAGTAGTCAAGACAGACCTTGGCTGAAAGCCCTAGCCCATAGCTTTCTGTGTGATCTTGGGTGAGCAATGTAACCTCTCTGTACCTCTGTTTCCTCATCTGTAAAATGGGACAATAACACCTACCTTGCAGGACTGGACTGAGCATTGGATGGAAGTCCAACTCTTTGCTGTCTAAAGGCTATTCAGTGGTAGCTGTCCTGACCCTGCTCCAAGCTCCTGTGTGTTTGAGCAGAGCCCTGCTCCTGCCTGCACCTCTGTGGCCTGGTCTGTGCAAGGAAGGACAGACAAGCTGATCCCTGCCGTCCTTCCTGCTGACTGGCCATGACGGATGGCTTCAGGCCGGGTCACCTTCCTCTGGAGCCACAGGAATGTGGACGGGGAGCTACTTGGGGGCAAAAGGGTTTCCCGCAGTGGCATGTTCCCGGCTGCAAGCAGAGTGAAGGCAGTGATCTGCCCTGAGCCCGAGGAGACACAACACTGGAGCAACAGGAAGCAGGTGCTCTGGGGAAAGGGAATTGGCCGCTGCTGGGAAGGAAGGCTTGGCTGCTCCTGCCCCACCGTGGCCAGCATCCTGGGATGGCTATGCAAGGTAGAAAGAGGCAGAGAATGGTGTCGGCCATTTAGGAGTCCCAGACCCAGTTTGGGACGCTTCACAAAGTGCCAGGGACATCTCAGCTCAGAGCATGAGTCAGGACACAGCCCACGTTCCCCTGATTTTAAATCCAGGAAGCTGGAGAGGGACCCTAGGAGCAAATTACTGTAGCCATGAGCTGTGAGCTCTGTAGCCCTGCTTGGGCAGACACTGCTCATCCACCACTCACACGCTGCGTGACCTCACCCAGCTCCCTTGACCTCACTGGGCCTCAGTTTCTGCTTCTATAAAATGGGCACAATGACAGCACCTGTTCTGCAGGGTTGTTAGGAGGATTAGATGAGGGTGACAGTCATAGAAGAGTGGCTGGCACTGGCAAGGACTTAATAAGTGTGAACTAAATGGTCTCATCCCTTCCTCACCATGTTTGTGAAGTGGTGGCTCCTGTCCCCTTGCATGGTTGAGAAAACTGAGGCTAGAGGTGGGAGTCACTGACCAAGGACATGTCGCTTGTTATGTGGAGGAGCTGGGGTGGGAGCCGGGGCTGGCCAATTCCCAGCACTGAGACTCCCCCCCACCCTCCCTCCTTACCCCGGGACAGGTCTGTGGGGCTCTGAGTGGGTGGGTCCCCCCATCTCCCAACTGCTTTCGGTGGAGCTGAAAAGAGGCTCCCAGGTCCTGGCTGCCTGGGGCACTGTCCCGGGGTTAGGACATCTGCTCGGTTCCCTTTTCCCTTTTTTTACTTATAACTTTTCCAAGTTCCTGAGCTCCAGCCGATGCCCCAAACCACACTAGA
>NW_012147808.1:626647-673650 GCF_000956105.1 Propithecus coquereli | reverse complement strand
TTTCTGCAGGTAAACAGAACAAAATGCAGCTAGAGAAATTAGAGCAAAGGATTCCCTGTCCTTCCATGGGACTTGCAGACCCCCCACCCCCACCCTGTTCCCTGACGTCTCCTGCCCTGGAGGGCCCTCCCTGTGGCCAGCCAGCGGGCTTCGAAAACACTCAGGCCTCATAACCTGAAGGGCAGACTTGATGAGAAAATAAATTCCTGATTAGTGTTTTAATTTTAAGGATCTTTAGAGGGGACTAAACAGCAAGGGAGGCTGGTGGAGAAAGTCTGTATTATTAAAACCATAAATCCTCTGCAGAGCCGGGAAAGGGGGCCGAAAGGAAAGCAGAGGGGAGCAGACGGGGCTGCCTCTGGAGTGGGGGGTGGTGGGCACAGCAGAGGGTGGGGAGGCCAAGGTCATGGATTTTCCTCTCCCTCCAACACCCGAAGAGGCTCACTGCCCTGGGGGTGACAGGGCCACACTGGCCATGCCCTCCTGCTCCCCGGGTGGTAGTCTGGGCCAGAGAATGGGACCAGTTGGCTCCCGGGTGCGGTGGGGGGAGCGGGAAGCAGTGTTACTTCAACCCTCTGTCCACACTGGCCACGGCTGTGCCCTGGGGAGATGCCGGAGAGTCTGGGGGTACAGGCTCAATGGACAAAATGATAGCCCTCTGCCATAGGTGTGTGTGTGACCACGAGATGAGACAGAAAGCATGCACAGTGTGTAGAGGGGTAGCATTTAGAAGGCGCCCGATACACGTGGCTGTTGTTCTTCCTGCCGGCACAGAGCACTTTCCCGCCATGGTTTCTATCCAGTCTCCCCAACCCCCCCCTTTTTAGAGACTCATTGAGGGGTAATTGATATACAACAAAACAGCACACACTTAATGGATACAGTTTGATGAGTTTGGACGTTTGCGAACACACCTGAAACCATCACCACAATCAGGGTAATACACAAATCCATCACCTTCAAAAGTTGCCTGTGCCCCCCACTTTCTTTATTGGTTTTCGTGGTGAGAACACTTAACATGAGCTCTACCCCCCAGCACATGCTTAAGTGCACAATTCAGCATTGCTAACTACAGGCACGATGACACAGAGCGGATCTCCCGAGTTGACTCATCTTGCGTAACTGAAACTCTGTCCCCATTGAACAGGTCCCCATTCTCCTGCCTCCCCAGCTCCTGGCAGCCACCGTTCTGCTCTCTGCTTCTGTGAGTTTGACCGTTCGAGATGCTTGTACCACTGAATCCCGCAGTGTTTGTCCTTCTGTGGCTGGCTGGTTTCACCTCGCCCTCCCTCTTCCCCTTCTATGGCAGGGCAGCTCCTGCCTGCAGAAAAGGTCACTGTGTCCAGGGTCACCGTCCTGGGCAGGGCTCTGGGACCCCTGTGGCACATTCCTGGCTGATGGTGCTGATTCAGCTCCAGGTCCCTTTACAGGCCACCCAGGGCCGCACACCACACCACGGGCTGTTTGTTAATAAGGGAGCTCTGGGGTGGGGGCGGCTGGGGCCGCAGCCAGCCCTGCCTCCGCAAGGTCAAGGGCACATGGCCCCCTCCTGCTTTCATTTAATGGTTTCCTCTCACTTAATTTTTAATTGTTAAAAATTGTCTTTGGAGCCCAGGCTCTTTTCTGGTAGGTCTAGGGCAGGGGCCGAGGGAGGAGGAATTTGGCTGCGGGGGTGAAGGAGGCCCGGCTGGCTGTCAGCCTGGCTCTCCCCCTTCCCTTGGGAGTGTCCTGTCCACATCCTGGCTCAGCTGGGGGCCAGGACGGGGCAAATTATGACATGGCAACATTTCAGTTCGAACCTATAGTGCGCGGGCGTAGAGACATTTGGTTAACGGGGCAGAACTTGGAGCCAGACTGCTCGGGTTCTAATTCTGGTTTGGCTACTTAATCTCTGGGTGATCGTGAGAAAGTTGGTCACTTACCCTGTCTGTGCCTCGCTTTCCTTGTCTGTAAAGTGGGGGTACAAATGCTTTCCTCAGAGGGCCGTTCTGAGTCTTTCCTCTAACCTCAGCGTGGTGACCAGGCCTGGTGTGGCGCCCCAGGCTGGGCCCCACACACCCAGAGAGGCACCCGGACACGTCCTCTGGGACTCCTGCCACTGCCCTGTGGCTGGAGTGCCCTGCAGTTTGGTGTCACTTAGACACGGTCTTGGCCATCGCTAGGGCCTCTCTCTAGCATCCAAGCCACATCCTCCTGATTCTGTTCTGGGAAGCCCCCCTTCTGTCCTCTATCTTGTCAGCAGTCACACCTCCCGTCCCACCCATGCCACCAAAACCACTGCAATGCAGCAGCTTCCATCCCTGGGCCTGACCGCAGTGCACACTGGACTGTTTTGCTACAGTAGCTCATCTGATCCTGCAAAGCTGGTATTATCACCCCATATGCAAAGGAGGAAACTGAGGCTCAGTAAGCCTGAGTGACTTGTCCAAGGTCACATAGCTCATAGAAAGTGTGGAGGGATCTGAACCCGCGTCTACCTGCAAATGGGCAGGTTCTGACAGGTGAGGACAGGGGTGGGTGCGTGTGGCAGCATCTGGGGTCGGAGATATGGCGGGGGCAGGTATGGTTGGATGATGAGGGACCAGTGTGGCGCCAGTGTAGGAGGAGCAAGGGAGGAGAGGGAGAAAATGGGGGAGGGGCCTGGTGCAGCGAAGGGCACTTTTCTCTCTGCATCGCTGGCAGCTTGAAATGGTTGCAGACCTTTCTGGAAAAAGACACGGTGAGGGATGGACCCTGGGAGGGGAAGGCCAGAGGGCTTCCTGCCCACTGCCTGCCAGCTTTTCTGGATAGTGGCGGTGGCATGAGGAATCCAGCCATTTTGGTAGGTGGGCCCTACCTGGGCCCCCAAACTCAACATATAGTCACCGATGGTGTGACAGTGAGAAAAGACATTGGCTTAGTAGTCAAGACAGACCTTGGCTGAAAGCCCTAGCCCATAGCTTTCTGTGTGATCTTGGGTGAGCAACGTAACCTCTCTGTACCTCTGTTTCCTCATCTGTAAAATGGGACAATAACACCTACCTTGCAGGACTGGACTGAGCACTGGATGGAAGTCCAACTCCTTGCATGTCTAAAGGCTATTCAGTGGTAGCTGTCCTGACCCTGCTCCAAGCTCCTGTGTGTTTGAGCAGAGCCCTGCTCCTGCCTGCACCTCCGTGTCCTGGTCTGTGCAAGGAAGGACAGACAAGCTGATCCCTGCCGTCCTTCCTGCTGACTGGCCATGACGGATGGCTTCAGGCCGGGTCACCTTCCTCTGGAGCCACAGGAATGTGGACGGGGAGCTACTTGGGGGCAAAAGGGTTTCCCGCAGTGGCATGTTCCCGGCTGCAAGCAGAGTGAAGGCAGTGATCTGCCCTGAGCCCGAGGAGACACAACACTGGAGCAACAGGAAGCAGGTGCTCTGGGGAAAGGGAATTGGCCACTGCTGGGAAGGAAGGCTTGGCTGCCCCTGCCCCACCGTGGCCAGCATCCTGGGATGGCTATGCAAGGTAGAAAGAGGCAGAGAATGGTGTCGGCCATTTAGGAGTCCCAGACCCAGTTTGGGACGCTTCACAAAGTGCCAGGGACATCTCAGCTCGGAGCATGAGTCAGGACACAGCCCACGTTCCCCTGATTTTAAATCCAGGAAGCTGGAGAGGGACCCTAGGAGCAAATTACTGTAGCCATGAGCTGTGAGCTCTGTAGCCCTGCTTGGGCAGACACTGCTCATCCACCACTCACACGCTGCGTGACCTCACCCAGCTCCCTTGACCTCACTGGGCCTCAGTTTCTGCTTCTATAAAATGGGCACAATGACAGCACCTGTTCTGCAGGGTTGTTAGGAGGATTAGATGAGGGTGACAGTCATAGAAGAGTGGCTGGCACTGGCAAGGACTTAATAAGTGTGAACTAAATGGTCTCATCCCTTCCTCACCATGTTTGTGAAGTGGTGGCTCCTGTCCCCTTGCATGGTTGAGAAAACTGAGGCTAGAGGTGGGAGTCACTGACCAAGGACATGTCGCTTGTTATGTGGAGGAGCTGGGGTGGGAGCCGGGGCTGGCCAATTCCCAGCACTGAGACTCCCCCCCACCCTCCCTCCTTACCCCGGGACAGGTCTGTGGGGCTCTGAGTGGGTGGGTCCCCCCATCTCCCAACTGCTTTCGGTGGAGCTGAAAAGAGGCTCCCAGGTCCTGGCTGCCTGGGGCACTGTCCCGGGGTTAGGACATCTGCTCGGTTCCCTTTTCCCTTTTTTTACTTATAACTTTTCCAAGTTCCTGAGCTCCAGCCGATGCCCCAAACCACACTAGACATGCCACCCATATTATCTCATTTAATCTTCACAACAGCCCTGCGCGGTAGGTGCTATTCTCTCCATTCCACAATTAAGGAAACAGAGAAGTTGATCCCTTGCCCTGAACCACACAGCTGCTTAGAGCTAGTGGGGCCAAGACTGGAGACCCCTGTGCCTCTGCTTTCTACCCAGTGGTAGCACTAGGATCTGACGCCCACAGCCAGTTATGTAACTTCTCTGTGCCTCAGGTTCCCCGTCTGTAAAATGGAAGTGATAACGATAGTGCTTACACACCTTCGGGGTTATTAGTAAGCATTAGCTTGTTTAATGTTCACACGCGCACAAAGTCATTTGGAACATGACTGACTCAGAGCGGGTTCTCTGTAGGTACAAGTTAGCTGTTTTCAGCTCTCCTCGTTGGCACAGGCCGTGATGCCACACGACTGATGGCATTGAGCACGCTCAATCTATTTCTTCGGGACTCCTCAGCCATGCCTTGGAGTCCTGCAGTGGGTGGGCCTACTCAGTGCTTATTTGACAAACACTAATGGGGCATTTATGGGACCCAGGCACTTGACAAATCATAGTTCATTTAATCCTCACAACCACCCTCTAAGGTAGGTAGGGACTAATCACCCCCATTTACAGATGAGCAAACTGAGGCACAGAGAGGTTAAGAAACTTGCCCAAATTCAAGCAGGATTTGAAAGTGGGCAGCTCGGCTTCGAAGTCTGGTCTTAGCCCCTGCACTTCGCCAGCCGCCTCTCCCCGCCAGGACATGAGAACCGGAGCGTAAGAGGAGTCGTCCTCCCGCATGGGCTCGAAGCCAGCAATCGCCCCCAACTATTCGCCATGTAATTAATGATTATTATCTTATCTCCTGGGAATGAAAGAGACACACCATGCCTGGGAAGCTGGTTACCCTAAGATCTGCGTGCTGTTCCCCCGGGAGATAAGGGCTAAATAGGCACAAACCCAGGTGGTGATCTCTTAATATTGCTCAGGAAGGAGAATGAGGGAGCGGTAGAAAAACTGCTTGGCCAAACTATTTTTCTCATTGCTTGTTTTAAAAGCATCAAAATCAGGGCCTCTCTGGAGAAGGGAGGACCAGGCCTGGTGGCCTTGGGTCCCCATGAGGGTCTGTGGCCAGAGTGACCTCTGCAAAGATCTGGGAGAAATAACACCCAGAGAGTGATCTGTAGTTGTGAGAGCCAATTCCTGGACTCTCCCAGGGAAGAGGGTCCTCAGGGTCATCTGGTCCGGTGTCACTTTCTTTAAAGAAGAAGGAATCCAGGCCCAGAGAAGGGAAGTGACTCATCTAAGGTCACCCAGCAAATTGCTGGTGACCAGAACTGTGGGCTGTCTGGCCATCCCCTTTGACCTGAACTTTGACAAGATGCCTCAGCTTTGCCCGGCTTGGACTACAGAGTGACAAGGAAAGGGGACAGGTGACAGCTCCAGCAAACCCGCCCACTCCTGGGGCTGTAAACTCCACAAGGACAGGCGACCTCAGTGTCTTCTTTGCTGGCTCCCTAGAGCCCAGCGCAGAGCCCGGCATAAAGTAGATGCTCATTAAATATCTTCAGAACGACTGACCGACTGAATGACCGAGCGCGCCGTGAGGGTGGGGAGCAGAGCCACAAGCCTCTAAACTGTAGAGTCCCTCAGAGTCTCAGAGTCGGGGGTACGGAAGATTCGGAAGATGGGGCATCCTCTTAGGAGGCTTCCACCCTCCCAGAAGATCCATTCCCGAGGGAAATGCTCTCGTATTCCCACATGCTGTTTGGGGGATGGATCCTCTGGGGTAAAGTGTGTGTTGGGGAGAGGCAGGGGCAGATCTGGGAGCTTCCCCACTCCCCGCAGCCAAACCTGCCCTTCCCTGGGCTACCTCCGCCCCATGGAGGCCTGATCTCACTTGGACCACGAGGCCTGGCCATGCACCAGGCCACAGCTCAAAGCCCCAGCTTTAAGCCGCTCACCGTGGTATTTCAGCAGAAGCCGGCTGAGCCCTGTGTTCCTGGGACCGTCACAGCTCTCATCTGGGGGCACAAAGCAAAGGCCAGCTCTCTCTTCTCATGGGAAGACGTTTCTGCCCCTACCCTCCTCCCAGGGTGGATTCTGGAAGAGCCAGTAGTCTCCCAGGGGAGACGGGCCCTGGCGGCTGCAGACTCTGAGACCCAGAGCGCTCGAAGCCAACCTGAGCCACATCATCATAGCAACGGCGGCTGCTGCCATGCATCAGGAGCCAGTGCTGCTGCCATGCATCAGGAGCCAGTGCTGTGCTGTGCTCTGTGCTCTGCATATCTCATGTTGCCTCCTGCAATGGACAGGGGCAGTGAGCCATTGTGCAGATGGTGGAGTTGAGGCCCAGAGACATACAGCATCCTGTCCAAGGTCACACAGCCAAAGAGGGCAAAGTTGGGATCTGAATGCTGTTCTGTCAGATTCCAGAGTCCATGCCCTGGACCACTCCCTGACATGGACTGTCAGAGGAGGGGAGGCAGACCCAGCCACAAGACCCAGGAGGACACAGCCAAGCCCAGCCAGGCTCTTCGTCCTGAGGGGAGTGGAAGCTTTACCTCAGGTTGGCACAGGGCACTGTCTGGGACCCTGCAGATTCCCAATATGAACCTCATTTTAGCTGGGTAGAAGCCCCATGGGGGCAGAAATACCCCTGAGGCCCCCACAGGGCACTCAGTAACCTGGCCTTTCCAGTCCTATGGCTGGGCCAGGCCTTGGTCCCCATCCTCAGGGTCATATTGTTGAAGTGGCTCAGAGTTGGGCTGCTCGGTCATTTGGGAACTGGGGCCCAGAGGCCCAGTTCTGGTCTCAGCTCTGCCATTTTCTAGCTCTAGAACCTTGGGGCATTCTCCATGGGGAGCCTTAGGTGCTTCACATGGAGCTGTTAAGAGCTTTCACAGAGAGGCAGTGAGCGTGGGCAGAGGCCTTGGGCCCTCCCCGCATTTGAATGGCCTCTTGGGGTGAACTGAGAGCATCCACAGCATCTTCTCCATCAGTCCTCCCTCATGGGGCTGTGGCAGGGCAGGAACACGGAGAGCCTGCATCTTCCCAATCCCAGCTCTTGGCCCCTTCCCTGGCTCCAGCTCTGGGCCTATGTATCAGCCAGCTATGGCCCTAATAATGCTGGGAAACAAACAATTCCAAAACCTCAGTGGCTTAAGCAACAAGCATTTAGTCTCACATTCATGGGCCTGAAGGTCAACCGAGGTTCTCCTAGTCTAGGATGGGCTCAGCTGGGCGGCTCGGCTGCAGGCTGCAGGTTGGGCTCCCTCCACACAAGTTCATTCTACGTACGGCCCAGCTGAAGGGCAGAAGCTGCTCAAAGACTCTTCTTACCACTATCACTGGAGTGCAAGGGAGCAGGTCAACCCCCACAAGCACATTTCCATCCTCTTCTCTGGCACATTGGCTAATAGTTCTTGCTCAAAGGAATGCACATGGCTAAGCCCTACTTTAGAAGTGCCGGGCATTGTACCTTGTCCATAGCAGGAAGGGGCAGGGAGTAAATATTTGCTGAACCGTAATCCAATCTGTCATGGCTAGAGACCCCAACTTGAATTTCCAAATAGGAAGAGGCCTATTTTGGCCACTGAAGGCTGAAGCCCCCTTTGCCCTGAGTGAAGGGGCAGCCGGGCTGGGAAAGGGGCTACCAAGGGGTGAAAGGATGGTGGGACCCCGGGCAAGCCCCTTCCTCTTGGAAAGCCCTTTCCTCCACCTGCACATTCTCCAAGGCCTTTTCTAATGGCCCTGACAGCTCCGAGCCCCTTCCTCCTCGTCTTCTTCCTGCACGGCTGGAGTTTGTGGCGCACCCAGCTGGCTGGCATTTTGGCTCACAAACACCTTTCTTTGCGAGGCAGATCTAATTTCCACCCTGTGAAAACGGTTGTCTAGCACTCCGCAGCCTCCGCCGTGGGGCAGCCAGCTGCTGCCACGGTGGGGACAAGGGTGGCTGTAAATCTGGGTCAGGACCGGCTGCAGCTGTGTGGACAGTGATTTGTGGGAAATAATCATTCTTTTCCTGGGTGAGGGCCATGGGAAGGGCAGGTGGTGGTGCTGTGTGTGCACGGACTGGGCCAGGATGGTCCGTGAGGCCAACAGTAACTTCCCCTCCCGAGACCTCAGTTTCCCCATCCGTGAAATGAGGGTGGGGTTCTGGAAGGTCTTTTCTAGCCCTCAGTCCCGTGGCTCTCCGTGGATCTGCCTTTGTTCAGGGTCTGCAGTGTCGATGCGCAAACCAAGTTCCCAGGCTGCTTCTTTTCTTTTCCTTCTTTGATTCTAAACACGAGCAGTTAGAACCATCTCCCCTCTCTCCCCAGCTACTGAGGCGTGTCCTTCCTTCAGCTAGCTGGCTGCCCGGGCTAGACGAGATGGGCCACGGGTGGGGGCAGTGGGGTCCTGATTCCCTGAGAGGCATTGTTCATAAACCAGCACCTCTCCCTGGGGCTGGCTCCAGAGGTCTCAGCCAACCAGGGCCCTGGGGATGGAAGAGACTTTTCAAAAAGAAGGTCACCCAGTTCCCAGACAGAGGTGCTTCTGATAACCCTCGAGGCAGCTCCGCGTGCCCTCGTATGCCCCTGAGAGCACAGAGCCAGGCAGCTGAGTTTACGGCCAGAGAAACCCCAGGAGGCAGGAGGGATAACACAGGCTGCAGCGGAGTTTGCCAGCAGCCAGAGCTGGGCACTGTCTTTGGAGACCAGCAAACCTCATTTCACCGTCCTGCATACACCTTTGACAAAGCAGGAGAGGTCAGAGGGTAACAGTTCCCAGGTGGGGTTATGAGAAAGGGAGGCTCCAGCCCCAGCTAACCTCAGCCCTGGTGGGCTCCCTCCACATCAGGCATCCCGCGAGCCTGGCCCCTGAGCGGCATCCTCAGCGTGCTCCCCGGGCAAGCCCACCCACCCCCATGGCTTCAGGCGGCAGTGCTGTAAGCTGGTCCTGCTGCCAAACTGCCTTCTCTCAGCTCCAGACCCACAGATAGTCCCACGTAAAAAAAATCAGGGTGCTGTTACCGCCCAGGCTTGAAAGGGCAAGAGCACAGAGCAGTTGCTTGAACCTACCAGACCCTGCAGAGAGTGCTGTAGAGAGAGATGTCCAAGGCAAGTATGTCCCCTGAGGCAGCGAGAGGGGTGGGGGAGCTAGTATCCGTGCTCACTCTCCACCCCCACTCTGCTCTCCCACCCCATTGGTGGAACCCAACCAGAAGCTCTCGATCAAGGACAGGAACGACTAAAGGTACAGCCCATGCAGTTGGCCGCCCAGCACACAGAGCAGGGAGGGGGCAGAATGTGGGTCTGGAGGGGCACACAGAAGATGCTCAGCACAGGGGCTCAGAGGAAAGAAGACAGCAAGATCTCCGAAGCTTGCTGCCCCTAGCACCCACCTCCGGGCCTTCTCTGCCTTGTGCCGGGCGCTGGGAAGTATCAGGGCTTTGCACTCAGACAGAGCAGAGCCTGAATCCTAACCGTTCGCCTCACTGGCTATGTGGTCTGGGGTAAGTGACTCCTTGCCCCTCAGTTTCCTCACCTGCAAAATGGGAATAAGAACATCTAACTCAGAGATAGAAAGTGCTTGACATATAGTAAGTGCTCAATAAATTTATCTACTTTTTATCCAGATCTGTCTACCTTTTATCTCTTGGCTGGTCTGCAGAACCTCTGAGCTGGTCTCTGCCCCAGGCTCAGCCCCCTGAATTCCTCCTCCACACTGCCCCTAGAACACTCTTCCTGAAACTCTGGACGGATCACATCGCAGCCTTCCTCAAAACCAGCAATGGCTCCCCCATGCCTAGAGAACAAAATTAAATTCTTTAGTGTAACAACCAAAGCTAGTCAATGTCTGGTCTTAACAGCCCCCTTACCAGAACCTGTCAATCCTTCCCTTGGTCCCACGTGACACCGACCTACTCACTGTCCCCAAATAGCCTTTATGTCTCCGAGCCTTTGCTGATGGTGTCCTCTCCACCTGGCGGTCCCTTCTCCTTCTGTACTACTGGTGGGGCTCAAAGGCCCCATCTTCCATGAAAACTCCCCATCCCCACACCAGGGTCATTGCTCACAGCAGGTTCCTTATGCGTCTATGTGGCCCTTACTCCATTTGGCCTCAGAGTAGAAGCAAATATGGCGTGTCTTCCCTCATCAGCCTTTGAGCGTATGGAAGGCAAGTCTTTGTGGCGTCAGCGTCTGGCTCTCTGCAGTTCCCGAGCCAGTGCTGGACGTGGGCAAGGGCCGACCGTATGCAGTGCGATCCCCATGCATTCGGGAGTGCCGAGGTGATCCTAGGCATTCACGTGTGCAAAATGATCCGTATATTTTCATGCCAATCCTAAGAGGAGCTTTGTAAGATATAAGGCGCCATTGTCCTTTTTGACCGATGAGGAAACTAAGGCGAAACAATTGGCTTTAGTCCACTCAGCTGGGAGGTGGAGAGCTGACTTGGAAGTGGGGCTGTCTGGGCTTTGAAATCTGCGCTTTTCCCACTCCCTATGGAGCCTGAGAAATGTTTGAAAAATAAACCAATAAAGTTTGAAGTGTGAAGAAGGTGGCAAGAGCCACATGCCGCGGTGGTTAAAAACAAGAAAGACTTGGGTTCAAGTCCAACGCTTACGACCTGGGGAAGTTGCTTGTCTTCTCTGCCCTTCCCGCCCTCCCCGAATGCCCTGCGAGGCAGCTGCGGGGTCCCCTTCCGAACCCAGGGAGGCAGAGGGCCTCCCCAGTGGGGAGGAAACGACCAGGTGGCTGAGACAGAGGCAGTGTGGGGAGGCCCGCAGCTTGCGGGAAGCCCAGACAGCCGCCGAAGCAGCCCTTCAAGCCTGCGTGATGAACATCTCAGGATGTCTTCTCCAGCACCCGCGGGAGAGGGAGTCTGTTAAAACTATTTATGTCCCGCCTGCCGACTGACGGCTTCATCACGCTGCCTCCTCCCTCTGACTTTCACTTGACAACCACATTTACACACCCCAAAGAGCCTCAAAGTGTGAGTCCTGGTGGCTCAGCCGGGCAGCTCGACTGTCCCAGTAAATCCTGGGGATTTACGAAGAACCCCAGAGGGCCCGGCTGTTGCTGCTCCCCTATAGCTCAGCTCCCAGCCCTCGTTGCCAAAGGAGCCGTGCGGGGAGGTGGCGGGCAGCCCGGGGAGTCTGCAGCCTGGGCTGGTCTGAGTGGTCCGTGGCCCGGTGGCCCCTCACATATTGAGCAAGGTCTGCCCTTCACTCTTCTGTGCAAAGGCACCAACCGCTTTGATGCTCATGAGGGAGAAATTTGGCCAAAAGATTGCTGGCTGCAAGGCGAATGGGATGAGGGGTCAGTGAGCAGAGATGGTTACAATGGTGTCCTTTGCAGAGGCCCACGGTGCCTGCTCACCAGGCCTGGGTCACCCTGCGGATTGTTCCTGTTCGTGATAGAAGATTATGATAGAAACTATTCCAGTATGTGGGACTCTTGCACTGATACCCTTCAAGCCTCAAAATGCACCATAGCCAAGCCGCAAAGGGGTGGGAATCCCAGACTGAAGGACGAAGTTGTTCTTTCATTCGTTCATTTATTCAGCTGCTGGAATACTCTGCCCTGAACTTTTTGCATGACTGACTCCTTCTCGGTATTCAGGTCTTGGTCCAAATGCCACCTCCTCCTCCAAGAGGCTGCCCTGACCACCCTTTCTAATGGGGTCTCTTCCCCTCCATCCCACCCTGCTGCTAGCACATCTTCGTGTTTTATCGCTGTCATAGCACTTTCCAGTAATCGAAGTTCCCTTGTGTATTTATTTGTCTGTTGGTTTGTTGTCTGCTGTATCCACTGGAAGTAAGGTCGCAAGAACAGGGATCTCGTCCTGCCTGCCTGCTGCTGTGTCCCCAAGTGCTTGGCGCCAAGCCCGGACCTTCACCTTTCCAACATTTACCAAGAACCTCCCAGTAGTCAGGCCAGTGCTAGTGCTCAGCCTTGGCCTGGCAGCTGCCCTGGGGCACCACGTCTAGCTGGAGAGTTCGGCAAAAGGGGTTAGGGCTGTGTGTTGACCATGTGTTTCTGATGCTTCGACATGGCCTTGTTGACCCTGGAGAGGGTGACCCTCCCAGGGCCATGGGTTCTGAAAGATATTGAACAACTTGCCTGTGTGCCTTTCGTGTGAGAACCAATCCAGAGCCCCTCCCTCATCAGGCTGTCACAGGGCTCTCTCACTCTAGGCCACTGTCACCTGCCTTCATCCCTCCAGGGCCAGGCGCTGGACAACGGGGCCAGCCCTGTGCCCCAGCATCTGCTGCAATGGCTCAAACACGGCCAGTCCTGAGCCTGCCTATGCCGCCCTGCCTGTTCCTTCCCGTGGAAACCACAAGAAAGGCTCTTGCCCTCATTTTCCCTACTCCCGCTGCCTCCTGGCCGATCCTGGTGCTTCCCTGTGTCGCCCTGTGTGGGTGGTGTGCCCCCTCCTGTTGGAAGTGTCAGTAACAAACCATCTCTTCAACGACAATCCTCTCCTGATCTGTTGGCCACACCATACCCAAACATAAAGGAGCGTTTAAATACAGGCTGTGAGGGTAAAGGCAGGCCGGGGCTGGGATGACTTGGGGAGGGGCGTGGGACTCACACTCGGGGTCTGGTGTCTGCGGGGGCTGCTATTGGAGCCACTCAGCCGGGTGGGGAGGCGGCGGGCCTTCTAAGCAAAGGGCGCAGCCTAGGCAAGGGCTTGGCAGCCCAGGTGGGGATGGAGCTTTCTGGTAACTCAAAGGGTCCCCTATGGCTGGAGCAGAGCTGAGAGGAACCACAGCACAGGAGCAGGACAGCGACCAAATCCTGGAGGGCTTCGGATGAGGCCGGTTTTCTCTGGAGCAGGCAACAGGCACCCGGAGAGCCGTGGATGGAGTCCACTGAATGCGTGGTCCCCGGGTGGCTTTCCTCTGAGCCAGAGGCCACTGGGCTGCTGGTGTGTACGTGGGATGAGGTGTCCCCAGGCTCCAACTCCCACTCCCTCAGCTCTAGGCCCGGCCCACACCGGCCCTCGGCACCCACCCCCCGACCCTACTCTTTGCTGAGTCACTCAAGCAGCTGTGGCTTCTGCTGGGCCCCTCAACTGAGCCACACCTGCCCCTATCCCCCCATCTCCCACTCTCCCCAACCCCCAGCATCCAGGGTGGGGGACACTGGGGCTGATGGAATTATTTGGTAGCTGCCAGAATCACCATTGCACGTGGCACCCAGGAGCTCAAATCCCTTAGGATCCTGCACCCAGTAGGGTCCTAAGAGCAACTGGAGTGTGGTGGGGTGGGGAGCAGGGCCATGGGGATGGCAGGTGTGGATGCAGCCCAGTCTGTAGACTTACCCATATTCCTCTCCTGCTGGCTCCTTATAGGCCTGGCCCAGACTCCAGGAGCAACGCTAGGGCCCCTCTGCACTGTGCTGGAAGCTGCTAGATGCATGCAAGGAGGCGTCACAGGAGGAAACCCCCATGGCGGAGCAGCTTCATGCTGTGGTGCCCACATGGGAGGAAATGATCTCGCCCTTGACTTTCTGCAGCCTTGGCCGGGAAGAAAGTAACAGCCTCTCTGGAGAGATCACTTGTGGCGATTAACATTTATCGAACATCGGCTCAGTTCACCAATATTTTCGAGGGCCTATCGTGGGTCAGTCACGGTCTAAGTGCCAAATATACAGCAGTGCGCAAAACATCCTGAATCACCATCATTAGGGAGTTTAAATTCCGTCAAGGAAACAAATATAGTGTCAGTAAGTGACAAATACCAGGAAGCAAAATGGAGTAGGTTACAAAAGAGGAAGAAGGAGACGAAGCAGGATCAGGCGGATGAAAGGGGGCTTAGTCGGGGGGTTTGATCCGAGCAGGGACATATGAGCAGAGACCCGAATACATGAGGGGATGGACCATGGGGCCATCTGGGGCAAGAGCCCTCCCGGCAGAGGGGACAGACGGGCGGGGAGGCAGGGGCTGAGGTGCAGGGATGTGGCTGGGAATGAGGGTGGCAAGGTGCATGTGGGGTCTCGTAGTGCAGCACAAGGCTCTGGGTTTATCCCAATTGCAGGGAAAATACCCTGGAAGGGGGTTTTTGGTAGGGGGGTAGGGAGGAGAGAAGGTTAGTTGATATGGTCTAACTGATATTTTAATACAACCCATCAGCAGCTTTGTGGAAAAGCTGTGCCAACTGCTGTGGGGAAAAAGAGAGGATGTGGCCGGCCAAGGGGGAGGGTCTTGCCCAAATGTAATGGTTACCGTTGAGTTGGAACGTGTCATGTGCTAGGTCTTGTGCCCAGCCCTTTATTCACATGGGTTATCTCTTTTAATCCCTACAGCAACCCCTTGACATAAATACTATTATTTTCCCATTTCATGGATGAGTAAACTGAGGTCTAGGGCCATCAATTCACCTGTTCTAGGGCACACAGCAGGTGCAGAGTGGGGATTCAGCATCCAGGAGGCAGACAGCGAGGGTGAGGGGCTTAACCACGGTGACACAGGCGTAGCACAAACCACAGAGTGCCTTAGGCAGGGCAAGCAGGAGCCACTGTTCAGAGGAAAGAGCTCACTGCTGGCCAGGGAGCTCAGGAAAGGCTGCGTGGACCAAGTGGCCTCCCAGATGGGTAGGACCAATGGGCAGTGATGGAGAGAAGGCATCTCACCAAGAGGCCACGAGGGTAAGACCCAGTGTCTGCAGGGAGGAGATGGAGACAGGCTTGTCGTGGAGGTGAGGGTCATTCTGGGTTGACCCTGACTGCAGATAAACCAGAAAGCTTCAGCCAGGCCACAGTGGGAGCCACTGAAGGGGTGTGAGCAGAGGAGCGGCTCAGAGTGAGGGTGGGAGAATGAACTGGCAGTGATGGGCAAAATCATGGCAGAGCTGGCAGGGCATGGGGTTGAAGGTGTGGACGCTGGATGTACACTGCTTGGATTCAGTTCCAGCTCGACCCATGGAGAGGGCACTGTCTGCGCCCGGCCCACTTGGCCCTAACGTTTGACCGCACCAGCCTGGCTCCCAGACCCCAGCGCCACAACTGCTTTGTGTGAGGACTTTATCAGACTGCCAGAGCCCTCTGCCTGCACTGGAGATGCCAGGGACTAAACACCCCTAGGAGCAGCCCTCAACCGTGGACTACAGGAAGTTGGTGCAGCCATATCCTGGCTCCCTGGGGATTTCTGCATGTGTGCTTCTGAGTATTTCTGAGGGCACGTGTCTGAGTATTTCTGAGTGCACGTGTCTGAGTACTTCTGAGGGCACGTGTCTGAGTATTTCTGAGTGCACGTGTCTGAGTACTTCTGAGGGCATGTGTCTGAGTATTTCTGAGTGCACGTGTCTGAGTATTTCTCAGGGCACGTGTCTGAGTATTTCTCAGTGCACGTGTCTGAGTATTTCTCAGTGCACGTGTCTGTGAGTTTCTGAGTGCACGTGTCTATTTCTGAGTGCACGTGTCTGAGTATTTCTGAGTGCACGTGTCTGAGTATTTCTGAGTGCACGTGTCTGAGTATTTCTCAGTGCACGTGTCTGAGTTTCTGAGTGCACGTGTCTGAGTTTCTGAGTGCGTGTTTCTGAGTTTCTGAGTGCGTGTTTCTGAGTCGCCCGGAAGGATTATGCTAAGCTCCAGCTCCCACAGTGGCGACTTCCTTGCTGACACACTCTTACCGTCTGTCTCACCTTCCCAGTCTCACTTCGTCTCTCCCCCACTGGTGTTTCCTGGAATCATTTCCCAAATATACTTTTTGCACTTGAGTGCTTCCCTTGAGGTTGTTTTCTGGGGAAACCAGAATAAAACAATCATTTTTTACCTATGGGGTCTTGGTTGAATTATTTCATCTCCCTCTGCCTCAGTTTCCTCGTCTATGAGATGGAGATAAGGATAATAATTCCTCTCCCAAAGGGGCGTCATGATGAGTAATTGAGTCATAGACACAAAGACCTCAGCCTCTCGCATGTAGTAAGTTCTCAGCAAACGTCTGCCAAGATGGTTTCAAAACAGATGAGGCAGACGAGGGAAAGAGGCTGGCGCCTGTGACGAGAGGGGGACAGATGCGAGAGAGTTGGCGGCTGAGCAGAGGAGGGAAGGAACCGAGGACACGGCCAAGTCTGCAGCCTGGAGAGGTGGAGAGAGGAGTGCCATTTACAGCAGCCGGGCCGGGAGGAGGAGCTGGGTTTGGGGAAAGAGAGTTCAATTTTAGAGTCAAAGTGTTTTCAGGTGCCAGACAGCCATGTGCAGACACGCAGCAGGCAGCTGGGACAGTGGGGCTGAGCGGGAGAGGGGACAGACATGCGGCCGCGTGCATTTGGGAGTTACCTGGAGGGAGTGAGAGTTGCTGCTATGGGAGTTGAGTGGGGAGTGGGTAGGGGAGACGGAGCAGAGGTGAAGGTGGCAGGGAGGGGGAGATTGGTGAGTCGGGTTCCTCTGGGGAAACAGGGACAAGGGAGGGATGGGAACCAGTCTGTGAGTAAAGGGCGGGGAAGGGGAAATCCTCTTTCCAAGGCTCCGAAGCGATAGGCATTTCTGCCACTAGAATCATGGCAGGCCTGCCTCTGGGGTCTGGGTCCTCGGAAGCAGAGCCTGAGGCAGGGATTTGGTGCCTCACTCAAGGATTGACTGATTGAGAAAGGAGAGGGGAGTGAGGGGAGAGGGACAGGACAGGTGAAGTCTCAGCTGGAGACTTGCTGAAAGGGGATCCGGGTAGGGCACCAACAACGTCCACGACAGCCTGGCATGAGTCTGGCTCGGCTGGGTCCACTCTGGCCTGACCAAGTGACCTTTTATGAACTTAAAAATGCTTATCCTTCTCACCCAAAGCAAATATGAGATTCGCCTTGGTGGAAGGTGCAAACAGAATATGGAGAGTGAGTGAGTTTCCAGTCTGCTCTTAATCTCTGTCAAGGGAGCCCAGGTGACATTTGATCTTCACCCACGTAGTTTGGCTCAGGGCACCAAGATAGACTCTAACTAGTGTTCCCTAAGCGCTGGCCACATGTGCCAGGTTCTCTGCAAAGGGCTTCGCTTGCACCGTCTAATGATCCGTGAGAACGATGATTGATTATTCCCTTCTACAGGTGAAAAAACTGCAGTTTCTTTGCCCAAGATCAAGCAGCTAATAAGAGGAAGAATGGAATGGAGCCCAAGTCTGTTTGAGTTCAGAGCCCAAGTTCTTAACCACTTCCCTGCCTTGTAGTTCAGCACGTTAGCGGGTGTGGACACCGTCAGTTGAATTTGGCTTGCCAGGACGCAAAGGGGCCAGCTAGTCCCAGCTCTCAAAAACCATCGTCCAATCCCACCCATCTCACCTCACCCCAACCCAGTGCTGATATTTTAAAAAGAAGCAAGAAGGAAAAGGAAGCCGGGGGGGGGGAACCACCAAGAACCCTCCAGGCTGAGGACCCATGCGCCTAACTGATGCTGAATTGAGAGGCCACCCGCAGTACGGCACCCTGAGAGAGGCCCACTTGGGTTCAGCCTGGGTCCCCAGAGGCAGACCGTGGTCTGTGTGCAGGCCTCTCTCTGGACAGCTTTGGGACACCATGCAGAGCCGCCCTGACCTGGCTTCCCTCAATCCCACTGACCCCAGGCTCTCATGAGGGGACCCAGAGATAGACCAGTTTTGGCTACAAGACTTTGGATTTTCCCCCAAGCCCAGGGAACACTTCCCGCTTTCCTAGAAGAACCAGAAGGCCCTGCCCTGGCAAGGCCAGGAAGCCAGCCTGGTTTGAGCTCTACTGGGCACCAACCCACAGTTGGCAAGAAGACTGCTCTGAGCCGCCAAAGAGCCCTGGACTGGACATCTGGAGCCCTGGATTCTGGGCCCTGCTCTGCCTCAAACTGACGTTGTGGCAGAGCCTCAATCAATCACTTACCTCCTGGGGCGGCAGTGTCCTGCCCTGGAAAAGGGCATCGGTCTGTGGCCTTCCTTCCAGGTGATCGTGGGGGTCTGGTGAGGTCAGATGAGAAAGGACACAGTGTATGAACACTGGCCTCCCTGCTGCTGTTTGAACCCAACATCAAGCATGAGTCCGCCTCTGAGCATCTGTGTTTGCTGTGCCCTTGGCCTGGATTGCTTTTCCTCCATAATCTGCAAATTCATTCCTGCATGTCTCTGGTCCCTGGGTCCACTTGGCGGTAATCAGTCACCAAGGGGCTCCAGGCTGTTGATTCTAGCTGATGGGGTGGAGTGGGACCAGAGGGTAAGCGGGTCCTTTGCTGAGGTTACATGCAACCCAAACAAAGCTGCTTCTCTCAGCTGTAACCCCGTGGTGGGTCAGGCTCCAGGTGAGGTTCTCTCTGGAAGGGGTCTGGGGTCTCATTAACCTCTTGGGAGGGTGGTGGGCATGGAGCAAGGGCAGTTCAGGTATGGTGAGCCATCGCTGGATTCTTGTCAGAAGAATGAGGTCTAAATGACATGAATGAATGGTCACAGTCTGGGAGAGCCCTGGTTTGGCAGAGACGGCAGTGGCCTGGGAGCCAGGGGAGCTTCCAATTTCTGCCTGGCTCCCCACCAGCCCTGTGACCTTGGGAAAGCCACTTCATCTCTCTGGGACTCAAAGAGTTTGCCTTTTAACTTCAAATAAAATGTTTGTTAAATAGATTTTGACTCACACATAACAGTTCTGGGAGTTAGGAGTTCTGGGTTAGGGAAGATTCTGAGGCTCTGAGCTTAATGGCACAGCACCGTGATTGATTAGTAATGTCTGCCCTGGGTACTGTAAGGAAGACGTGTTATTCCTGGTCTGGGGTCTCTTTCACACATTTCATGACTCAGTGGCTCTACAGAGGTAAAGGTCAAGCGTGTGTGTGCATCAGGGGAGGAGGCGTTGGAAAGATAAGAAAAGTAGGTTAGGAAGCTTGGGTCACACCCATGGAGAGTTCCAAAACAGATGGAGAATGGAAGCTGCTTCAGTGCCCACGAAAAGCTTGCTCTGGGATAACAGTCTGCTTTTGCAAACTGAGTTGCTAACCATTAGTGGGTTGTGAAATAAATTTAGTTGGCTATACCAACATTTTAAGAACATGCAGAGTAGAACGGAATAAAATAGAATAAAATGGAATAGCTTAGATGTCGATGCATATGGTAAGGTTGAATGCTGTGGGCTTTGGTTTCAGTTATGTATGTATATGTGAAGAGGGTCATCATGGATTTTTAACTGTGGCTCAGGGTCCAAAACCTTTGAGATGATGAAGGAATTGGGTGACCATGTGTGATCTGCGTGGGGCAGACCTGGCTCCCACCCGTCATCCTGATGTAATTATGCACCATCTCCTTTCACTCCCTGTGGTGACTTAAAAATACGTCCACATATTTTTGACACTCTTTCCTTCAAAACGCAGGGCCTAATTTCTCCCCAATGGAGTGTGGGCTAGGACTTTCTGACTTGCTTCTAACCAATAGAATATGGCGAAAGTGACTGGGTGTCTGCTCAGGAATACGACATAAAAGGCATCGCAGCCTCCTCCTTGCTCCCTTTCTTGGATCACTCGCGCTGGCGAGGGAGCCTGCTGCCACGCAGGGGGGACTTCAAGCAGTCCTCCAGAGAGGCCCACGTGCTGAGAAACGGAGGCCTCCTGCCAACGGCAGTGTGAGCTGTCTTGGAGATGGATCCTCCAGCCCCAGGCGAGCTTTCCGATGACTGCAGCCCTGGTCAGCGTCTCCCTGCAACTTCACAAACCTCCCGGCTAAGCCATGCCCAAACTCCTCACCCATAGAAACTGAGACATAGTAAATGTTTGTTGTTTTCAACTGCTAAATTTTAGGGCAGTTTGTTACACAGCAGTTGATGACTAACACACTCTCAAAGTTATCCCTCATGGTTGAAAGATTATATGGTTATTCTATACAGAAGGGACTTCGAGAATCACGTGGGGTTTCCAAGAGTCCTGAAGAAGAAGATGATGGCAAGGAGACAGGAGAGGGCCCAAGTTGCTTTGCTTGCCAAAAAGAAGGGAAGAACGGAAGACTGAGTTCTTTATGATCATGACAGAAACAGCCGAGGTTGGCCGACAAGATAGAAAATCCAGGAGCATCTCGGAAAGAACATGGCGTGGTCACCAAAGTCAAGTTTCCCCTAATTAAACATTTCCTCCCTTTTCCACGGGACAACTGGATTAGCGGGTCAGTAGATAGAGGGTCAGTTCGTAGTGGTTCGAACAGCCCTTCCCAGGGAGTTTGTGTGGAGGGGAATGAATTGAGAGCGGCTGTTCCACTGCAAAACATTGTCCTGGCTCCAAACTGCCCAGTGATTTCACCAGACACTTGGATGAAGGCACAAAAGATGTGTCATCCAAACCTCGAAAGCACAAGTTACATTGATACAGCTAATGTATGATCCAAAACTCTCTTTCCAGATGGAATTGCCGGGCCAAAATCAACACGAAGAAATTTAACAGTAATCAATGTTAAAGTCAGGCACTTTCAGATCAAAAAAATCAATGACTCCAGGAACAAGCCCAGGGTGGGTGGATGGAGCTGGCTTGGCAGAATTCCATCTGAAATGATCTGGTCCTTTTTATTTGGCCCCCAAGGTCAACGTAAGCACAGACAACGTGCTGTGGCTACTAAAACAGTGGACCCAGATGTAGGTTCCTAACCTCACAGAGGCTGTGGTGGTGGGAAGGAAGATTCTCGCTTCTGCTCCTGGCCCTGCTCAGTCACACCTGGGCCCCACACTTTGTAGGCACAGAGCGTGCAGAAGGAGGACCCAGAGGGGGCAGCAAGGCCTAATGTCCTCAAATGGGAAATGATGGACGGCATCACTCTGGAGGGGTCTGGCTGCCTCGGAATGTCTGGGGATCTGCCTGGGTGGGAGGAAGAGCCGAGACGGGGGGTGGAAGTAACAGGGCTACCCACTGGGGGTTACGAATGGGAGGGGTGTCCTGGCAGCTGGGCCCACCTGTGGGTGGCTGCAGTGAGCAAGCAGAGGCCAGGGGGAGCAGAGTCTGGTCTCAAGCAGGAGACTGGTCCATGGGACTCCCCTCCTCTGTCCAGACACAGCCTCTGGCTCCCATGGGGGCTTTTTCCATGGTAAGAGGATGATCCTTGGTTGGGCAGGGGTTAGGGGAAGGGGCAGCAGAAGAGAGAAGAGCAGAGGGATGCAGGAGGAATCTGCTGGGGCCAGCCTGCCGCACGCTTGCACACACATACACACACACACAATCGTGCTCACACATGCTCAGACAACAGCCCTCACACAAATGCTCACACTTTCATGCTCATACCAACCTCAGGTATTCCCACCCAATATCCACCTGCCTGCACACTGACCCACCCTCACCTGTGCTCACACACCCATAAGCATGCTCCCAGCATCTCCCGTACAACACACACACATGAACACACTCACACATGCACACACAAGCGCCCATGCACAGGAAGGCCCTATCTGAGCTCAGATTCCTGGGACACCAACTCTGAGATGGTAACTTGCATATGGGAGGCTTACTTGGGAGAGCTCTTGGGAGCAGTACCCTCGGGGCAGTGAGGGAGGCAGCTCAAGCACAGAAGTTGAGTTCCAATGCAGTCACGGCTGAGGCCTCAACCCATCCCCAGGGAGTTCTGAAACTGGGATGGCCCTTCTGGGATGCCCAGAATTAAGGTGAAGGGGCTGGGCCTTTTTTTAAAAATTGAGATAGGGTCTGGCTCTGTTGCCTGGGCTGGAGTGCAGCGGTGTCATCAAAGCTCACGGCAACCTCAAACTCCTGGCTCAAGGAATTCTCCTGCCTCAGCCACCTGAGTAGCCGGGACAACAGGCATGCCCCACTACACATGGCTAATTTTTCTTTCTTTTTTAGAGACAGGGTCTCACTGTGTTGCCCAGGCTGGTCTCAAACTTCTGGCCTCAAGTGATCCTCCTACTGCGGCCTCCCAAAGTGTTAGGATTACAGGTGTGAGCCACTGCACCTGGCAGGGTTGGGCCTTTGCATCCCTGCATGGATCAGCTACTGGGTAGAGGGAGGGAAGCGTATTTGGGTGAGGTGGCTCTCTTCAGCTGAGGGCAATTCTCAGAAGGGACTCAGCTGTGAGACAGCAGCAGGCAATGCTCCTAGTAGCTGGAGGAGGCGCGTCTTGGTCCTGGAGGGGGCTTTGGGCAGCACCACTGCATCCACTATGTGCCCATGGGGACACGCACCTGCATACACAGGCCTAGTCGGAATTCTCCTTTCCAGCCCTGTGCACACCTGCTTCTGGGACAAGCCCACCCACGAGGCGAAGCAGCAAACAGAGGTCCCTTGAAGGGAAGCTGCCCTCCTGACCAATGACGGGAGGGGGCAGTCTGCAGGCCTGGGTGCCCAGGACAGGAATGGAAGGAGAGACGACCGGCCGTGGCCCAGGAAGAACGCGCAGTACCTTCTTCGACAGTCTCATCGGAATCCGGCCTTTCAGGCCCCACCGTACCCTGCACCCAGGTGGCCAGTGAGACAAATGCCCTCTCCCGAGACATGTTCCCGCCCAACATTACTCTTCCCTCACCCTCCCTCTGGAACGCCCTCAGGGCTGTCACCACAGCCTGCTCCTAGGTGGACGCTTGGGCCAATCCCACGGCTTCCTGCTTGCCTTTAGGTAACCGGCGCTTAGGTCACAGAGCTGGCCTGATTCAGGCTGTGTCTGGTCTGTGACGGACATCTCCACTCCAGCCTTTGCTCACAGCTCACTGCACTCGTCCCCCTTCTCCCTGCAGGGGTGGGGGGAAGGCGTGAAGTTGGCTGCCATTTTTTTCTCACGCTGCTCACCCATCCGCACTCATGAGCTATTGTTTTGGATGCACCGGGCCGAGGTTAAGGCAGAGTCCCCCATGGAATGCACATGTAGGCTCCTTGGGGACTTAAGCATGAGCACCTCCCCCCTGCAGTCACCTTGACCTGGGAGGTCAACTTGCCATTTCAAGCCATTGCTGTGATGCATTCCAAGGTCCCTGGGACTCTGGAGCCTACCTCCAGCGTCTTCCTGTCAGCCCTCTCTGTCCCCAGGCAGCGCTGGTGGAGACCTCACCTCATGTGCTGTGTTGGTGCTTTGCGCACATTCGGCATGGTCAGGACCACGGGAAACACGCACACACCGCATTGCCTTGTCACTCCTGCCTCAGGCCATTGCAGCCATCACAGCTGGGCAGGCCCTGAGCCTCTGAGTGTCCCAACCGTGGGGACCCCATTCACTCTCCTGAAAGAGTGGCTATCACAGCGTAGCCCCAGCTCGCCGAAGAACCCTCCATGCACTTCCCTCTCTCCATTCTCGTTTTTACACCCTCATCTAGCGAAGGAGCCCAAGAGTCACACAACTGGTTCTCAACATTGTTCTTTGCAAATTCTGCCCCTGGCGACTGGCCGCACCCTCTCGGGTGCCCAACATCTGGAGTTTCTGTGTCTCCCAGGCCAGTGCTCGGTCAAAATTCCTATTTTAATATCTCCTTGCTCCAGCAGGGCACAGCGTCCCTCAACTAGAGCTCCTCGGATTGAATGCCAGCTCTGCCCTCACTGCGGGGGGTGCCCTGGGCAGGTTATATCCTCTCTGCATCACTCGCCTCATCCATGAACAGGGGTGATCAACTCCCAGGTCTGCACAGGTAGCACATGAAGAGCCACCTGGCATGGAGTCGGTCTCCCTGAGGATGTCATGCCTCTAGCTCCTCCTTGACAGTGCACGGCTCAGAGCCCACCCCCTCCGCGGGGCCCGTCCCCTCCTCACCCCCGCCAGGCTCTTCTCCACTCCTGGAATAAATCTGTTTGGCTGATCTTGGCAACCGTGGCCTTAATTGTGTGTGCTTGATAAATAGCTCTATTGGCCCAGGGCGGCAGCTGCGGGCGGATCAGGATGGCGGTGGCCATGCAGAAGCTGGGGGCGCAGAGCCCGGGCTGGGCTGAGGATGCAGGGCCTCGCCCTGCCCTACTCACAGCCACCACGCTGGGGACAGGGGCACTCTCCACAGCCACTCTTGGTAGGGGAGAGGGGGATGGGAACGGAAACCTGAGAGCTTTAAAGGATCCTCGGTGACCTGCCTCCCTGATCCTCACTTCCACAACTGAGGATGTTGAGGCCCAGACAAGTTGAGGGACGTGCCCGGGGCGCCCAGCTGTGAAAGCCAGACTTCAGAGTCTAACTGGGCCTCTTGACCTCCAGGCCGAAGCTCTGCCCGCCAGCCCCTCCTGCCTTACCCCATAGCGCCCCCAGCCAATATGCTTCCTCCTTCCTGCTGATGCCATTTGCTGACATTCCCTTGCCCTTTGCCACTCTCGTCCTTTCCAAAATATCCAGCATGGAAGGCATCTTTTATGATACCAGATCATGGAGCTCAAGCCGAGGATGCTTCGTTTATTTGCTGTGTGTCTTTAGGGGAGTTACTCAACTTCTCTGAGCCCTGACTTCCTCATCTGTAAAATGGGGATAATACAAACTGCAGCTACCGCATAGGATTGATGTGGGGTTAAATAGGGAAGTGCGAGCAATGTATTCAGTACGATGCTGGCACAGGGTGAACTAAATGTCAGCTATTACTATTACTAGTTGGAGTCCTCAGGGCTGCCTTGGTTGGCTGGGCAGTTTGTGCACTGCTCAAAGGTACTGGGCGGGAGAGTAAGTGGGGCTGAAATCCAGCCTGTGGTCTCTCCCCACGCTGTGTATCCTTGGAGCTGCATCTGCCCAGGAGGTGCCGTTTTCTAATTCACCTTCCCAGGTGGGCCTATTTTCCCAGTTTGCACAAAGGTGCTGTAGAGTGTAGCCCTGTGTGTCCTGATTGTAATTTAGGGTATCAGGCAAGGTTCCAAACCACATCTCTCCTCTGGGGATCCCAGTGCCCGAATTCCACCATTCAAGCTTCCCTTGGGTCCCAGGGTCATTTGCAATGTTCCTGGAATCCCATTTAAAAAGAAGCATCCTCAGGAACAATAATACCCCAAAATAATAGCCCATTATCATCATTTTCATCGTCTCCATTATTTTAAACATTGAGTGGATTAGCCTTCTTCCAGCGGAGGGCAGGATAAACACTCAGGCTGGGGGGTGGGGGAGGAGAGAATGGGGAGGAAGCCACCACGGGGCAAGGCGGGGTGACACAGGCTCAGCTTTCTGCCTCTGTGATTTTGCCCGGGGTCACTCCAGCAGAATGAACTCAGCCCACTGGTGCAGCAATAGCAGCCGCAGCAGCAAAACTCTCCTGATTTACTGGGAAACCTCACTCTAAGGAGCAGTATTAATGCCAGTGATAAACCTGGTCTCCCAGGAGCACCTCCATTCTAACGGGAGTGAGGGACACATTCCAAGGGAACAAATCTCAAAGACGAGATTGCAGGCACAGCAGAGGCCTCCTGGAAGATCACACACCAGGGGGGGCTGCCAGTGTCACTGACACAAAAGGTCTGCCTGGCATGGGGTGGATTCAGATGACATTGCAGAGGGGGGGAGTGTCTTAGGCCAGGTCCCCCAGAAGCCACCCCCACACCAGCATTCCTGTGCAAGGGATTTATTAAGAAAGCGCTTCTGGGAGAATCTGGGGAGAGAGTTGGGGACATGGCAAAGGAAGTGGAAGAAGCCAGGCAAGGGTGTGATCTCAGAAAATGTCCCTGGACAGTAGCTGCAGCCAGGAAAGCTCTGTAGTGTTAAGTTGCACTGGAGTCTGTCCCCACCTGAGGAAAGGAGGCTGGGCTTTGACTCCCCAAAGTGGGCTAGTCATTGGGAAGCGCAGCCCAGGGAGGGGGCGGGGATGTGAATTCGCAGGCATTGTAGCTCTCTGTCCCGGCAGCAAAGCGGCCACAGAAGCCCATGGCTGTCCTCCGGAAAAGCGTCCCCAGAATTGGCTATGGGGAGGTGAAGCACACTGAAGCCCAAACCTCCCTCCCAGCTCTCCTCTGTCTGCATAAACAGAGGTAAAAGTCCCCCCAGGATCTAGGCCAAGCACCTACAATATCTGCTACATGCGGCCATGGGAGGTGCGCGAGAACGGAAGGCCTTGGCCTCAGCTGCTCTTGGGGGCTGACAGCTGTTTCTCTCCTCTTAGTGGCTGGCACAGGCCTGTTTTTGTCCAGGTGCCCCACATCTCAGGGGTTAATTCTGTTAAGTCTAAGCCAGTTGGCAAACTTTCTATAATGGATCAGATAGTAAATATTTTGGACTTTGCAAGTCATATAGTCTCTAGCACAACAAGTAAACTAAGCTCGTGTCCACACTCCAGACGTAGGAATTCTGCCTTAAGAAAAATATTTCACTACAGGGCTCTGTGCTTTCCAAAGCACATAAAAAAGGGTTAACTCTAAATGTTGACACCCAAATGCCTGGCGTGTCAATGACCCTGGCTAGCATGATAGCAGCCGTGGGCAATGCATAAACAAGTGGGCATGGCTGTGTCCCCATAAAACTTTATTTACGCAAGTTTGCCAAGCCCTAATCTGGATGAGAGAGAGGGGTGGATGGTGCCGATGGAAGAGTGGGTGCCTACCGGAGCCAGAACGAGTCCTTGCGAAGGTGCCCGCCCACCCTCTCACCCACACTGTCTCCCTCTAGCATCGTGTCACGCTCCAGCTGCCCAAGCATCATCGCTGATTATTAGGGGCAGCAATGCCCTCCTCATTAGGAATGATGCAGGCCACACGCACTCAGCCCTCCTGGAAGAAAAGCTGCTAAGTAGGCTGTGCCCACAGGGCACAGGGGCCTGGGCCCTGCAAAGATGCCTTAAGATCCAAAGGCTCATGCACTAGGGCCATCCTCAGGGACATGCCTGACTTTCTCCATTTTACCCACCTTTGGTCTCTCCTGTCCTTGATGAGCAAGCGGAAATAGAGTACAGACAGAAGAAAAGAAGGAAGATTGGAAGAAAGAAAGGAGGAAGGGAAGAGAGCTCTCTCCCCACTCTGGCAGATCCCCCAGCGAACCTTCTGCACGTGACAGATGCTTACGGTTTTAGACAATGAAACACATCATTGCCTTCTATTTTAAACTGGGGTCATTACCCCTCGATTCTGCAGAGGCACATTTGAGGTTTAATTTTTTGTTGTTTGCATATGAGATCATTTCAATTAAAGAGACCTGGAAACATTCCCCTCCATTTCTTTAGCAAACAGAACCTTATTGCCTCCCACCCAGAAAAGAAAAAAAAGGGGGGAAACAAAACAAAACAAGCCAATGTTACAATTTTAAAAACAAAAAGACTCTTAGGCAGTGATGGGCAGGCTCTGGGTGAAAGGACATTTGTACATATAGGGGTTTTATTAGGAAAAAGACATCTGTCACCTTTTGCTATAAGTCACTGAGCAGCGGAACTAATTGAAACAATCTAACACAGTGCCCTCGCCCTTCTTTGCTCCTGGCGTGACTCAGATCCTTTGTCGGCGTGACTTGGTGCCAGGCAGGCTTTTCTACATGCTGGAAGGCAAGCAACTTGGGAGTGGACATAGCCCCCAGTTTCTAGGTTGTAAGAGTCACTAGGGGTGATTGCTAAATATGTATTCCCAAGCCCAGCCCCACGGGAAGAGAATCTCCAAGGAAAGGGCTCTAGGCAAATGTGGGAAATTTGGTGTATGATGTAAATTTTGTATTAGAGGAGCAAGGAAGGAGGTTGATTTGGGTTTTGATAGGTCAGGGGGAGCCAAAGGTGTAAGACAGCGGAATCCATAAATAAGTAAATACCTTGAGATGTAAAAAAGAGAGTAGAAGGTAAAAAGTCAGTCCATCATGAAAAGAGAAACAAATCAACCCATAAGAAGAAGCAGAAACTTAGAATAGCTGAGTTGTGTGAATGGGGGAGCTTCAGAAGAAAGATACCTGCCTGATACCAGGCAATGCAGAAAGAGAAACAAACACTAAGCACGCAAGAAGGTGGCATGATGTTAATAGTATACGAAGTGGAATTAAAGACTAAACGCACTCAAGAGGAAAAAGAGGTACATCATATAATGATATAGGACACTTTTTACAGAGAAGATATAGTCATAAACATGTATGTACCAAACAACATAGCAACTAAATACAAGGGGCAAAAAATATTAGAGATGGAAGGAGAATTGTCACAAAATACAATTTAAGTTGAAGATTTTAATATACCGTTTTCAGAACCAAACAGATCTTGCAGACAGCAAAGAACCAAAGACTTAGAGCTATGCTATTCATTATTGTTGTTACTGACCACGTGTGGCTATCGAGCACTTGAAATGAATCGAGTTGAATTGAGATGTGCTGTAAGAGTGAGATATAAATATCGGATTTCAAAGACTCTGTACCAAAAAAAAAAATAGAATGTAAAATATTTCATTAATGTTTATATTGATTATTTGTTGAAATAATATTTTAGATACACTGAGTTAAATAAAATGTTATCCAATTAATTTTACATGTTTACTTTTATTTTTTTAATAGGGCCAATGGAAAATGTCAAATTATACGTGTAGCATGCATTGTATTGCTATTGGACAGTGCTGAATTAGAGGAATTGAAAAACATTAGCAACAAGCTATGCTGTAAGGCCTTATCATATTCTCATCCCTGTTCTTGGATCGTAAAACTTCCTCCTTATTCCACGTGCATCCTTGCAGTCATTGCCCCTTACTGGACCTTGGCAGGTGGGAAGTTTTGCGTATTACAAGGAACGGAAATTGTAGATCCTAACCTACTTTGTGACTACCTGCTGGACAAATCTGGGCTTTAGATTTGTTATTTATAAAATAAAAATAAATGCTACCAGCAGGGTTATTGTGAAGACTAAATGAGGTAATGTACTCTCACATTTTCTGAAAAGAAAATTAAAAATCAAAGAAATATGAAGGGAGTCCCCAAATTTTGCTTCCTGTCCCTGAGCCCTTGCACACAAAGATAGTGAAAGCTCAGAACCAGAGCTTCTCAGGGGACAATGCTAGAGGAAGTGGTGGCAGTCTGGCTGGAAGTGGCATGTTGGAATTGAAGATTTCAGCCTCTGAGGATTTTATTCTATGCTTCAGCCAGGCCACGAGCCTGAGTGTTATGAGTCCTCATAACCACCTTGAATTAGGATAGCTTCTCGTCTCACTTCAGCGTCCTTAGAAACAAGATGTCGTTTCTTTGGTTGCTCTAAGTAAGAAAGATTTATCTTCTATGATTATTGTTGCAGATTCATAGCAAGTTAGGATGCCTGGAGCCCCTAAACAAGCACCTGGTAGTTAAGGTTACTAACTTATCCCAGTTTGCCTGGAGCTTTTCTGATTTTAGTGCTGGAAATCCCACACCCTGGGAAACCCCTCATTCCTGAGCAAACCATGACGGTTGGTACTCCAGCCTATGGTAGTCCTGAAACCCAGTTTTCCAGACCTGCCTTTGCTAGAAAAATCCCCGTGGGACATGTGTAAAGACGCACATCCCTGGGCCCCACCTTCTCACTCAGAATCACCAGGACAGCAACCCCAAAATTGCGACCCCAGTTCCCCAGGTGGCTCTGAAACCCAGCCAGGTTTGGTAACAAAAATGAGCACTATTATTTTGTTTTGAGGACGGGGAAACTGTAGTCTAGAGAGGGGCATTTCAAGGGACCAAATGGCACCTTTAAAGGCCCTACACTGAAATTACGGTGCCTCCTTCCTCATAATAATCCAAATAGTAACAGTATGAAATGGTCTGTAAAATAGGTATAAGAAAGTTAAACAAAGTTCTGATCCACCCCCTCACTCAGCTTGAGGTCTATTTTTATGCTTTTTTTCCCCTTGAAATACAAAAGGCATTTTGTGAGTGTGCTCCTTGTTTACTGGTGCCCAAAGGCTGAACTCGGTCTGTCTGTTGGGTGATTCAGCCCTGAGCATGAGGTGCCCAGCTGGAGAGCCTGGCCCCCAGTGTCTTGCAATGAGGGGTGGTCCCTGCAGCCACAGCTGTTTAGAGAACTCTGGGTTCCTCCTCTCAGATCTGGAAAGGAGGGTTTCTGCTCACGCCTGCCCAGGTGAGGAATGTCCCTCTGACACACTCCTTCCAGGTCCTTTCTGCGGCAGGTAGTGGCCAAGGAGAGAGAACAGTGCAAAGAGCCCCTCCTGTTAAGCTTGTGTGAGAGTAGGAGTTGTTGGTGAGAGGGTGGAGGGACCCACGCCCCACCAAATTCTCTGTTGCAGCAGGACAACACTGGGTACAATTTAGTGCCCTTTGGTTGCTAATTCAGTAAAAAGAGTCATCTATCACAACATACAGACACTTCTTGCAAGCTCATCTCCTGCCCAATCTTGGTCAATCCATTTTAGGCAATATGATCTCATGACCTGGAATTCTTGGTTGCCAGATATTTCTTTTCTTGAAAAGGAAATGTAATTCAGCATAGAAACGGCTCCAGCTCTGGAACTGGATAAACTGTGTTCAAAGATCGGCTTTGCCACCTACTGACATTTTACTTAACCCCTCTGAACCTCAGAATTACCCTCTGTGAAATGGGACAATAGCATCAGTCCTATAGTATTGTAAGGACTAAAGCTAAGATATGCAAACATATCAGGCACACAGTAGGAATCCATAAATAATGCATAATCGTAAGAACACACTGCTATGGTTTGAACATGTCCCCTAAAATTCTTGTGTTAGACACTTAATACCCAGTGCAATAGTGCTGGGAGGTGGGGCCTAATGGAAGGTGTTTAGCTCATGAGGGCTCCACCTTCATGAAAGCATTAATGCTGATTACAAAAGAGCTTGAGGCTATGAGTTTGGTCTCCTGCTCTCTCTTTCCATGTGAAGACTTCCACCATGTTACGATGCAGCAAGAAGGTCCTCGCCAAATGCAGTCCCTTGATCTTGGACTTTCCGGCCTCCAGAACCATGAGCCAAATAAACTTCTATTATCTCTAAATGGCCCATTCTGTGATATTCTAAGACAGAAAATTGATACTGAGAAGTGGGGCTGTTGCTATAACAAATACTTGAAGATGTAGAAGTGGCTTGGGAACTGGGTAATGGGAGAGGCTGGAAGAATTTGGAGGAGCAGGCTAGAAAGAGCCCAGGTTGCCATGGGTGGAGGGAGCATTAAGGGCAATTCTGGTGAGGGCTCGGAAGACAAGAACTGTAGGGAGAGCTTGAATCTTCTTAGGAGTTACTTAAGTGGTCACGATCGGAAGTTGGTAGAAATATGGACAGTAAAGGCAATTATGATGAGGTTTCAGATGGAAACGAGGAACAAGGTATTGGAAACTAGAGTAAAGGCCGCCCTTGTTATAGAGTTTCAAAGAACTTGATGGAATGGTGGCCTAGGGCTTTGTGGAAGGCAGAATTGAAGAGTGATGAATTAGGATATCTGGGGAAGAAATTTCTAAGCAAAATATTGAAGGAGCTGCATGGCTACTTTTACCACTTATAATAAGCTGTGAAAGAAAAGAAATGATTTAAGGACAGGATGTCTAATTAAAAAGAAAGCAGAGTAGAAAAATTTGGAAAATTCTCAGCCTGGCTATGAAAATAGGGAAAAGGCATCTTTAGAAGAGCAAACCAAGGATATGGCTGAGCAGTCATTTGCTAAAGAGATTAGTATGGACAGAAGGGAGCCAGGTGCTATTTATCAAGATAATGGGAGAAAGACCCTGAAGGAATTTCAGAGCTCTTTGAGGCTGCCCCTCCCATCACAGACCCAGAGCAAGGTTTCTAGGGAGGTGCCTGCCAGAACTCAGCACTACCTGCCCTGCATGGGTTCAAGTGTCTGCTCCCACATTCCAGTGCATTGCTCTTCAGCTATCCCAACTATAGCTCCAGTGGTCCCAGGTGGTGCTCAACCCACTACTCCAGAGGGTGCAGGCAGTAAGCCTTGGCAGCATCCACATGGTGTTAAGTCTGCGTGTTCACAGAATGCAAGAACTGTGGGGACATGGCTACCTCCACCTAGATTTCAAAGGACATCACAGACAGCCTGGGGGCCCAGGAAGAAACCTGTGGCAGAGGCAGAGGGCAATGCCTAGTGAAGCTGTGGGAGTGGGCCATCTCAAAGACCCCAGAACTGTAGACTACCAGCATGCAACTCCAGCCTGGGAAAGCTGCAGGCATAAGACTCCAGCCAATGAGAGCTGCTGGGTGGACTAAACCCAGTGAAGCCATATGGGTGGGGCTGCCTGAGGCCTTGGGGACCCAACCTCTGCTCCAGCATGTCCAGGATGCAGTGTACCTCCACGGAGTCAGAGAAGATTATTCTCCAGCTTTAATACTTAATATTGTTTTCCCTGCTCAGTTTTGGACTTTCTTGGGGCCTATTCTCTTTTTCTCTTACCTATTTCCCCCTTTGGGAATGGGAGTGTCTGATCAACGCTTGTCCCACCATTGTATTTTGGGAGTAGATAACTTTAGCTTCACAGGCTCACAGATGGAAGAGAATTTGCCTCAGGATGAATCATGCCTTGAGTCTCACTCATATGTGGTTTAGATGAGACTCTCGTCTTTGGGCTTTTGAATGATGCTGAAATGAGAGTTTGGGGCTATTGGGATGGAATGTATGTATTTTGCATGTGAGAAGGACATAATTTGGGGGGTCAGGGGGCAGAACGCTGTAGTTTGAATATGTCACCTAAAGTTTGTGTGTTGGGAACTTAATCCCCAATGCCACAGTGTCAGGAGGGGGGCCTGATGGGAGTGTTTAGTTCATGAGGATCCCCACCCTTATGAAGGGATTCATGCTGATTATGAAAGGGCTTGAGGCTGTGAATCCAATCCCTTGCTCCCTCTTGCCATGGATGCCTTCATCTTGTTATGACACAGCAGGAAAGCCCTCCCTCACCAGATGGGGGCTCAGTCTTGGACTTCCCAGCCTCCAGAGCCATGAGCCCAATACACTTCTATTGTTTAGAAATTAGCCAGCCTGCGGAATTGTTATAGCAGCACGAAATGGACTAACACACACATATAAAGTGCCTGGTGTACATTAAAGGCTCAGTTAGTGTCTGTCTCAAAGACAGACTCCACTCCCTAGTGACAGTGGGTCCTCATGGGAAGATTCTACATGAATTAAAATAAAAGTGTGTTACACAGAGAGAAGCAAACAGAAGCAAAGATGCTCAGGCAGTTGGCATTTCCTGGCTGTGAGGGCTGCCCTGGTTTTTTTTGGCAGCTGCCTCCACCATTGCTGTAACACGGAAGGACACAGGGAAGAAAAGAGGCCGTGAAACAAATGGGTCAACCAGGAAGGGGAGGCTGTCTGGCTCCAGCTTCCAAAGGAGAGGCCAGCTGTTCCCATGGTTGCCATGCAATGAATGGGTCCCCAGGTTCTGGTCCAGCCCTTTTCGTGCCTGCCCTCAACACGGAGGGCGTTTCCAGAATTACTGGGCTGGGAGGAGTTCAGGTCATTGAACTGAAGTCAGTCTATAGACTCACTGCAAATGGCAGCTGCTTCGGTAATGATTGCTACGTGACAAGCCATCCCCAAACCTAGCGACTTAAAACACTGACAGTCATGTATTTGCTCCCAATTCTGCAACCTGGGCCGGGTGCAGTTGGATGGCTTGTCTCTGCGAGCATTCTTGCATGGCTGCGTTCAGCTGGCAGTTTGACTGGGGCTGGAAGATCCCAGATGGGCTCATGTCCGTGTCTGGCCCTTCATGGTGCTTCAGCTGAGACGGTTGGGCTGCCTGGGGTGGGGGGTGTGGCATCTCTCTCTCCATGCGGCCTCTCCTCGTCCAGGGGGCTAGTTCAGGCTTCGCTATGTGGGGTCGCAGGTTAGAAGCCGCCCATCTCTCAGGGCCCGAGCTCCGGAACACTCACAGGCTTCCTCCCACCCCGTTCTCTCGGTCAAAGCAGTCACAGGTCAACCAGACTCAAGGAGGGGGAGAGGGACTCGACTTCTCGAAGGAAGGCGTAGCAGCCCACCCTGCAAAAGGTGTAGACACAGGGAGAGGTGATTCATCGATGGTGTCGTTATAATAATCTACCACAGCAAAACAGACCATTCTCTAGGGTGTGACCCTCACTTTGTCCTCTGGCCCCAATATCCTTTCACCTACACTCCAGCTTCCTTCTCTGAACACCCCAGACCCTTTGCCTTCTCTGGGTCTCCTTTGGCTCAACATAAACAGGAACACAAGGCCTGCGGTCAGCCAGCCCTGGGTGGCAACCTGGCCCCACCACTCCTGGCTGTGCGACCTTGGGCAGGTCTCTGAGCCTCTCTGCGCCTCATTTCCTCCACCGTTAATGAGGATGCTGAGGCCTGCCCAGGAGGACTGCTGTGAAGATGAAATGAGATACGGTAGGCAAAGTGCCTGCCACAGAAGCTGCCTGGCTCTGGAAGATGGATGCTAAGTCTGGTCCTGGTCCCTCTCCATCCTCAACTGTTCCTCTGCTGGTGAACACTCACTTGTCCTCTTATGACACATCCTTTGATGAAGTCTTTCCTGGATCCCTCCAATCGTCACCCCAAGGAGAACTAATCTCTCCCTCTTTTTAAGCCCTGTAGTCCTTTGAAACACTTCGATTATGCCCCAGGTTACCCTGACACACAATTATCGTGTGCATGTGTCTCCAAAAGAGGGAAGTATTGCATCCGGGAGCCAGGTCTTACTCATTCTTTTATCTTCAGGGCCCAGACACAGTGGGTGCTCCGTACATGTTCAGTGAAGGCATGAATGCTTGGGCTTCCCAGACCTCTGGGACACCCTTCATTCTCTCACCCCTGAGTGCCCAGAAGAGGAGTGGAAGGAAAACATGGATCGAGCTTTGGCCCTGGTGGTGCAGCGGTGCCCCGCTGGCTCCTCTGGGGTAGAAGGCTCTGTCTCTGCTGCGGCCCTGTCTGCCGTCCCTCACTCGTGAGGGCTGAACCAGGGTGAATGTGCTTTAAAAAGTAAGTTACCAAGCGGGAAGCCCAACTCAGCAGCCTTCTGGCTCAGGAGGAAATAGTCCTTGCAACTGTGGCTTCTAGAGGTAGGACAGGCATAGGTTCAAATCCTGTTCACGGGCTCTCCAAACCCGGGCCAATTCCCTCGCCTCTGAACTTCCATTTCTTCTCCAGTAAAATGAGGAAAATGATAACTCCGTGGAAAGACCATTGCAAGGTTTAAATAAGATCACATAGGTGGCATAGAACGGGCATAGAATACCCGGTCCTTCTCCTGCTCAAAAATAAACATCTTGGAGTCTCAGATCATGACCATTGCTCTAGCACAGAAATTGTTCCATAAAACAAATAACAACTGAACTTGTTCAGCGCCTCCCCAGACCTTTTATGAAGATTACTGGAGTCTGAGAAGTTACCAAGCGCACGTGCTGGGTGGTTGTTGGTTTCCTTCCTTGGGCGTTGGTTTTGGTTCTTACCACGTTGGGGGTTGCTTGTTGGTGGTTTACGGGTTGTTGGGGCTTTTTTTAGCCTTGCGTTAATTCATCCAATCTTCACAATCACACTGTGCGATTGATACTGTTATTTTTCTCATTTTACAGAGGAAAGTGAGGCCCAGAGAGGTACACAACATATATACAGTTATTCAGCTGGCTGGTGGCAGGGCTGGGATTTAAAGTCAAGTTGTTTCACTCCACGGCCTGCGTGCCGACCCCGGAGGCTGTGCTGCCTAGAGGTGGCATATTCTTGTTTACTAATCTGATGGCATTTATAATACTAACCTGTGCTTTAGCAATGACGAGCACACCTACCGATGCAGAGCCCTCACCACGTGGACACCTTGCTGGGCCTTTCCTGCAATTATTACAAGAGCCCTGTGAGATCGGGACCATTATTTCCATCTGCAGATGAGGAAACCGAGATACAGTGACAGCAAGGACCCCTTCACGGTAATACAGAGAGTGGGTGGTGAAGGGGAGAGTGGAATTTAAGCAGAGCCCATCCTTAACCCCATGCTGGCTGGGACGAGTCAAGGATGGGTGCAGCGGCATGAGTATTTGAAACTGCCCACGTTTAGTCAAAGATGTCCATCATCGCCGACCGGCCTCCATGCCATGACACCTGTGATGTCAGTGTAGCTGCTCAGACCTCACAGCCGCTCTTCCTTCCCCAGCCCCAGGCAGCCCCTCCTGCGTGGCCCTCTGGGCACCACCCTCTCCTTCCCTTCACCAAGGGCCTCCCTGGGGCAGGACTTATCCCCCTGAGTCCCCAGGCCTCCAGCAGGCCTTGAATTCAGGGGGTTGAAGAATTAGGAGGGGAGAAATTACATCTCTGTGTTTGCCAATCTTACCTGAAATCGAGCATTTCCTCCGGTTGCCTGTCACCAACAGACATAACAGATAAATTCCCATCACATTCTGCAGCTGCAGATGCCTGGAAGCACCATTTATACCCATCACCCTTTCAAAATTGTGGTGCTTATTAGATCTGCCGCTAGATCTTAGTATTTAATGCCTTAATAAAGAAGCGCATACAGTGCTAAATTATAAATTTGTGTTTTTAATATTTTGATACTATTTTTAATATAATTAGAACGCTTTGAAATACTATGTATTTTTGTTGTATGCACTTAAAAAATGATATTCCCAGAAGGGCTCTATAAGCTTCATCAGACTTCCAAAGGGTCTATGGCTCATGAAATATTTACAGCAATCCTTTGCGGTAGGAATCTGTCATCATGGATTATAATTCCCATTTTACAGAAGAGAAAATTCGGGGACAGAGAGGTCAAGAAAACTGCCCAAGGACACACAGCTAGTAAGTGAAGAGCAAGGATTTGAACCCAAGGCAGTCTAGAGCAGAGTCTGCCCTCTTGGCCAGCACACTGGGTGAGGCCCCCTGGCCCTCTGGTAGGCTTGCCAGACCATTCTTCCATCTGGCACTTTCCTCACCAGAATGTGATTGCTGCTGTTTCTCTCGGCCTCCCCTCCCCCTCCCCGAGTGCCTTGAGGGCTGGGACTGTTTTTTATTTATCTCTGAATGCCTAAGACCTAACTCAGTGCTGAGCCCAGAAAAGGTTTCAAATAAAAATTTTTGAGTGAATGTGTTTCTAACCCATAAATGCCTCGTAGGTTGTGGGTGCAAAGAGCCTTTCTTTTCTGATGGAATTTTACTGCATGAAAGAGAAAAAAAAGGCCCCAAACCAAATAATTCATCTACATTTTATAATGGCATTAGTACGGAGTCTTGCATTTTTATAGCACTTTTGATGTTTCCAAGACTTTTTATATCCCTTTGACTTAAACCTCAAAGTGCAGTGGTGAAGGGCAGAGGCTGCTGAGCCCGGCGGTGGCCTGGGTCCAAGCCCAGCTCTGTCCCTCCCTGGCTGACTTCTCTGAGCGCAGTGACCTCATCCATAAAATGGGGACAGTAACAGCTGCCTTATGGAATTGCTATTGGGATTAAGTGAGACAAAGTAGATTGTTTAGAACAAGTTTCTGGTGCATTGTAAGGCCACAATAAACTGTGGGTAGCCTCCAAGAGCACGTAAGGATGTCAGGGTGGGTTCTGTCATGGGGTAATACAATCGAGATGGTACACTGCGGTGGAGTTAGAATTGGCTTCTGGTCCCATCTCGGCCACACACCTGGGACAAGACCTTGTCCTTCTCTGGACCTTGCTTTCCTGATTTGCAAGATGAGGGGACAGGACAGGATGAGCATGGATCGGCTCAGCATTCCTCCTTCACATGAAAGTGGGTATGGGATCAGTCTGAGAAACAGAAGTAGGGCTGCCCGGGTTAGGGACACGGTGGGGACCCCTTGCCCTAAGGAGCTCTGGGGCATCGTGTGAAGATAGTTGGAGTGCCTGGGTGAACCAGAGGTTTGCTCCAGAGAATGAGGGCTGGAGAGGACCTGTAGATTTGTCTACTTTGGTGCGAAGAGTTGAAAATAAAAGGTGCGTATGGGGTGGGGGCGAGGGAGGGTAGAGGATTTCAGTGTCGTTGGACAGGGTCTGGCTCCTGAAGGTAACCAAGTTTGAACCCCTGTTCAAGCTCCTTCCCTGGCCCCTGCTCACCTCTTGGAGTGTATAATTCTACAAGGAGAGTCCGGATCTCCCCTTCCCTTCTCCCCCCTGCCTTCTCTCCCCCTTCCTCCTCCTCCTCCCCTCCCGTCCCTCCCACTCTGATCTGTTCCCTTCTTTCCTCTGACTGTTGAATCTCTTATGGTCATGGGCCTTCAAGTTTCTCGGTATTACAACGCTGGTGCAAAATGCTGACCATGCAGGGCCTCTTTCTGCCAGCGGGGCTCGCTTGGGAGCCGAGCTACGATCAGAACTGAAGGGAAGCCCCTCCTGCAAATGCATGTATGAGCCCCCATGAAAATGACCTTCCAGCCCACAGCCGTGCTAAGGAAAACCTATCTTCCCCAATGACTTTCTGTGTGTAAAATTGCCGTCTATTATTGCCAGAAAAAGGGTTTTTAAAAGAGGTTAACATGGGATTTAATGAATATAGAGTAATAATGTTCCTTGTATCAAATTAAAATTCTAAGGCTGCCACATGAAACAAGTACCTTATGAGTATCCAATATTATGTATTGTTATTATTGGACTGCTTGATGGCCCTACATACTTAGAAATGAAAGAAGCAGCTCTAAGGCCTGCATTTGAATTGGCAAGCGTCTCCCTCAGGATGAAGTTCTGGGAGGACCAGAGCATGCCCACCCTGCTACAGAAGATCCTCGAATATTAAGAAATATCCCTATGATAAAGCAGAAGGGTAAGGGGACATACAGACAACAGTGTTTCGTGGAAACAGCAGAAAGAAGGGGGAAGTATGAATCTGGGTTCTGAATGGCTCAATCCATACGCTGTGTGACCTTAGGCAAGTCACTTCACCTCTCTGAGCCTCCATTTCTCCACACTGTTAGTCTGGGTGAAGGATAGTCGTGAAGATGAATTAAAATTGCATGTGTGAAAGCACTTCGTGAATTCTAATAGCTATCGAATTCTGAGAATTAGAAATAACTAAAAGGTCGTTTCGTTGATTTCTTCCCTATTCCCACCCCTCCCCCAGGACTGAAGCCTGGATGCCATCTATAATATTTAACGATAGTAACCTATGTTTATTAAATACTTACTAAGAGCCATGTATTATTTCATTCCATTCTACAGTAACTTTATGTGGTAAGTATTGTGATTAACTCCATTTTACAGACTAGGGAACGGAGGCTCAAGATGACACAAGTTAGTCAAGGCCACAGGACCCGGAAGTGGCAGGGATTTAAGGTCAGGTCTTCCCGATTTCCTTTTAGTTCTTATGTTGTTTGCCTCTAAAATATGCCTGACAAGCTGTTTCCAGATTGTGCTTGAACACCTCCAGGGACAAGGGGCTCATTACCACCCCCATCCCAATCCCCACCGTGAGTGCTGCCTCCTGACATGTGAAGCGTGGTTATGGTGACATCATTATCTGTAAAACAGAGTGACTGAGTGGATATTCTCTTAAGGTCTATTCCAGAACATCGCTTTAAGAGCATGAGCGTTTACAGACAAATCCAGCCTGGTTACAGAAGGAAGGATTAAGCATCTCCGTGTGAGAATGGAACGCAGCAAGTGAGAGGTGTGTGTGAATGGGGCAATTAATTCCCTTTTGCCAATCGCTGTTAAAAAAAAAAACAAAAAACATTTGCTGGAGAGGAGGCATTTGTTCCCCGCAGACCCTTGGTGTGACTCTGAAATATCTCCGCAAAGGGAAAGGTGACCGAGGAAATACAAATCTATTAAGTGTGCAGGGCCGAAGAGGAAGGGGCGTCCATAAAAGGATTTCTAAACCATATCAAAGGCTCGTGAGGTCGGCGAGGGCTGCTGAAACACGGCCAATTAGAGCTAAGTGGGGAACCGGTTTAAAGCTTGGAATTGAAGACAAAGAGCAGCAGTTAACTTGTCTTCTAGCAGAAAACACAGCCCTTCATGCTCCGTGTAATTTAATATTTTAAAATTGCGACCACAAACATCGAAGGCTCCTGTTCGACAATATAAAATGGATGGTAAAAGTCTCAGTGGGCCTTTGGATACCGTGGGTGAGATGGCACAGGAATGATGCTGGTCTAGGGTGACTCTGAAGCCACAGAAGTCGAACTGGCAGAGACACGGTGAGAACTCGCCCCAGGATGCGAATCGCCAGGGCTCAGCTCTGCTTTCCAAAGACCCGATCCCTGGCCAGCAGGAATCCTCGGATGTGTGTTTTGTGGGCTCTCGCAGGATGGGCCATAGTGATGTGAGAGGAAAGGAAGCCCTGGCAATGCTTAGAGGGTCCACAGCCTGTTCCAGGGGACCCCTTAAAAGCAGTGGCTCTCCACGTTGGGCAGCTTTTAAAATGCCTCATGCCTGGGCCTTCACGCAGAGCAGCAGGCCCGGGCACCGGCGGCGTGCAAAGCTCCTCGGTTGATTTCCAGCGGCTCCCAGGGCTGAGAACGGCTGCTCTGAGAGATCACGGGCCCCACGAGCAAGGGAAGGGGGACATCTGGAATGTGCCAGCTGGGACTGTGCTAGAATCCACAGCAGGTACCCGACGCGCTGACAGTGAGTTATGCAGAGAAGAAAATGGGTCAACGGCAAATTTTGCTCCTGGCAGGCAGGAGAATAGGGGGCTGAGTAAAACAACCTCGTGGAAGTCAGCCCCTGACAGTCTCCGAGCACAGAACCACGAATATAAAACCTGCGGCGGAGAAGCCGGGTTTCCATGTCGCCAAGCACTGTTTGTGGACACGCCGGTGGTGGCTGCCTTTCCCTGAGAAGGATGAAGCTGGACTCCTCTGAGTTCTCAGTCCCGGGGACTTGGCCCTGAAAAGAGCTTCCCCTTCGTTCTCCGTGACTCACCTCCCATTGCCTGGGTGACAGCGTGGTCACGGGGAAGGTCAGCGGCTCTGCAGACAGACTCGACGCCCAGACCGCCACTTACTGGGGATCCTGGGCGAGGAATTACCCGCATCGAGGCTATGTTTCATCCACAGACTGCAGATCGCAACCCGACCCCCAGGGCCAGTGTGAGGAGTCCATGATGTCACCCGGGCAAGCTGCCAGCGTGGTGCCTGGCACACGTGACCGCATCTGTGCCAGGCACTACGTCATGTCCCTCATGGGCCTGCCCTCAGCGTCACCCTGTATGTGCTCCTCCTTGTGCCCACCTGGTGCTGCCCTGCCTCCATGCTGTCGCCAAGCAGGTCCCTCCACCCGTCACCCCTTCCTGTCCAGTCCTATACCACCTGCCCTGAGGCGGGCTCAGGCTCTAGACCTACCCCCTTTTTGCTCTTTTTGCATCTTCTGCATTCTAGAATTTAGATTTTAAACCCTCCAATGGGACTCCTTCCTCCTCTGGCCATTTATGTCACTTCCACTCTGGGCCACCCCCTGATTCACCCCATCACTCCCACCTACACATTCCCTGAGGATGACACCTGTGACTTTTCGTCCCCCGGGGGACCATGTGAAGCCCCAGAAAAAGCATGTGCTCTGGCACTTAATCCTCATAGCAAGCCTATGTGGTAGGTCATATTATTCTCTCTACTTTACAGACAAGGAAACTGAGGCATCGAGAGATTCAGTTACTTGCCTGAAGTCAAATAGCCATTGTCAGATGTGGGACCCGAACCCGGCAGCTGGCTCCAGGGTTCAGGCTCTTAACCACTTTGGGATGCACCTTTGCAGAGTGAGGTTCCCCCTACAGACAGGAATATACAGGAGGAAGGGAAGATGAAGGAGACCAGGACATGGAGACACCATGAGCCCCAGCTGGAACTGGGGAGCCTGTCACCAGTGTCAGGGGGCCTCAAGGAAGCCACATGAGCACTGAGGGTCCTTTCCTCTTAGTGTCCACTGGACCACCAGGGGATGGGGTCAGCAGGTCGCTGGCTAAGCATTCAATCTGGAGTGACACGCCCTGGTGCCTGGAGACTGCCCAGTCCTCCTCCCACCACCTCCCACCCTCAGTGGGCAACTCTGAGTCCAACCGTCTAGGACACTTGTAAACCCTCCCCCCAGCCAGAAGGAGGGGGTGTTGGACATCAAGGATGATGGTGGTGGTAGCATGAAGGAGACGACCACCCCTGACCACAGCCAGACCTGAAAGAACCAACCTGAGCCCTCCCGTCCAGCAGAGCAGCTGCGGAACACAAGCAGCAGCAGACGGCATGGTCAGGGACCCCACCAGCCGCCTCCTCCCCTCACTTCTCAAGGCCGGGCTCAAACAGCCTCCTCTGATTCCCTGGGCGCCATTCCTCTTGCCATGAACAGGCACCCAGCAGGTCCCCAATGACCCATAGCTGCCAGCACAGGTGGTGTCCCCTGATAATCAGTTGCCAGCTGGTTTAGGTCACCTTGACCCGTGGGCACATGAATTCTGAGACCCAATCTGGCCCCTGCGAACCCCACTTCCCAATGCCACCCCCATCTCGCTAAACAATAATCTCTTCTCGATTTCTGTTCACCCTGGCTCCCCCACAGTTATTAGCTGTGGGGTCTTAGATAAGCCACTTAACCTCTCTGAGCCTCAGTTTCCCCATCTCCGGAAGGGGACAATCCCAGTTGCCTTACAGAATCCTTTGAGGATATAATGAGCTGCCATCTAGAAGGTACCCAGCCAGGGCCTGGCAACCAGAGATTCTTCGTGGGGGGGGGGGGTCTTCCTTTCCAAATCGTGAAAAGCAATGGCTCCATTGGGCCCCGCTGGCATCCCTCTCCTGGTTTCTAGACAGTGCAGGGCTCCAGGCCGGTCCTGAAGGACCCCCCTCCCCCGCCTGCCCCCTTCACTGTGAGTGGAATGAGAACTAAGCCAGGCCCTTCACAGGTGGCCCCAGGACCCCCCACCAGAGGGACCCATCAGTTCCCCTGCAGGACACCTTCTTTGCACAGTGAGGGCTCTTTTCCCCTCCCTGCTCCCTACCCCAGAAGGGGGTGTCATGGAAGAACATCCAGGGGAGGGTGACACTTGGGCGGTGCCCAAAACCATCCTGCTCTGAACCCCAGCAAAAGCCCCTGAGGGGGCTCTGAGCTGCAGCCCTAGTGGCTAAACGTTTCCTCTGCAGAAATAGGTTTCACAGACAAAACCAGCAGAGAAACCCTTTCAGAACTCAGAGAACCAAATGCTCAGGACAGAGCAGGGCCTGCTCCACGGAGCGAGGAAAGAAAGTACTGTTCTTCCCCCCTCCCTGCCCCCGAGCAAAACATAAACAGTTCGGATTTCTCAGGGCTTGGCATCCCGAACAGTTAATGGAATGTCTGCCTCCGCCACCTGTCACCTCAGAGGGTCCCAAGGACACACAATTCAATAGGGTGATTTCCCGCTCCCAGGACAGCCCCCGAGAGTTTGTTTTCACGCTCACAAATCCATTCTGTCCTCGTAGCAATGCAGTGAGGCCGGTTAACGGGATTCTTCCGCTCATTTTTAATAGATGACCAAACGGAGGCTCAGGGAGGCAGAGTGACTTGTCCCTGATCACCCAGCTAGTGAGTGCTGGGCAGGGGATTTGAACCCATCACCACCAACTGGTAACTTTCAAATTGCATCCTGGGGGTGCTGGGAAGAGCTGCTGGGTCTCAGGCCTCTCTCCTTTTGTGTCCCTCGCCGGCTACAGTGATCACACACACCAAACGGAGCCCTCAAGTTACTGCCTAGAAAGCAAGAAGCTGGGGCTGCAGGGGCTGGAGAGATTCGCCCATGGGTTAATTTCTGTTCCTGTTACATATTAGGGATATTTGTTCCTGCTTGATATAAATTGGGCTTCCACATAAGATTTCATTTGAAGAAAGGGCTAAACAGCTTAAAAATAATTGAAAACCAGTGCACCAAACCAAGTCAGGGCTACGGCTCGTGCCTGCTGGGTCGGTTTTTGATGAGGTAGCTTTTCTCTGCTGTGGCGCAAGGAAAACTCTCAGGTCTGCAAGAGGCTGCACGGTGCAGGAAAATGCCAGGCACGGTAGGGTGGGCGGCAATGCCTCTTTGCTGAATCCAAATTCTAAAACTTTAGCGATTATAAAATGGGCAGTACCCTTGGTATTGGCAAGACCCAAGCGGCCACCTCCCAGAACAAAGCTCTGGGGAAGGTTTTGGTCCTTATAAAGTTTGGCCCCTGGTGGCAGGGTGCGACCGTCCAGGCAGGTCTGTCCTGATCCCACGCCAGCATCTGACCTCCAGGCTGGGCTAAGAGGCAGAGACGGTGCCAGCCGCACCCAGCCTTCGAGCTCTGACCCTCGGGCACTTGGTAACGGGGTTTCCCCTCACCCAGCAGAACACGTCAGACTGCTTGGGCACGTGGGGCAGCCCTGGGCAGAGGGTCTGGCAGGGCAACTTCAGAGGAGGCAGAAGTTGAAGGCAGTCTCTGAAGCCGCTCAGACATCTGCAGATGCTAAAACAGCAATTTCCTCTTGGTGGCTGGACACGGTGTTCCCGGAGGAACACGTGGCCCCCAGGTGCTCGTGGGTAGACCCTGTTGTCTCTGATTCTTTCCTCTGCTGCTTGGCCGGCTCAGAGCCAGCATGAACCCGCCCAGGAGTTGGTGGTTCACACAGCAGCAGACGTTGCCCAGCCCCCACCAAGGGCCAGGGTCAGGGCCACCAAGACCAGTAAGATAGAGTCCATGCCCTTGAGGAGCAAGGAACATGCCAGGAACCTCTGCCCCATCAGCCGATGGGTTCTGGAAGTAATGATGACAGCAGTCCCTGCAATTTATTGAGCACTTACTATGTGCCAAGCAATCTGCATGTATTACTTCATCAAATAATCATTACAATCCAATGTAAGGTGAATCCTGTTTCTAGCTCCATTTAACAGATGAGCAAACTGAGGTCCAGAGAGGTTAAGCTGAACAGGAAGTGGCGGAACAGAGACTTGAACCCCAGCCTGATGCCCGAGCCTTTACCCTTGACCAAGCTGTACTGTGCAGACCCAGTGTGTTCAGAGTAAGTGGGACCCCAGCCCCACTGAGTCCAGATTCCTGGGCTCCTGCCTTAGTTTCCCTACACCTTACATTCTCAGAGGGGACAATATCGCCCCCAAGGGGGCAGCAATTCGTTCTGGTGAGGCAGAGCAAAAAATATTACTCTTTTTATGTATAAAGACATACGATATATAATAGATATACAGTGCAGCTGTGGTAATAAAAGCTTATGGGGAGTGCAATTAGGAAAAACGTGCCTGGCACATAGTAGGTGCTCAGTAAACAGTCATTCCCTATTTTGCTGCCTGCTGGAGCTGAACGTACCTTGGTCCCATTGGGAGCTTTTGTGTATTGGCCTCAGTCTGCCTGGACCAGCCTCACCCTCAGGCCTTTGGCCCCTGCGTGCTCCATGCCTGAGTCTGCCCCCACCAGCACCCAAGCTCGCCCCCAACACAACACCCCTGGTGCCTCCTTGGAGGTTCCAGCTGCCCAGAGTTGTCTGTTGGCCTTGTTACAGGTTAAACAGGTACAAGCTTAGCTCTGCTGAAATGAAACTTGAACGCTTCAGGTAGTTGTTGTCAATTCTCCCAACACAGGGAAAAAGGTAATTGTCAATTAATGAACCCATCAATTGAGGCAGGAGGAAAATCAATAACATGGCCCAACATGGAGCGTTCTAATGCCAGTCAGGACTCCAGAAGTGGGAGCCTTTCAAACAGGTACACGGAGTAATTGGTTTTTCCCTTGTGACCCATCCTGCAGACTCTACAACTCTCCAATTAACATGTACCGTTGACAGGCACACAATTATTTGGGTTCACTGTGCCCCAGCTAGTGTTTGTTCAATCAAAACTTGCAAATATGTGGAAAGTGCACAGAATTGCAAATGCAGGATGTCTCTGGAGGAAACCAAGCAGTGAATGGGTCCTAAAGGAATCTCGGACTTGGACTTCTGCTTCAGAGAGCTGCCCTGAGTCTCGGCTCAGATGCCGGCTCCACACCCTTGTTCCAGGCGGCCCCTTATTGGACCTGTCTCCGTTCCCGCTGGGGAACTCAGAGGGCCCTGCCCGTGACTTGGCCAGTGCTCTCCTTCCACAGCTTGTGGGGGGTGGGGAACGATCCCCCTCCCACTGGACTCCACTCGTGCTGGGAAACAGCTGGGTCCCTGCCTTTTTCCAAGAGGCTCCGGCTGCCTAGGATGCCATTTCTCTTCTACCTGGGTCATCCAAGTTTGCCTCCCAATCCTCAGGGATTCTTCCTGGCCTTCCCCAGGCTAGGTCAAGGCCTTCCCCTGTGCAATCCTGGGTCCACTTCTTCCTTAGCATTATGCCATTGGGTTTACGCGTTGGGTCATCTCCCCATTTCCCTCTCTAGAGAGTGAGCCTTTGATGGCAGGGACCAAGTATCATTCATCTGAAAACGTCATCAGATTAGGAAGTGCTGAGGAAATGGTCGTTAGATGGTAGTCAGTGCCGACAGGGTGGTACGTGGAGGAACAGGCAGGGAACTGACGACTGGTGGAGAATGCAGATGGAAGCGTGTAGCAGATACGGGAGGGAGGAGGATGGGGGTTGGGTGGATAGGAGGAGGGTTACGAGACTGATGGGGGTTCCGTCGTTGGCGGGTGAGTAAGTATTTGGAAAGTCATTTGGCACGGTAGTTAGGAGTGTGGGCTCTGGAGCCAGATGTCTTGGGTTGAATCCCAGCTCTGGTATTTCCTGGCTGCGTGAGCACGGGCGAATCAGTCGTTCTCTCCGAACCTCAGTTTTCTTTCTTATCTAAATGGGAATAATAACAGAACTTTCCTCCTAAGCTGATTGTGACGACTAAATTATACCTTTGAAACACTTCAAACGGTGGCTGGCATGAAGAGGACTGAATAAATATTAGCCACTGTGATCTTTATTATTACTATGATTATTATTAACCAATGGAGAAATGATCGGATGGATGGAAGGGTGGATGATTTAGTGAGTAGATGGGCACGTGAGTGTGTACATAGGTGAGCGAATAGGCCGATGTGGGGGGAAGAGGATGGGAGGAAGGATGGACAAGGGAACGGCTGCTCTGTGCCAAGGGTGGCGGGTGAATCTATCAC
>NW_012147808.1:566892-626392 GCF_000956105.1 Propithecus coquereli | reverse complement strand
ACCATCCCTGTCCTCCTCCTACGGAGCTGTGCCCACAGCCCAGACTGAGTCTCCTCCTAGATGCTGACATGCCTGGGCCTTGTCTGAATCTGCTAGGAACCCAAGATTGGCCTCGTCATTCAGTGCTCCACCTGAGGGAACAGGACACAGCTTTTGCCTCTTACTCCCTGTTACTTTTTAGGTCATTGCCCTCATCGTCCCAGGACACTGAGGGAATTGAGTGAGCACCTCCTATGTACCAGACGCTTGGCACTGGGTATTACATTTAATCCTCACGAAACCTAGCAGGTAGAGTGTAATTATCCGTGTTTTACACATGCAGGAGTGAAGGGCTCAGTCCCAGAGAGCAAGTAGAGGAGTGAGGATTTGAACCCTGGTCTCCTACTCCAATGGTAAGGCTATTTCGACAATCCCAACCTTCTTGGGAGTCCTCAAAAGAGAGTCCTGTCCTCTTTCCAGGATGCATATAAACTGTTGTTTGGGGACAAAAGCTGGAACAGGGCCACAATTCTGGACCAGAAAATGTCTTCTAGGGTCAGAATTATATTTCTTATTGATTTTATGTTAAAGCAACTTGGCTAGAAACAAGTTCTGTCTATCAGTTTAAAAAGTTCAACCATTCCCTGGTCCCCATCTCTACTCTACATGATGGTGAAGGATGCGGACCTATTCCCTGTTGGCTGCCAGGATACTGCTACCTGACACGGCATCTCCCCCATAGGAGTGGATGAATTGGCCCTTCCCTGCCCTGTCTCCTAGGTTGGCAGCTAATCCTGAAATAGCTTCAGTTGACACTCATGCTTAGGGCTTCTTAGATCTTAAATGGGATTTATAAGGACTAAAAACCTACAAGAATCATGAATGGATCCTGAAGTGTGGAATTCCAGGCACTATGCCAGCCAGGCGCCTCTGGCTTTGGCCCTTGCAGGCAGTCAGACACGCTCCCTGGTCAGGCACAGCCTCCTCTCTGAGCTAGACTAGAGTCTCTTTGAGGTAATTAATACATATGTAAAAACTGACAGTGTTGCGTGATGTTCAAACATCATTTTGCTGGATCTTCAAAACACCCCAATACAAGATAAGAAAATTATAAAACAATCTCATTTATGAACTTGAACAGAAAAACTCTAAGTAAAATATTAGCTAATGGAATTCAGCAATACATTTTTTAAAATACACCACAATCAAGTAATGTTCAACCCAGGAATTCAGGGTTAGTTCAATGTCAGAAAAATTATTATATAATATAACACACTAGCAAACACAAGGAGAAAATCAGAGGCTCAATCCAAAAGATGCTAAAACACAATTAAATTCAACATATACTTATGATTAAAACAAACAGAAACTCTTGGCAAATTAGGAAAATAAGAGAACTTTCCTAATCTAATCAAGTGTATCTACCAAAAAAATTTAAGCAAACATTATATTCAATGATAAAGCTTAAGACATAGTTTCGCTAAAGTCAGGAACAAGATAAAGATGCCCTTTATCATTGATTTTGTTCCACACTGAGCTGCAGATCCTAATCAATGCAATAAGGAGAGAAAAAAATAAGTAAATACATAAGAATTGGGAAGAAATGCATCTGTCTTCATTTGCATTTCCATATAGGAATTCCCAAAAGAATTTACCGTCTCTTAGAACAAACGAATAAGAGTTCACCACGGTTGCCCAGTACAAGGCCAATGTGTAGATACCGATTGTGTTTCTATTCACTAGCACTCACCAATTCAAAACTGTAATGAAAAAAAAAGGCTCCTTTCCAAACAGCAAGGCAACCGGAAAGATATTTAGGAATAAACCTAGCAAAAGATGTGCCTTTTATGGAGAAATTTATAAAGCATTCCAGAAGGAAATAAAAAGAGCTAGAAAGACCAAGGGGGCTGGGCACGGAGCACGCGGAGAGAAGGCAGGGGAGAGAAGGCAGGGGAGAGGCCTCCCCCTCCCCGGGGCACTGTGTGCGCTGAGATAAACCACAGGGGAAAAGCAAAGACTGATTGGGTCCCGGTCTCTGGTCACTTGAGTGAGATTTCTTTCTCCTAACGGTCAGCGCTTCCATGCCCACTTATTAAAGCGTAGCCAATGCACCGCTGTTTTGTCACCGGCTTATTTCCACTTAACAATATAACAGGGATATTTCCCATGTCATTACATGGTGTTTGATTGAAAAAACATAAAGAACAGTTCTCCAAGACGGACAAGCCTGGGCATTTCCCCTGTTTTGGAGATGAGGAGGACACAGAGGCGGAGGCAGGAAGTTATGTTCACCGGCACCTATGGCATGCCATCCAGTTCTCCCAACCCCCCAGGGTATAGGATTTGTTTCCTCCATTTTGCATGAGAGAACGGGAGACATAGTTCTCTCCATGAGAGAACGGGAGACATAGTTTCCAGCTGATCAGTCGGGGCTGGGCCTCAAACTTGGGTCTCTGGGGTCTTGGCTGTGTGCTGCCCCCCAGAGTTCAGGGCAGGGCACCCCATGCCTGTCTTTCTTTGTCTCCCTCAGTTTCTGGCACAGTGCTCCGTGGAAGGACATCCATTCAGTCGTTCAACACATGCTGCATGCCCACTCCACCTGGCATGGCGGTGGGACCTGGGAGGCAGCAGTGAACAAAACCGAGATCCTGCCTGGGTTTCCCAGAGATGATACCACACACTTCCTGGGAAGCTCCTCCTCACCTCTCCAGCTCCTGGTGGTTCCTGGCATTCCTTGGCAGCGTAATTCCAATCTCCGCCTCTTCATGTGGCCTCCTTCCTCGAGTGTCCGTGTCTCAAATCTCCCCCTCCTTTCTCCTACAAGGCTCCTCTCCTATAAGGTGAGCCGTAAGTTCAAGATGAACTCGCCTCAAGATCCTTAACTTAATTACATCTTTAAAGACCCTATTTCCAAATAGGGTGAAATCACAGGTACCAGGGGTTAGGACTTGGACATAATCTTTTTGGGGGATGCAATGCAACCGGTTACCCTAAGCCACATTCTAGTGGAGGAAAATGAACGACAGATAAATACATAGCACGTGAAGTGGTCATCGGTGCTGTGCCAAGGGGACAAAAAGAGAAAAGAAAGGAAGAATCTGTGGGGGCGGGCACTGCGGCTCTAACTGGGGCCCTCAGGGAAGGCTGCACTGGAAAGGTGACTCTTGAGCAAAGACGCGAAGGTGGACACAGAGAAAGCCATGTAAGTATCCGCATGGAAAGGTCCCGGGGAGAGGGAATAGCAGGCACAAAGCCTGAAGGAAGGCGCATGCCCGGAAAGCATCCAGTACAGGGAGGGGAAGGAAGAAGGAAGTCCAAGCAGCAGTGGGCTCAGGTCACAGAGGGCCTTGGGGACACCGTTACTGAGATGGAAGCCACGGCACGGGTGGTTTGAGCAGAGAGGTTGGTGTAACAGAAGAATGTTAGCTGCCGTGTGGAGACCAGTGCGGAGGCAACTGCTGCACTCAGGATGGGAGATACTGGCTTGGGCCAGGTGGCAGCAGCGGAGGTGGGGAGCGTTGGTGGGTTCTGGGCACATCTGGAAGGTAAGGTCAGCAGGATTTCCTGATGGATGTGGAGTGTGATAAAAAGAGAGGAGACCCAGATAACAGCAAGGCGTTTGGTCTGAGCTGTTGCCAGGATGGAGTTGCCATAAACTGAGTTGGAGAAGGCTGCCAGTTGGGCAGGATTATGGGGAAAGGGCTGGGATTGAGTCTTGGGCCTGTTGAGTCTGAGATGTCAATTTTGAAGAGAGGAGAGTTAGATGGTTGGAGCTGCAGATATGAATTTGGGAGGTGCCCGCCTAGAGACAATATTTAGAACCATGAGAGAGCGGCTGAGGTCACAATGGGAGTGCATGCAGACAGAGAAGAAGCTCAAGGACTGACCTTTGTAAAGGTCAATGTTAAGAGATTGAATAGCAACCCAACAAAGGAGGCTGAAAGGCGTGACCAGGGGGCGGGAAGATGACCAGGGGGCGGGAAGATAACCAGGGCAGGCTGGCCTCTCGGGAACCAAGTGAAGAGTGATTTTAGAAGGAAGTAGGGATCAATATGTCCAATGTTGCTGCCGGGACAAGTAAGATGGCACCAAGGCGTGGCTCTGGGTGCCTTAGAGGCCTCTGGAGTCCTTGGCAAGAGCAGTTCCAATGGAGTTATAGGATTAAAACGAAGCGGGAGAAGAGAAAGCAGAGGCACCCACAGAGACAACTCCTGATAGGTGTTTGCTATAAAGCGGGAGGGAATGGAATAGAACTAGTGGAGGTAGTGGGGTCAAGAGATGCTTTAGAACTTTCTAGAAAGGGAGAAATTACAGCATAGCTGTGTGCTGAGGGGGAAATCGGCGACACAGGACAAAACAGAGGAAATCTGCAGACACGGTGCTCCGGGGCGCTGGAGTGGATGGGACCGGGAGCGGAGGGAGGACTGCCCTAGGCACAGGACCCTCCGTCTCAGCAGTGGGAGGCAAGGCGGAGGGTGTGGGCGCAAGTGCCGGGAGGTGGGCCCGCGGGGGCAGGAGCTGGTGGAAGGTCGCTTCCAGTTGCTTCTATTTTCCAAGTCAATCCAGGTAAGGACTTCAGCTGGAGGAGGGAATGCAGGAGGAAGAGCTGAAGGCAACAGAAGGGGGTTTAGGCGAGGGGCAGAGCGAATGCATTGGGGAATAATGAAGCGACTGCAGGCAGCGCAATGGGCTGGTTGAAAGAACAAGTGAATTCATGGGCGATTTTGAGCTCCACGCGGGCATCTCCCTGCTACGCTGTGTGTCTAGTCCTCAGCATGGAGCCTGGCATCTAATATGCACCTGTCATGACTGAGTGAATGAACGCACGTGACTAGCAAAAAGAAGGGCTGTCCTCACGGAGGATGTTTGTCTCTTGGCCACCGTAATCTTCTCTTGGAAGGCAGAGTGAGACCCCAGGCAGCTGTAGGACCTGCGGCACCAGCCATATTGCAGGAAGTTAATTAACTCCGGGCTGTATTTCCCTTCTGCTCTCAGCTGTGGAAAGTGTCTTTGTTCCTGACAACCTCAATTAGCTCCTGCTCCTCCTGAGCTCCTCCACCCCCACTCGAAGGCTGATGCTGTGGTCGCCATCCTGTTTCTGGACAAGCGAGGTGGCCTGGCTTCCCCTGCAGCCTCCCTGCCTTCTCAGCCCCAACGGGGACTCCCTGTGCTGGGTGTGCCCAGGGAAAGGACAAGATGGCGCCATGAGCCCTCCCAAGCCACCCCTGCTGACCAGTGTTCTGGACCAGGAAAGGCTAACCTGGACTCGCTCCAAAGCCCAGGCGCCCTGCCCTGCCCACTCCTGCCACCGTCCTCTCTTGGGCTCTTCTTCCAAGTCAGCCAGGCCCCCACTGCACCTCTGTTTCTTCCATACCTTGGGCAGTGGTTCCTCTCCTGTCCAGACAGGGAGACTTTGACCCCAGGAGAGGTCTAGGAGTAGGGCCCCAGCACCTGTAGTTTATAAAGCTCCCCAGGTGTTTTTAAAACACAGCCAAGATTGAGAAGCACTTCATCCCCCATAAAACCAGACTAACAATTCCTTTCGCATTACGAAGAATAAAAAACAAAGCGCAGCTAGTATTTATTGAGCATTTACTATGTGCTCAGCACTTCATGTCTTCTTTCACCTCAATAACTGTCCTGTGAAGTCGGTGTCATTAGTTCCTCTTAATGGATGGGAAAGCAAGCTCTGAGACATGAGTGAACTTGCCCTGGGACACTCAGCTGTAAATGGGGAGAGTGTGGCTTTGAACCCAGGTCCCTGCAACCGCAAGGCAGCTTTGTATCTGTACCTGGAACGTGGTGGGCCTTTCTTCACAGGGGCTGTTTTATTTCTCTTCTATTGAGTATACAAACAATGATGATCCGAGGCAGGAATGGTGGCGTGGTTTTCTCACTGGGCCACAGACACCATCGTAGGGAGGGCAGAAGGACGGTGCAGTCCATCCCACCTGGAAGGTGTTGGGAGGGCGTTGTGAAGGAGGGGAGGGGGCGTTTGAACTGGGGGCGTAGGAGCCACTGAAGGCCTCCAAGGAGGGCAGTGGTAAGACAGGAGCAGGAAGAATCAAATCAAAGCAGGTGAATAGGAGGTGGGGAGCCCAGTTCAGAGGCTACTGCAATAGTCCAGGCAGGGAGGAGGGGACAGGCAGGTGACAAGCTGCACACAGGCCAGCAATGGCATTCAGGGCAGCCCCCTGCACCCAGCTGCCTTTCTGCTGGAAAGCTGAGTCGTTTTCACAAGGCAGCCGGAAGCACTCTTGGGCAACCGCATCTGGAGACGACTGCATTTCATTATAATTTAAATCTTTCTTGGGCTCCATCGAAGGCTATGAGTGTCTTGAAAAAGAGAAGCCTCTCTTTCCTCAGGTGAGGGGAAAACACGCCAGAGCTTTCTCTTCTAATATAAACTAGACAAGGAGATGCAGCTGAACTTGGCAGAGCCTGCCGGAGAACGCTAATAGACTCGATGAGAAGAGGATTATAGAAAGAGACAGCTCCAGAGGGTGGTGGGGTGGGGAGAGAAAGACGCCCCAGGCCTGCCGGCCCCAGGTGGGCTAACAGGGGGCTGGATCAGTGTCAGCAGAGGCAGCCCCAGGGAACTCAGCTCTTCGCCCTGCTAGAAGCTTCTCTGTCTGGAGACCAGAAAGATGAAACTCTGAGAGATAAGGCCTCTCGCCCCCAGCATCCTTCTGGTTGGTTTCCAGTGATCCCATTAATTATGGAGGCCCAGGGACTGGAATGGAATCCATGGCGTTTCCTGCGTGGGGCTCTCGGTGGAGGAGGATGGAAGTGACCTAGAAACATGTAGCCAGGGGGGAAAAAATAACCAGCGCAGGTTTGACACTCCCACCAGAGGCTGGGAAGGGGTCGGGGGCTATCACGCGTATTTGCAGGTTTTAAGATAATGTCTCAGGCAGTCATATGTCCCAGGGAACATTTGGCTTAGAAGAAGGCGTTTTGCTTTTTAAAAATCAGCTTATTTTCCTTTTGCCTTTAATGAAAACCAATGCTGGTCTCTGAGTCACAGGCTCAAAACAGCCTTCGCTGGTTACAGAGGCCAGGATTTCAGCGGTGGCACAGGCTGGAACTGTTCTCGAATAGGAAATCTAAGACGGGGAGACAAAGGAGGGGAGAGGAGATGGGAGGGAGGGGCGGAGCGAGAAATAAATGCCGAGTCAATGCTGAGCAGAGGGAGGGCTTCGCTGCGAGCTCCCCGGGTGCCCCAGAAAGGCTGCTCAGCTCCCAGAGTGAGCAAGGCGGGGGGACCCGGTCCCCTCTGGCAGCCCATTTGTCCCCTGCCTGCCAGCCCTCTGACCACAAGGCTGCTCGTCCCAGCTTTCAAGAGAAGCCTCCTCTGTGTCAGAGGCCCTGAATCTTAAGCAGATGCCCTGTCACGCTGAGTGGGTGGCTGTCACCTCCCCGGGGAGGGCACCATCACTCAGAGCTGATACAGTGGCTATAAGGTTGCTGGTCACCGGGGCCGGGAGACAGGCTGGAGGTGGCTTCTAAGAGGTGTCCCCTGTTCTAGCCTGTCTGTCTCTGTCCCTCATTCCCTCCCTTCCAGTTTCTGGCACATTCTTTGTGTCCATCCCTCTTGCTCTGTCTGAATCTCTTTTACTTTCTTCAGAAAAATGGCTGCACTTGTTAAGCCAGAGATCAAACACCCCAAGGGGCTGAGCGTGTGAGCAGGGAACACCGTTTCGACATCTGGCGCTCTCTTTCTCTGCGACACAGCGGGCTCCCCGTGGAGAGCAAGGGCAGGGATGCCGGGTGGGTGTGGGTGAGAGAATCTGTGCAAACCGTGTCATGATCCGGGCCTGGTGTCAGGGATGAGAGGGCTAAGGAGGGCAGGGGTGGGAAATCTGATGCGTGCCCTGACCAGGGGATCAGGGCACTCTGGGACCAAGTGCCAACCCGCGGGAGGAGGTCACACAGGCCAGGAATGTGGCCAATGCACGCAGCAGGGCCAGCTCCCTGGCCTGTGCTTTTTCCTGTTGCATTTACTTCTGCAGCACATGGAAACTTAGCTCCTGCGGGTTCAGAGTAAAGGCAATCAGGTGAGGGTGCAGCCTTGGTCTGAGCGCAGAGGTGGGGAACAGGGAGGAAAGGAGGGTGTCTGAGCCTGTTGGAGGGACCTGCCCTCCAGAGTGTGCCTTTTAGAGGCAGGTTGGGAGGTAGCTCCCTGCGCCGTGTCCATCTTGAGAGATGGACATATTCTGTTGCCCTGAGGAAAGGAGAGAGGAGCAGGGAAAGAGAAAGAGACAGAGAGAGACAGAGAGAGACAGGGAGAGAAAGAGAGAGAGAGGGAAAGAGAGAGAACACCATCGTCCTCACGTCCTCCTGCCTCTCCTCCCTAGCACGTGGGCCTGCAGGCGGCCGGGGAGGGCAGAAGAGAGCATGTGCACATTTACTGCACCTACTATGTGCCAGCACTGGGTGTGGTCGCAGAAGAGTTCTCTTCTCGCCATCCCAGCAACCCCTTCCCTATTTTACAGAGAAGCAAACTGAGGCAAGGAGAGCTCAAGTGATTTGCTCAGCTGTAAGTGGCAGAGCCAGGGCCCTCACCCACAGCCTCTCCTCGCGTGTTTTCCGTGGCCCCCGTCTCCCCCTGCTCTGTCTCCCCCACTCCCATCTCCCACCCTTAGACCGAGGACAGAGCTGGCCCACATGCAGCCCGGGCCGCCTCCTCTCGAGCACCCCACGCAGCCCACAGAGGTGTCACTTGTAACAGCAGCAGCCTGTCTCAGCCTCTCCTCTGCTGGCTCTTGCAGGGTACTGCATCAGGCCCCTTCGCCAGGTTGAGCGTGGCCGTGGCCACGGGGTGCTTGGCTGAGCAGGGGCGGGGTCTGTGCTGTAGCCCCCAACTGAGGGGCCTCTTTCCGCCCTGTACTAGGATGTGCTTTGGGCCCTTGACCTTATGGGGCTGAAGAAGGAAGGTGAGGGCTTCTGGGGTGTCACCTGGACGGGCCCTGAGAGGAGAGGGGGAGCGGGGTGCCAGGAGGAGGGGCTGGATGCCAGGCAGTTTGCAGGACGCGCTTCTTACAAAAGCATGTAAACCGAGACCCCACGCAGGACAGTGACACACGCAAGTAATACACAACAGCACGTACCACGTGGTTCAGCTGCGAGCCCCTCAGGTAGAACCCACACGTGGCTGACGTGCGCACTAATGCCCACCTCGATGTGAGCACCCAACTCTGACGTGATCACAGGAGTGAAACTCCGACGGGGGCTCCTGACACCCGGCACGGTTTGTTTAACCCCTGACTGCTGCGTGGCTTTCACCTGTTCATCCACCCAACGTGACTTTGGAATGTCCGCCACCATGTGACCGGCGAGCTACATGTCACACAGCGCCTTGACCTGTGCACTCTGCCTGGGTGGCTGCTAGCTCAGCACAAAGATAAGTCAGCAGCCACCAGATAGGGCAGAGTAGCGGCCTGGCTTTCTTTACTTTTCACAGGGTTAAAATCTTTTGGAACCAATTTTTCAAAATCAAGAGAGTCACATACAAACCAGAAGGTCTGGCTCTGCTGGGTGCCAGCTCCCACCGGGCTTCTCCAGCTGGCACTGGGCAGGGCACCCTTCCAACTGGGTGGGTTCTCCCAGTTCCTCGTGAATCTGCCTCTGCCCGCGGCTCTCATCCCCACTGCCCCCTGCCCAGCCCCGCAAGCCCAGGGGTTTGGAACCTGGGTCTGGCTCGTGGTTGTGGCCCCTGTAACACATTCTTTCCGGTTCTTGACAAGCGCGCAGCAACTTCCCAGCTCAGGAAAGGACAGAGCAGCCTGCTACAAGCGACAGAGCTTTATCTCGGGTCTGTGCTGGGCTGCCCGTCTGCAGGGGACAGACGATGTATTTCTCCATCCAGGGGACACTCAGACTGAACACACGGAGCCCCCATTGTCTGCTCCTGAGCTGCCAGGGAAGGCTGTCAGCCTTTCTGTCATGTGCAGTGAGTCAGGCCAGGCCATGCTGGGGCTTGGGAGCTGGGCTGACCCTCCATGGTGGTTACCATGGGAACCAGAGCTGGGCTCGGCAGAGGAAGGTAGAGTCTTAGTCCTTCGCAGGCTGCATCTCCTTTTCCACTTCTTGTTCGATGACTGTCCCGGGGCACCTATAGTGACCCAGGCCCCGTATGAAGTATGAAAAGGGGAAAAGATTTAATTCCCTGCTTAAGAAACCCAACGTTCAGAGAAAAGATAAGAAAAGACCACGCGTGACCCCATATCCTGATCGGCTTTACAGTTCAAGGTCAGGGAGAGACCCAGTCTAACACCGAGGGTTGAGATCACTCCAGTCGGCGTGAAATCAGGAAGGTTTCATGAGGAACGTGGCGTTTGCATTGGGCCTTGAAACGTTTAGATAGGGAGGGTTGGGGGACGGGGAAGCAAAGGGCAGGGACCCCCACCTCTGGGGGCAGGAGCATTTTCAAACTGGCTACTCTACAAGGTGGTAGCGTGGGCTCCTAGTTCTTCCGTGGTCAAACAAGTGTGGGGGAAATTGGGCCGAATAGAAGTTTGACAAGTTTCTCTGCAGGATTTCAGAGCCTTTACTCACATGTATGTATTGTGAATTTCAAGAAAGGCATAGAGAATAGAGAATTTTCCAAATTTATTTGTCCCCAAGCCCTCCCTCTGTCTCCTCCTTTTTATTTGCAGCTGGGGGAGCACCCGGTGGGCTGGGGGGAAGCAGACAGAGACAGGGGCCAACAAGAATGACTCCTTAGTTGCGCGTACTTGACTTCCCGGGCCTCCGTGCCCTCGACTGAAACCAGGTGCCGTGAGGCTCGGCAAGCCTTGCACGAGTGCCTCGGCAGGATTCGGGGAAGGTTATGGTGCCGCCGCTTAGGCTAGTGGCTGTCGTAGGGACTGAGCTTTTGGAGTCAGGCAGAAACGCAATCACACCCTGGCTTTGCTCTGTATGAACGGCGTGGCCTTGCTCAAGTCACCTAACCTCACTAAGCCTCAGTTTCCTCATTTGGAATTGAAACCCCTAGTATGCCTCTCCTGGAGTTGTAAGAATTAAGTGAGAGATGGGTTATGAGGTGCTATGTAGTGCTTGACATAGTAAGTGCTCAATAAATATTAGCTATCATTAATTTTCATATGAATGAGCTTTTATACTATTTGTAATAAAAGCCCAATAAAAGTTGGATTTAGATTAGAGAGCTTTAAAAATGCCGTTTTATTACTTTTAGGTACATACAGTGACCCCTATTGGGCTACTGCGGTATTGGCAGGTAGTCTGTGGGGGACTCTAATCACTGGACGATAATGATTTGTAATTAATGGCTTGTTTCTGTATCTTCAGAGGTGCTCCTCAAGTATTTAAGAGTTTCTCCGGTCACACGGTCCCTGTGAGCCACTAGGATGTGGTCCCCGATGTGAATTTGCTGACCAAGCCTCTTTCCTGAGCAGCAGGGCCAGAGCCGGGGTCTGGATCAGAGTTGTCACTGGCAGGAATGAAAGACAGGAGAGAGGCTGGCGAGAGGCCCTGCCACTGACAGCCTGGTTGGAAGAAAGGGGCACACTGAGGTCAGGGGAACCCCAGGATCCTCTCTGTTGTAGCTGGGGGCAGAGAACAGCTCATGGCTCACTCCCTGGGTGAGGAGCACAGGGCACTGAGTCACCCACCAGCGAAGCATCGCCGCCTGCTCTGCCAGCTGCACAGCGGTGAGCTGGGGGCTGCACGGCAGCTTCCTCCTGCTAGCTGTCCTCCAAATTCCACGCTTGCCTTTCTGCAGAGTGGTGGAGTGGTAGGCAGGCGCCTGGCTGGCCAGCGAGACCACACTTCAGACTCTTTTGCAGTTAGAGCGAGTTCTTGCTACTGAGATGTGAGCAAAATTGATGGGTACCCCGTCCAAGCCAGAGCCTGTGAGACAACGGGCCGCCTCCTCCTCAGTCTCTTCCCCCAGCCCCACCCGGCTACAGCCAGGTCAGGGCTGACGCCCAGCTACACCCACGCGGGTATTCGCAACACCCTAGCGAATGGCGGAGAAAGACAAGATTCCTCCCAGACAAGATGGGAGGAACCTCAGTCTCCAATCGAGCTACCCATGAAGGAAAATGATTATCCAAATGAGCTACCCATCCAAAGCTATTACAAAAAAGAGAAAGAAATTTCTTTTTTCTTCAAGGTACTGGATTTGGGGAAGGAGGTCTCTTTGTTACAGCAGCTTAGCTTCCCATGACTAATGCAAGCAATTCCCAGTAAGTATGACAGAGGAGAAATAGAAGCAAGGCAAGTCGCTCCTGAATCTGCGAGTGCTGGTTCCCCCTTCATAAAACGGAGGTGACGTCTGGTGTTACTGGTTTACATCTAGTATTTTTCACTGAACTTCCACCATATGTTCCAGAACCGAGGAAAAGGCCAGGGATACAAAGAAATAGAAAGCAACAAAAATATTCGAACTCCTTGACCCATCACAGTAGGACTTCAGTGAAACTTCCCAGCTCACTTCATCCCAACTCACCACACTCTGTGTTCCAGCTTCCCTGGGTCTATACCCTCTCCCTGGATTCCAGCTTCCCTGGGTCTACACCCTCTCCCTGGATTCCAGCTTCCCTGGGTCTACACCCTCTCCCTGTGTTCCAGCTCCTCTGGGTCTACACCCTCTCCCTGTGTTCCAGCTCCGCTGGGTCTACACCGCCTTCCAAACATACCATGGACTTGAATGTCTCTAGACCTTGGCTCATGCTGTACCCTCATGTACCCTGGAAGGCCCATTCCCTTGTTTTTCACTGGTGAAATGTCCCTCATCCTTGTAGACTTTCTCTGTGGTGTAGTTAATTCTCCCTCCTTGGTCCGTATTACCAGGAAGGTGCACACCCCTCTGGTTTCTATCTGGGGACCAGTGGGTCCTGTTGAACTGCAAATGCCCAGTACTGAGCACAGGTCTGGCAAAGGACAAGTGCTGGAAAACGTTCGTTCATTTGACAAACACTGATCGGACTCCTTATGTAGGACACGAAACAGAGCAGTGAATAAGACACACATCTTTGTCCTCAGGCAGTTTATAGTCTAGTGGGGTAAACAGACATGAACCAAACAAACACACAAGCAACTATATGATTGCACATAGAGATGAGTGACGTAGGGACATGAATGAGGCATGGTGACAGAGGGCCTGGGGTGGGTGACCAGTTTTAGATGGGAGGTGGGGCAGGCCTCTCCGAGGAAGGGCCGTTTAAACTGAGACTTAAAAGGAGTGAGAGTTGGGGGGTGCCGGAGGGTGTCGGGGTGGGGATCGTGCCCAGGCAGAAGGCACAGTACGTGCAACAGCTCTGAGACATGAAAGAGTCTGAGGTGTGCTCACGGGGTACTGAGTGGGGACAGTGTGGGAGATGGGACAGGGTAGAGGTGAGGACTGGGGATGTTATCTCCTAGGACCTGGTCCTAGTCCTGGTTTCCATCACAGGAGAACAGGTGACTGTGATGGCCCAAGCCCAGCCTGGTGGGCCCTGGACTCGGGAGGTGGCGGTGGGGGAGGAGACAGGAGCACGGGGCTGTGCTGGGGAAGTGAAATGGATGCTCTGGATGTGGGGGGTAGGGAGACGGAGGAGTCAAGGCTGACTCCCGGAGGTTTCGGGGAGAGGGGAAGGAAGCGTACAGGAGAAGGAGGAAGGGAAGAGAGCCGGTGTCTTCAGGAAACGTATCAGGAAATCAGCTGGAGCCCGAGCAGACGGTCCGTGAGGAAAGCTGAATGGCCGAGCAGAAGTTGCAAGTGAACGAGACCATTTGCCCCTTCAAACAAGCTCTGTCCCTGGTGGGGTGGGAGGCCAGGTGTGGTGGCTCACACCTGCAATCTCAGCATTTTGGGAGGCTGAGGCAGGAGGATGGCTTGAGGCCGGGAGTTCAAGAACAGCCTGGGCAACATAGGGAGACCCTGTCTCTAAAAAACAAATAAATAAATTAAAAAAAAAATAGCAGGGTGAATGAGAAGAGGATTTGTTGAAGACTTATGCTGATCCAGTGTGGAAACAACCTATACACCCAGCGACAGGGACTGGCTTAATTAGAGGACTACTCTATCAGACACTACAACTGTATAAAAGGGCAAAGAAACTCTATACAAATTATTCAAGAACTGTCTCCAACACACACTGTTGAGTAAAAAAGCAATGTACAGAATGGCCGGCATTGTATGTAACCATTTGCATTAGAATGGAGGAAATAACATGAGTAGAAATATACAAATATATAATATGGACATTTTTTCTTGACTATAAATAAACTATCTCAAGAAGGATGCACTGGAAACTAACACTGGTCGCCTCCTGGAAGGAGAAATTTCATTCTAGATCCTTTTGTGACTTTTGGATTTTCAACCATGAGGATGCATTAACTGTTAGACAAGTAATGATTATCATTACATATGAATTTAAATCAAGAATACATTTCAGCCTGAAGACTAATCAGCTGTTACACAGAACGTGTAGATTGGAAGAGCTGTCGTCAGGGCCAGCTCCCTTCTGCTCTGACCACCTCCCCTTCCACTCCTCCTCCTCCTCTTCCTCCTCCTCCCACTCCCAACTCCAGGTGCTGGGGGGGCAGCAGAGAGCCGGGGACCCCTGGCTCCTTGCCCTCCTGTCCCATAAACCCAGGTGTAAAGTAGGTTTTACTACCAGTTGCGGGTTCCTACAGTTTTGATTGTTGCTATTAAAATTGATTTTTTCCTTGAAATCACCTAATATACAGGAAATATACGGTCAGTTCCATGGCAGTGAATAGCCTAAATCAACCCACTCCAAGGTCAGAATCCCAAGCCAATAAAGTTTCCACTGAAAATAGCTCCACATATCGTAGTAAGCCCCCTCGCAGCCTTGGAGGCCAGAGCATGGTGAACCCATCAAGCATCCAGCCACTGCCAGGGGAGAAAGAGCCAAAAGTCATCCCAAATTGTGCCCATCAGTGGTGTCCGGTGAACTTTCATTGGGCCCCTATGCCCAGCCCAGCCCAGGTGACGCAAGTGACGCTAAATGACAATGAGAAGGCTTTGCTCCAAAAATATTAGGGATTTCAAGATGGAGACAGCACAGCATTAAGCTGGGCATGTGGGTCCCTCTGAGCTTGGGGCCTCGTGTGACTACACAGGTCGAAGCCAGCCCTGTCACCACCCTTCCCAGTGGGCAGCCCAGATGAGGCCTCTGAGCCCCCATGAGGTTAAAGGAGCTGAGTTAAAGGAGGTTAGTGGAGGGGCTGGGATTTGAACCCCGGTAAAGCCATGCCGCTTGCACACCTGCTCTCTGATAATAGCGGTAATAGTCGACTTCAGTGCTCCGTCCAAGCCAGGCAGTGTTTTACGCAGTGTCCACGTATTCATGCAGTGCACACAGCACCTGATGAGTATTATTAGTATCCCCACGTTACAGATAAGAAAATAAGCACAGAGAAGTTCAGCAGCTTTCCTAAGTTCACACAGCTAGTGGATAGCAGAACTAGGGTTCAAACTCAGGAGGTCTGACCCCCAAACCTCACTCTCCCGCTATACTCTCCCGGTAGGCTGGGAGGGTTCCCTGCAGAAGGCGCAGCCTCTGAGGTGGGTTCGGAGGGCCAAAATCAACCCAGCCCAACATGGTGGGTCGGTCAAACTTAGGAGCCGTGGGGAAGGGGCCAGACAGGGCTTTATGTGACCACATTCCAGATTTGTTAGGATGGCTCAGGGAGTCCTGCATCATCACAGCAGGTGGCCTGGGGACACCCCTCTGCGGGCCTGCTGTGCAGCCCCGTACCCTCCAACTGTTTACAGGAACAGGGGCAGCCTCAGGTGGGTGGGCCAGCGGCTTTTAAAGAAAGGAGGACAAAATAGTGGAAAATACGGAGAGAAGTGTGAATGTTTGCATCTTGCCCTGGCTTTGTTCTCACGGTGACAGGCAGTGACCAACACCAGGGGAAAACATCGCCAGCCCAGTGTCCCCCAAAAACGGCATCCCCATGAAATGGACGGACACACGAGCCCCCCAGCCCACAGCCACCTGTGTGTCCTTGCAGGAGGGTGGCGGTGAGGAGGAGGAGGGGTTTGGTGTCTGGCAGCGTAGGGCAGGAAAGCAGCATTTTGGGAAGGGCAAAGGACAGTGCTTTAGTGGTAGGTGCGGGGAACCCCAGAGAAGTGAGAATTAGGCTGATTCAAATCCTGTCTTCTTCTCGTCTCAGTTCCGTGGGTGTCCTGTGCTGTGTTTCAACACGTAGCTCGTCCCATCTCCATGTAAACCTTAAGAGAGAAGTCCCCTATTCTCATGTTATTGAGCAGGAAGCCAAAGTAACTTGTCCAAAAACACCCAGGCAGGAAAGTCCGTAGCTGAGATCCAGAGACGGGTCTGTCTGACTCCAAAGCCAGAGGGGACAACCACTGTGTTGCCACTACTCGAGGTAACCGGAGTGAGTTTCCAATTCTGCATCTGAAAAAGAGGACTAAGTTGTCAGGCTACAGGAAATGGCGTCGCTGCTAACATAGGACACTAGCATGGCAACTGGCACATAGTAAGTGCTCAAGAAAAGAGCTGCATGGAAGAGTCCCACACCTGCAGGCGGCCGCGAGAACTTCACCTGGCCTCAGGCTCGTCAGATCTCCCAGATGGCGTGAGAATACAGTTGTAGCAGGTTGTATGATTTTATGTTATCTCAGACACCCCGAGTTTGGACTTTCAAGATTCAGCACACAAATGGATGTAAATGAGATGCAAATCAAGCTGTCCCCAGATAAACAGGAAAGCAAATATCTAGCAATAGCTCTTTCCCCTCCTTCTGGAGATGGGGGTAAGGGCTGTCCGTGAAGACGATCCAAAGCTCACGTCTGTCTGACATACTGATCACCACCAGTGCTCCCAGACGCACGATGCCACCTCCAAGCACTCCCATGGCAGAGGTGCTTTTGGGGGCCCAATTCCAGGGACCTTCCTCCCTCCCATCCCCCTTAAGAAGTCGGGGCCTCACAGACCTTGATCTTTAGATCAGAAGAGAAGGAGAACTTTCCTTTTGCTCAGGACTCAGTGAGGGAGATCAGCTCTAATTGGTGGTCCGACCAGAAGCATCCACTTGACAACAGAAGTTTTCAGTGTGACTTTTTGTGATACAATAAGAAATATATACTTGGTCTCTGCCTCTAATTCCTGGCAATAGAGCTCCTAAAATTTTTATCGTGTCCTGCAGAACAGGGGTGCAAGGAGCATCTTTTGTTCTAATATTTGGTCTCTGACCCCAGGTCCTAACACAGAGCTCCTAATCCCTTGGAATTTCCTTGGTGACAGGAGCACCTTTTGTTCTAACGAGGCAACTCTTGATGGCCCCTGGATAATTCCAGGATGGGGATTGGCCACCAGAAAGGCCAAGGCTTGGAACTGTCAGCCCCACTCTCATCCTCCAGAGAGGGGAGAGGCTGGAAGTTGAGTTAATAATCATCATGCCTGTGTGCTGAACCACGGGGTCCGGAGAGCTTCCGGGTTGCTGACCACGTGGAGGCGCTGGAGGGTGGTGCGCCCAGAGAGGGATGGAGGCTCTGGCCCCGCCTCCAACGCCTGCCCACTGCATCTCTTCCACCTGGCTGTTCATCTGTATCTTTTGTAATATGCTTTGTAATGAATGGGTGGACATAAGCAAAATGTTTCCCTGAGTTCCGTGAGCTGCTCCTCGGGTTAATTGAACCCGAAGAGGGGGTCATGGGAACCCCCAGTTTATAATCGATTGGCCAGAAGCACAAGCCATAACCTGAGCCTTGCAAGTGGCATCTGAAGTGGGCGCAGTCTTGTGGGACTGGACCTTTAACCCGTGGGATCTGATACTGTCTCCAGGTGGATAGGGTCGGAAAGGAACTGAATTATGGGACGCCCAGTAGGTGTCCACTGGGGAATCGGTTGTTGGTGGGGAGAAAGCCACTCACATTTTGGTGACCAGAAGTGAAGTGTTCTGCGGTGAGTGGTGTGTGAGTCAGAAAAATGGGTTGTATTTTGCTGCCTCTTACAATATTGACTCACAGGAGTCAATACACCCCAGTATGGTATAATGAGGTGCAGGGATGTTGGGCGAAAATAAAACACAAATGTGTGTAGACGACATGCACAATGAAACCAGGTACGTGGAAGGAAACCGCCAGGGTAGCCTGAGAATGACAAGTGGCGTTGGACTGTCAGTGTCTGGAAGCAACAGGAACGGGGGTGACACAGAACACCTGTCTCCAGGTGACAGCCCCCGCTCAGGTAGGACCTGCTGCTGCTATGTAGGAGCTGCAGGCGCACCCAGATTGTCTTATATTTACAGGCAGGCTACAAATCTTGCTTTTAACATGACTTTCTTGATCACTGGTTCAATGCGCTGTAATACGAGCGAGCGTAACAAAAGTTTGGGGTGTCTGGCTCTTGGACGTCCTGTTTGCAGTACCTGTACTGTAAACGGTTCTCAACCTTCCCTGGGGGCCTGGGCCCTTTGGAAATGCGATGAATACAAGTCAAAAGAAAATCCCAAATGTAAGAAGATATTTGCAATTCATACAACTGCAAAGGATTGATTTCCGGAATATATTAAAACAAAAACAAACTAAAAACCCTTTATGAATCAATACATTTTAAAAAAACATACAACTCAACAGGAAAGTGGGTAATAGATTTGAACTGTACTTTATAGAAAGGATACCCTAATGGCCAATAAATATATAAAAAGTGCTCAATCTTGCTAATCACTAAAATGCAAATTTAAGACCATCACCAATATACATACAACACCAGATCAGCACGAATGAACACGCCTGGCAGTTTCAACAGTGGTGAAGGCGAGAAGGAGCTGGTGCTTTCAACCGCTGCTGCTGAGAGAGCAAACTGGTGGAAACGCTCTGGAAAATGGTTTGATTACAAACAGTAACCCCGCTTTTTAAACCTTAGGAGATAATGATCTGTTTCTTGGTGTATTAAAGCTTAATTATTTAAGCTTGTCTGGTAAAACTGAGTATGCACGTAGCCATGATCCGACAATCCCACTCCCACTTATTTTCCTTAGAGAAGCTCTTGCGTGTGGGTTAGAAAATGTCCAAAGAACATTGTTCTTAATAGTAAAAATCTAGAAACAGACCAAATGTCTGGAAACCGGTGAGTTGTGTGGAGTCATATAAGGCAGGACTGTGGGACGGAGAAATGGAGCAAGCCACAGGTTCACACAGGGACAGGGGCGGATAGCAAAGACATACCATGTGGCCCTCAAGAGGCGATATTTACAGTGTGTTTACAGTATACATCCATTAAAAGTTCACAAACAGGCACAGCTAAGCAATATGTTGTTTTGGAATAGATTCATGGGTGGGAAAACTATAGAGAAAGCAAGGGAATGATAATCTTAACAAAAATCAGGATAATAGTTAACTCTGGGGGGAGGAGGGAGATATTAACACAATCAGGGAGGGCCCACGGGGGCTTCTCGGATATTAAATTTCCTATTTCTGAGTCTAGATGGTTGGTACATAGCATTTGTTTCATTATTCTTTACATTATATGCATGCATTTTATATATGCTTCTTTATGTATATTTCATAACAAAATAAATACAAAAAATATAATCACCACTAAAAAAAAAATGTGATGAAGTCTATAGACCCTACTTCCAGAGCAGTTAAAAAATATCCAAACATTCCAATTGAATTCAAAGGGCTCCCAGACCCCTTAAAGATCCTCTGTGGGAAGATTCCACATGTGTTGCTACAGTTGATTGACATACCCATAAACCCCAGAGGTGGTGGCCATCTATGTCCTACCAGAGCAGTGATGTGGCTTAGAAAACAACCCGGGACTGGATGCTCCAGTGCTGTCAGGATCGAACCAAGCCAGCACCCCTAAAGAGGAACTCTCCACCTTGGCAGACCCCCAACAGCCAACCTTAGCACCCTTCCCTCCTGTCCTGGGGCACTTCCAGCTCCCAAGATCCTGGGGCCTGCTCCGGGGCAACAGGTCTGGCCAGCACCTCTGCTTGCTGGGCCCTCTGCAACCTGAAAAAGCATAGTCCTTTGGGGAAGAAGAAAGTAAGGGAACACCAGAAGGTAGCTAATTGCTTGTGTTACAAATAGTAATCTTGTTTTTTAAACCTTAGGAGGATAATGATCTGTTTTTGGCACGTTAAGGCTTAATTGTTTAAGTGAGGGAATAAAAATCAAGTTCGAAACAGGGAGAGACTAGAAGCAGAACAAGTGTCCTTGAGAGGCAGTGTTGCGAGGTAGAACAAGACTCGCCATGTGGCTTTGGGGGAACCACTTCCTCCCTGCAGGCTTCAGCTACCCATCTGTCCAACGGAGGAGGTGGGCTTCTGGAAGATGCCTAAGTGTTCTCAGCCCTGACATCTCAGGGTCCTGATCACCAGCTTCCGGAATTATGTGAGACAAGGATGGAGTCTTCCTCACAACTTAACCCAGTGCCTGGCACATAGTAGATGCCCAACTAATAAAGTTGTTGACTTGTACCGTACTGACACTTATTCCCTATGCCACACAGGACCTGTCACAGATGTGAGCCTTTAGCTGGTCCTCAATATTGATTTCCTCATCTATAAAATGGGGAGTACCACGTAGGGTCAATGTGAGACTTGGATAAAATATGTGCCAGCCCCTTGCCTGGTGCCTAGCACACTCTAGGTGCAATTTCTTTGGTTCCTATCTTTCCTTGCCCTTCATTAGTCATCGGAAATAGTGTCTCTTTTCTAGCAAATTCTTTCCCCCTCCACCCCAAACACACACAGATCCCCAGGACTGACCGCCATCCCACCCAGTGCCCAGACAGTAGGGGCAGGCAGGCACTGGCGTGGCCAGTTACTCCAGGTGGCCAAGGACTCGTGGTGGAAATGAAATACTACAGCTTCCCACCTCTCTGGGTCTCGCGAGAGCCTCCGTGTGCTAGACACAGCCTCCACGGTGCCTGGGGCTCCCAGCACCGAAACAACCACAGCTCCCTCTGGCCAAGGCCCTGCTGTTGTGTCAAATCCCTCAGAGAATGAACCCTGGCAACACATCCAGAATCATCCATGGCTCTCCCTCCCTGGGGTCACAATCGTATGGTGCCTTTCTCCCTTGCAGGGGCATGAGCTTCTTCTGAAGGACAGGGTGTGTCTTCATCCTCTAGGTCCCCAGGCCTGAGGGCAGGGCCCAGTCCCCAGCAGTGCTTAATACATCCTCCCTGAGGGGGCCATTGAGGACGGATAATCCCTGACTGCAGGATTGACCTGGGGCTGCTGTGTGGCCTCGGGCAAGGCCCTTAGCCTCTCTGTGCTCAGTGCTCCATCCTTAAGTCTGAAGAGCAAGATCAGCCACTTACTCATCAACATTTAACTTTCGCTTTCCTCCCCTTCCTCAGAGCCCAGGCCCTCTTCTAAGGGCTCATGCACTTTTTATTTTATGTTTATCCAGAGTCTTTTAAATAATTCTCCTCTTTGGGTTTCCCCAAGTTCTCCTGCAGTTGATTTATTAATATTTATGCTCAGAGGAGAGCTGGTTGGATCGTAGAGGCTCCGCCAGTGGGGTCTGGGAACCCCCAGTGTGTACCCGTGTGAGTAAGCTCCTGAGCAGGTGACGGAGTGTGGGAGCCCACGGACCGTGGCGACGTCCTACTGAGGACTGTGCGCCCTCCCGGGCAGTGCGCCATTTCCTCGCAGAAACATCAAGCAGGTTTGGGGCAACAAACATCCTTCTCCTCTGGCGACTCGCTTTTGCCTGGTGGGCCTCCCCACCGCCCCCAGCCTCCCCACAAACATGCCGCCCCTTCCTGAGGCCGTAATGCTGTGAAGTATCTGGCTGGTGGGCGACACCCCCGGGAAACCTGGCCTCCCCGTCGCCTCGTTAGCGCCAGCTTTCCCAGGCACCGCCACCACTCACAGGGCCTGGGAAGCCGGGAAGCCGCCCGCTCATGGTCACGTGACTTGTGATTTATGGTTGTGATTACCGGTCCTTTTTTTTCTTTATTTTATTTCATTTTTTTGGCAAAACATCTGATTTAACTGGGAAAGTGCTATCCAGAGGAGCCGTGGGCCATAAAAATGCAATAGCGGGAAAAAAAAATGCTGCTAATGGTTTCTTCTAGTAACAGAGCCTCAGCCATCCACTCTCGGGATGGTAGTGGAGGCTGGTTAGGAGCTGGGCTAAGAAAGAGACCGAGGCTCAGTGGGGCCCAGGGAGGTCACCCCAGAGGGCCCTGAAAGCCGAGAAGCAGCTCCTGTCCCCTCCCACCTCCCATCACTGCCTGGCCCTCCCTGGGCAGCAATGGGAGGGAGGCAGAGACCCTGGACTTGGTGACAAACATCCCTTTCCAGGCTCCTCGGCAGAAGGGCCCCTGCAGCTGCTGCTGGATCTTGAGACCTACCTCTTCCCTCTGATTAAGGGATTGACAACCCCAACACAACGGTGCTCCCCCCTCCTCTAACTCCTTGGAGCAGCCCGGGTGACGGAAGCTCTGTCGAGTAGGACCCAGGACTCCTGGGTTCAGGTACGTGTTGTGTGGCCTTGGGCAAGACCCTTCCCCTTCCCCTGCAGGTTTCCTCCTCTATAAAATGAGGGATTGGATGAGATGATCATCTTCGGGGCGTCCAGCTGAGCAGGACAAGCAGTGTTGTTGGAATGTGAGCTCCAAGAGGGCAGGATTCTGTTTCCTGCTGGCTGTACGCCCAACACCCGGGACAATACCTGCCCCCGTGTGAATCCTGCAGAGCAGCAAACGGAAGGGCAGAGGGTCCAGAAGGAACTGAGAGCAACCCCGAGACCCCGGCTTGTCCAGGGCTCCTTCCCACCCTGCCCCCACCCACATGGCGAGCCCCTTCTGCCTCCCACTGGCAGGAACAGTGTGTCCCTGGGGCCACTGCTCCCATCCTCAGGTCAGCAGAGTTAAGAGTCCCAGGAGTCCTGCCTCCCACACGCCGTCGAGAGCAGCAGGCCTGGCCCATCTGGGTCTCAGGCCCAGGCGCTGCTGCCTCCCTCCTAGGAGGCTCAGTGCTCGGACTTTGGGGGTGGATCCCACCAAGCCCACATCTGGATGGGCCTCTCCAAGCTCCGGCTGCCTCAGGAAGCAGGAAAGCAAACAGACCATTTCTAAAAACCAAACATTTTGCTTTTGATGGGTTGAAGGTCGGGACGGATAAACAGACTAGAGAGATCTTTGGCCGAAGGAGGTTGCAAGGTGAGGCGCTGACTTCTAGGCGGGATGGTGATTTAGCTTCCTGTTGCCCCATCTGAATCAGCCAGAGGGAGCTGACGTGACCTGGAGGGGCTAAAGGAGAGGACAGAAAGGACCCGACAGCGTACTCCCCTCCCCTCCCCCAACCACCCCACCCCCTCCTTGCAGGCCATCACAGGGCAGAGGAGGCTCAGGTCACTCTCGCTCCAGGACTGTTGATTAGACACCTGCCTCTCCGGTACCTCCCTGCGATGTGTCAGAGACCACACACAGCATCAGCACCAAACCCAGCCCTCTGTGGGCTCAAGACTGAGCTTTGTGGGGGTCACCATGGGCTCCTGCCTCACCCTCCTTCCCTGCCGTGAGGATTCTGCCTCCTCATCCCCCTCAGTCTGTCCACCACATAACCACCACCCCGCCCCCTCCTGGCGAGCTTCCCGTCCACGCCCCTCCGAGGTCCCTGCCTCCAGGGCGGCCCTCTCCGCAACTGGGGCTGAGTGCAGACTCAGCAGGAGCCTGTTCTGAAGCTGCAGAGGCTGGGAGGTGGGCTGGCGATTGGGGCCAGAGGAATCAGAGGACGCGGGGGCCCTCAGAGGCCCCCAACACAAGCTGCTCCCAAGTGACGTCGGCTGAGCCACCCCCCGCCCGGCCCGAGCAGCTCCTGAGCACATATTGGCTCACAGCGTGTGGAAAGGGACGAGTGGCCAGAATTTACTAAGCCTTTGCAGGGGCCGGGGACCGTGAGGACAGGGAGGCTCAGGGAGGTGGCGAAACTCACGACATCAGCTAGCAGGGGGTGGAGGCTCGCTTCAGAAGCAGTTTTCTCCCGCTCTCATTCCCTCTGTCATAGCTGAACAGCTACGTAGCCTGTGCCTCGGTTTCTTCAACTACAAAAACAGGGATGATGATGATAATTTCACCATCGCAAGGCAGCTTTGGGGATGAGAGATGGTGTTTGTGTAAGTCAAGGTCAAGAGCACCAAAGCAAGGCGGTCTCCGAGGGGCCTGGGGCCCTGACCCAGTCTGTGCATCTCAAAGTGCTCACCCGACACTGGGCTTCCTCCCCCAACCAGAACCGCCATCGCCATCCCCATCTTGTACGCAGACACGACGGGAGGAAAATGAGAGCCCGAGGAACCGAGATTGCTGCCTTCTGGGCCCGTGTGGTCTAGGATGGTTATGGCTCAGAGACAAAAACCAGCAGCGGCACCAGCCCTAAAGTCAGCACGAGGAAGGGCCTTTCCCAGGGTCGGGGGCAGGGCACGCACGATGCCCCTGTCTGGGGATCTCCAGCCCACGGGCTCAGCCCAGTTTGAGACGATCTATACTTTCCTCTGCCCTTGGCCAGGGAGCTCCAGGGAACATCGGAGGCCCAGGGGCCAGTTTGCAATTTTTACAAACCACAGAACGAGAACGGGTGCCGTCTCGTCAGGAAGCTGCAGTCCAAGAAACAATCTGCTCTTTGTAGTAATCATTTTTTCATGACTATCTAAAACTCTCCTGGTGCCTACGCCGTCATTTAACGTGCTGCAACAAGGAAAGTGCTTACGCTAGAGCTGTACGGCAGTGGAGCAGACGCAGAACGGCCCCTACCTTCCGGCTGCACCTACTTAAGAGTCCACCTGCCGTGGAAGGGGCAGGCCTGCGTGGAAGCCGCTGGACGGGGCAATTCTCTCCCACCATCGTCTTTAATGTTGTTGCTGCGCTACAGTTTGGGGCTTTCGTTCGTAAGTTGTGTTTTGGACCTTCCCGGAGCCGTAACAACCTTGTGGCCTCCTTTGCAAACTCTGAAAGTAACTCTTGGGAAGGAGAGGTGAAAAAGGGGCAGAGTTGGGTTTTGTAGAGAAGCGGCTGAATAAATGAGTGAATAAATACGTACAACAGCAAGAACTTCTCCACCTCCTGTTTGCACCCGTGAGCTGGGGGGATCACCGTTAGCTGCGTCCCTAACTAGGCTCCGTGGGTGCCCTGATGGGGCGCAAGGGTCTCCGCAGGCCCAGTCTTGCACTTGAGTCACTCTGTCGGGGTGCCAGTGAGCGTGAAGGGACCCTGCCTAATCACTTCCAAAGTACAAATCCTGATGTTAATAAATACTAAAGGAATCTTTAGCTCTTGCAAGTTGGGGAGCCTCTCTGAGCCCAGCTGCCCTCATTCATAAAACGTGGCTGCCAGACCCTGCCCTGACCACTGCCCAGGATCCTGGAGGAGCTGTCAAACCGGAACATAGACATGAACGTGCTTTGGGGGTGGCTAAACCGGGATGTTATCAGGAGGGCTTGTTCCTATGCAACTGGCAGACCCGGCTTGCCAAGAATCGCAGTGTTTGTGAAATCTGCACCAGTCAAAGGCACGTGGCTACCGATTCTCGCTTGTCTCCCTCCACTGGGGAGGTGTCCTGGCAAAAGCTGCAGGCAATCTGGGCTGAGCAAGATAAACAGAGGCTTTTTTAGGAAGGTTTGAACATCAACCACCACAAATAAACAACAAAAAATGTCATTCGGAACATTCTGTGCCATGCACTTTTGCATTGAGTATCTTTTCCAGTCCTCACCACAACCCAATGAGCTAGAAACTGTGCCTCTTGTAGATGGGGACACTGAGGCACAGTGTGGTTAAGTAACTAAGTGCAGGTCACACAGCTGGGGTAGGATTCCACAACTGTCTGACTCTGGGGGTCTCACCCTCCACCACTAAGCAAATTGCCTCTGTGTTTGGGCAGCAGCCCTGGAGGCCCACAGAGAAGAGGACACCAGGGGTTGCTTTTGCTTTTCAATGAGAGCACACAGATCAATGAGGCTGTGGGGGTCACTACAGTCTCCGTATCAGTTAGCTATTGCTGAGTAACAAACCATCCCAAAACTTAGTGGTTTAAAATAATAACACATTTATCGTTGCTCCCAATCCCCTGGTTGGCTGAGTGATTCTTCCGGTGTCTGTGCTAAACGGCAGGTTGGGTAGGTGGCTCTGCTGATCTTGGCTGTGGGCTGGTCTGGGAAGCCCTGGCTCTTCTCCACGGGTCCCTTGACTCCTTCCAGCAAGCCAGCCTGGACACATTCTCCTGACGCAAGCAGAGGAGCAAGAGGGACATGAAACACACAGGTGCTTTTGCAAGCTCTGCTTAAAGCAAGTTTGCTGCTGTTCTGTAGGCCAAAGCAAGTCCCAGGGCCAAGCCAGAGACACCACCCAGGGACAAGGATGCATGGAAGCATAAAAACTGGGGCCATTGTTACCATCAACCCTTCTGGAGCCAGAGCCCCTTTGCAGAGAACCTTCCCTACGGGCAACGCTGAACCCCTTCCAAAACCCTCTCCCATTCATTCTGCCGTTTAATTCCCACCACCACCCTGGGAGGCAGACAAGGCAGAGGCATTCCTTCCCTTTTACACATGAGAACACTGAGGCCCAGAGAGGACAGCTGACTCACTTGCCGAAATCACAGGGCAACTGCATGGTGGAGTCTGGGCTAAAACTTGAGTCTTCTGAAATCCACCTCTTTCCAGAATACCAGCCTCCTGGTTAATCAAATTCTACAGATTCTTTTTTTCCCTAAGACCTTCAAAGAAGTCCTGTCTCCCCCACACCCACTCCCGAGCTTTCTCAGCCCCCTCCAACCACATTCTCCCTCCTCGATTCGAGATTCTATTCACCTCTCCGCCGTCACCCTCCGCAAGCTCTTCCTCCACTGATGAGCCCTGCCAGAGAGGGGAAGCACGCCACTGAATGGTTAAAATTCCCAGAGTCTCTTATAAATATTTCATGGAAAATATCTGCCGAGATAACCCCAGACTGTTGATGTCGACATTATTGCACCTGCACATTTTAATTGGTCCAAGAGAGCTGGCCCATAATTGGTGCCTGGAAATCAGCACAAACCTGACTTGGTTATAAAACAGAAGATTGGGCTCTCCGGAGAATTTGGCATTTTAACTCTGATGTGGCCAAGGGATGAGAAAGGGAGTCTGGGGCGGGGCCAGCCCCACCTAAACATGCCAAGCCCCCAGAGGCTGCTAGCCCAGGCCTGTCATCCTGCTTGGCTCCGGAGGTGGACTGGCGGTGCTCACAGGCTCAGCACATGGGGGGCAGGTTTGCCTAGTGGTTAGGGGCGCAGGCTGGAGAGCAGGGTCTCGTAATACTTCCTGCGCCATGCCCTCTGCGACTGGTAGAGGCTGTGGATCCTTTCTCAGAACAATGCTTTTAGATGCATAAGATATGCATAATTACAAAACCAGTCAATTTTTTTTAAAGTTAAAAATTCTAAAATTGGGATATAGCAATATATGCGTTTCTTTATTAATACATTAAATGACAATCTCTAACGTCAGGTCTAATAACTACTGTCAAAGTCATGATGTGTATAAAGATATTCTAAGATCTCTGCCACAACTGTAGCGTGACATAAAAATACCTGTGATTTCTATGGGTGACAAAGTCACAGGTGCTGCTAATAGAACTGTGGCATGTGGCCTACACTAGCACTTGAAGGTAATGCTAAATTTCAGTTAGACGTGAGTGAGCAGAAAGGTGTGAGTTTTTTCCACCCAAGTTCATTGACCTCCCCTGCACCCAGGTTAAGGACCCTGCTGGCCCCACAGCCTGTGATATTTACTAGCTGGGTGGCCTTGGCCTCCTTTGGCCCCAGATTCTTCATCTGCAAAATGGGCTTGGGGACAGGCTGAGCGGGCTTTGAAAACTGCTCTGCTGCTGGGCTGTGCCCTGGGCAAGCGACCTGACCTCGCTGAGCCTCAGTTTGCTGGCTGGAGAATGGGGGTCCTGACAGCTCTCTCCTCACAGGCTGTCCTGGGGCTCGGATGAAACAGTGTGAGCAAGAGGGCCGAGCCCAGGTGTCAGTGTGCATTAGCCCGCGGCAACCCCACGGCAACCAGCCCTGGGCAGGTGTGACGCTCACGTCTCCCCCGCCAGACCTCGAATGCTCTGTCCTGTGTGTACCCTCAGTGCTGGACTCTGTGGCTTCCTGCCACTGCCCAGATTGACAGGGCCCTGGAACTCTGGAACACACGGGTCCTCAGACTGGGGCCATTCCGGGACACTTTCAAATCAGCACTTGCCAAGCAGCTGGGATGGAGAAGCCAGACACAGGCCCATGTGGTGACTCGCATGTCTCTGCCTTGGCTGGAAGTGCCACCTTTAGGATTATAAATGAGTTTTCTGTGCAGAGGTGTCACCTCCGCCCAAGTCCCCATGTCTGCTGAAGAGCTTCATGTGCAGGCACCAGGCCTCTGCAGGCTCTGGAGGGCTCAGAGTCCCCCACTTCTCCCCAGCTCTGTCACAGAGGGGCCCGGGACAGTCCTCAAGCATGACAGCCCCTCTCCATCAGCAAGGGAAGGGCAGGGCTGACCTCGGACGCACTGGCCCTCTCCGGGCCTCATCTAGACATGCAGAGTGATGGGGTGTCTCCTGTTTTAAAATGTCAGGAAAGGTTGCCACGCAGCCCAAGCCCACCTTGCCCTTGCCTGGTAGCTTCGGAGTCAGCCAGAGCCACGCAGCAGGCAGGCCCTCCCACCCTGCTGTGCTCGCAGGCGCCCCTCTGGAAGGCGGCAACTCCCGCCCCCAATCCTGGGGGAGCCCCTGTTTCCCAGGAGACCCTCCTTCTTCCTCCGGCACTTGCTGTGTGCCCTGGGAGGACCCATCATCTCATTTTGGAGGCATGCAGGGCCCATTAGTGCCAAAGCGAGCAGCGAGATGGGGTCTCAAGGGAGCTGAGGCTGCGGGGGAGCCGTGGGGCTGACGTGGGGGAGGCGGGAACGTTCTTGGGAGCACGTCTGCAGGCCCAGGCTGGGTAACTGGGGGAACAAGGGGATGGATGGCTGGGAGTCGGGTGTATCCCTATCCCCAACCTGGGCCTCTGGGCCTCTGCAGGCTCCTCTCAGCCCCCCACCGCCCCCGCCCAGGAAGGAGGGAGGGGGAGGCACGTGCAGGCACCGTGCCTGCTCCACGGACACAGCTAAGTCCCTGAGGCGGGGGTGAGGGTGCTGTTTGAGCCCCATTTTACAAACAAGAAATGAGGCTCAGAGAATTGATTTGCTTAAGGCCACAGAGCTGGCAAGTGGCAGCAACCAGAATTCACATCCCGGCCCACTACCGCTGAGGCCTCTGTGAACCACGGGATTCCCCCCGACAGCCGATGCTCAGAAGCCACCTGCCGGTCACTGAGCGGCGTCTCTGTGCCGGGACTGCTCTGGGCTCCACACACACTCGCCCCCTTCGATCCCCACGGCTCCTCTACTTTATAGGAGTGGACACCGAGGCTCCCTGAGGCTGTGCCACAGGTCCAATGTCACACAGCTAGTAAGAAGTGGACTTTAACCTGGATTCGTCCATCTCCAAAGACGATGATCTTAGTTGGACTCAAGTCAACAAATACTAATTGAACACCTACTACGTGCCCAGCCTTGATGTAGGTGCTGGGGCCACAGCAGTGAGCAGAACCAAGACCCCACACTCCCAGAGCTTCCTTTCTGGGGTGGGGGGTGGGGACAGACAAAAACAAGTGGTAAACAGAAATCACCTAGTGTTTCAGAGGGCGCTAAGTGCTAGGAAAAAAGCCAAAGGTCACATTTTGGCAAAGACGTGAAGAAAGTGGGGGAGGGAAGGAGCCAGGTGACAGCAGCGCCTGCCGCATCCCAGGTGCTTAATGAGTGTTTGCGGAACGAATGGACTAATAATGGCCTGTCCCTGGCAGGTAGTCACGGGCCACTGGCCGCGAATAGCGCAGTCACCACGTATCAGACCTAACACGTGCCTGGGCTCTTCGTGGCATTTTCCGTACTTCACTCCTGTTCTTTGCTTGTTCTGCGTGGTGCGTGCGGACGCGACGCTCAGCGCCCAGGGACCGTTTGTGGACTCAAAGATGAAGGGATGCAGGAGATAACGGAGCACCTGGAACTGTGTCTGGCAGGAAACGAGCTCCGGCTCAATCCTGCTCCCGCCGAGACTTCTGACTCTGCTGTAAGGGAGAAAACTGCCGACCCCAGAGACGTGTGCTGGACGGGCCAGACAGTCTGGGATGTGGGTTGTGGCTTTGTGGTTGGGAGCCAATCAAGGGGCTGGGACTCTGGCTCTAAAAGGCAAACCCGGCGCCCAGCTTCCTCTCAAGCCTGCTCAGGGCATTTCGGTGTGGCCTGGAGCACTGTCTGCTGAGCCCAGCAGAGATGGTGTTTGGGGAGATTTGGGGAAGTGGGGGCAGCTGGAACATTTTCTGTGGACTCGGCTTGCTGGGGAAATCCTGACGGTGCTGTAAAAGTAAACGGTGCTTTCCTATAATTAGATACATATTTATTTTAAAAGGTTATAATTTCCTACTGGTTTGCTGCTTGATAAATACAGAGTTTATTGTTTTTTTCCTTCGCTGCAGCTGAAGAAAAACAAACCCAGGTTTGGACATGAATAGGGACATCATGAGAATTCCAGGCAATGGTCTTCTTCCAAACCCCACCAAATGCAAGAGCAAGACGGGCTGGTGCTGGAGCGAGTTTGGTGTGTACTAGATTTGGGGGGCAGGCAGGCAGAAGAGTGAGAGGAGAGGGCTTTTCAAGGACTGATTATAGCTGGAATGACACGATACTGCCCTGCAATTCCCTCCTCCATGCTTGTGCTCGTGCATCACCCTCTGCCTCGGGTGCCCTTACTTTCCCATAGCTGTACGTCTAAATCCTGTCTGTTGATGTATGGCTGAAAGGCCACCTCCTCCAGGAAGCCACCATGGATTCCCCTGCTTGGCAAGAGCTCTCCTTATTCTGAATTCCCTCTAAGGCGGTTGCCATGGTGCATTGTGGTCACTTGGCATTGCAGGTTGAATTGTGCTTCCCCCCTCCAAAAAAAGATACGTTGAAGTACTAACCTCCCAGTACCTGTGAATGTGACCTTATTTGGAAATTGGATCTTTTCAGATGTAATGAGTTAAGACGAGGTCATACTCGATTAGGGTGGGTAATCGAGTGGGTAATGACTGGTATCTTTATGAGAAGAGACACAGACAGACACACAGGGGAGAAGGCCAGGTGATGACAGAGGCAGGGACTGCACTGGTGCCAAGGAACAGCAAGATTGACAGCCACCACCAGAGGCCAGGCAGAGGCCAGGAAGGATTCCGCCTGGACTTTTGGAGGAGCGCGGCCCTGCTGATGTCTTGATCTCAGACTCGCAGGCTCCAGACTGTGAGCGTGCATTTCTGCTGTTCCCAGCCACTCAGATCATGGCACTTTCTTACAGCAGCCCTAGGAAATGAGTACACTGGAGGACAGCCTCTCTCCCTCCTGGAGAAAGTTCACTGCGATAACAGCGGCTGGCACAGCAGAGGTACTGAGTAGACATTTGCTGATGAGTGAACAGCTGGATGGGTAGCCAGTCCCTGGAAAGGAAGATCCACATCTGGCTGGTCTTGGGTTCGCAAATCGCCTACTAAGGACCAAGGCACTGCCCTGGTTCATGTCCCTGTGGCCTCCAGCCTGGATCTCCGCAGTAGACTCCCAAGTGGTCTCCTGCCTCCACTCCTATCTCCCGGCCACTTCCTCAAGCTTTGATGAACCTTAGGTCGTTCCAAACCCGCTGGGATTTCCAATCTTTGAGCCAATGCCCCACGGTGCCCTTGGCCTGCAGTGCCCCAGGCAGACTGCCACCCATCCTGCAAGCCTGGACCCCAATGTCACTTCTCGCTGGCTTCCCCGAGCCACCACCCATCCCTCACCCCAGCGATATCCCGTTCCCTTCTCCGCTGTCTCCAGGACAGCTCCTGTCACCCTGCATTAGTCGTTTACTTGTCTGTCTGTCCTGCCGGCCTGTCAGTGTCTTGAGGTGAAAGACCCCTCAGTTCTCATCTGTGTCCCGGTGCCTGCCAACAGGGGTGGGACAGGGATGAACGAGGAGGAATGACGAGGAGGAGAGTGGGTGCTTGAATGTCAGGCTGAGCGGGGAGGAGGGACGATCCAGCCTCATCTTAGGGAGCTTGTTCGGTGATTTTCACATCTGCCCGACTCCCTCCCAGGACCCGGGGGCACAAATGACTAGGAGGCTTGTGGGGAGACTCGACAGGCAGAGCTGGAAGGGGCTTGAAAGTGACTTCCTGGTCTGCCCTTCTTGGATGGGAGAGGCGGGACCCAGGATCAGAGGGAAGGAAGAGGCTTGTCCCAGGTCACACAACCCACACAGAGACACGCTCTGCCCAAAGCCCCAAGATGTGACTAGTGCCTCGTCCGTTTATTAACTATGGCTCTTCCACGTCAGGGGCTAGAACTGGGGGATTCGCTGGGAGAGAAGGCGGGAGAAAGATGTAGGTTCCTCAAGAAGAGATGAGAACTTAGACTCACGGTGCCCTTACTATGTGCTGGCCCTGGGCGTCTCAGCACAGCCCTAGGACGTAGGTGCTAATCTCAGATGAAGAAACTGAGGATCAGTCGCCCCAAGACCCACAGGTAGAGCTGAGATTTGAACCTAAACCCACCTGCCCAGAGGCCATAAGTTTTCTCCTACATTGTGGTGGCTCCTCCCATGAAGGAAACCCAAATCTTGGTCGGGTCTTGGCCTCAGAGGTGGCTGGCCCCAAAGGGCATCAGACCCAATGTTTTCTCAGACACCTGGAGAACACCCTGTAGTTTGTGTTTTGTAAAGTGGAGGAGAAAGCTCTGGAGTCCCCAGGCCCTGGAAGAAGCCCCTCTCCAGGTGGGGCAGGGAAGGCAAGAGAGAGGAGGATAGGACGCCTCTTGGGGGCTCAGACCTGGGGGTGCCGTCCGCGGCGTGATGGAGCCAGTGCGGCCTTTGGCCACATGAATGGGGGTGGAATGTCCACAGGAAGGAGGTGATTACTCTTCCGGGCCTTGCAGGGGGCAAACAAAAGTCTGAGCAGGGTCCACCGCTGGGACCTCACGCTGAGAGAGACACTGCCTGGCAGGAGGGCTGGGGATTTTTATCCCAGAGAAGACACAGCAGGAAATGAAAACCGTCGTCAGTACCTCGAGGGCTCTCCAGTGAATGAGCAATTAGACAGATTCCTTCTGGTTCTGAGAGCTGCAGCAAGGACCAGCAGCTGGAAGGAAGAGCAAGACAGGCTTCACGTCTCTCCTCTCAAATCACAAGGGCTGCCTCGGAGGGAGGACGGCCTCCACCCCGGGAGTCCTTCAAGCTGGGTACAAAGGCGGTTCAGCAGGAAGTTATGGTCGGACGAGGTGCTCACCTCTGAGAGAGACAGAATGTCTGGCCCCAGGAGATGCTCACAGCTCCACCCTCATTCTGAATCTTTCTATGGTAATACATTAATTCCTTGCTAAACATGCAAATGCCCTGATCTTCCTTCTGAATCAGGAATTTCCTCTGATAGTGGGGTCTGGGAGTTTGCATTTTAAGGTGATTCTGCCACGCAGCCGGATTTGAAAATCACTGTCTAGGAGGTCACGGGGGCAGCGACACCCCTCTTGCCTCTGACAACCTCCATTGTGGAGACACTCACTGTCCCACCCCATCAACAACTGCGCCTGCCAATTCGGCCTCCTAAACAGACCTCAAGTCTACCACTCAGTCCACGCCATTGTGCCTCACCTCGACGGGGGCCACCACCTCCTAGCTGGCCTCCCTGCTTCACCTCTAGCCTCTCAACTGTTCATTCTGCACTCAGCAGCCCGAGTGAAAATCCTGTTGGATTTCTTCTTCCTAAAAAACCATCCCACGGCTCCCCGTCACCTGCAGGCTAAAGCGCACGCTGCCAAGTAGCCCTTGTTAGGTCCCCAGTGATCTGACAGCCACCTGCATGCCCAATCCCACCTCCACGCCAGCCCCCTAAGCTTCCTGGGCTCCCTCCCTGGCTTGCACGTGCTGTTGCGCTGTCTTGAATTGCCCCTTCTTCCCCATCCCCTGCTGTTCATGAAACTCAGCTTTTGAGATGTAAGCTGGGTGTCACCACCTCTGGGAAGTCTTCCTGGATCTGGCCCTGCCACACCTACAGGCAGATGGCCCAACTGCTCAGCATCTTCCTCCACTGCGTGCTTTAATTACATATCGACTTGTCCATCTCTGCCACACTGTTGAGCATGTGGGAGCCCTCGAAATAAGAACAGGGATTAGATCTTTCCCGCCGCCAGTGACTCGCCCTGGGCCTGTGCCGTGATCAGAGTTCGTGAGTGTCTCTGGAACGAAGGCGGCCACCCAGCAACCGTGACGCCGGGTGGAAGGAGATGAGAGATGAAATCATAACAAGAGATGTAAGGGACAGAGGGGAATTGGGTCTAAGTCTTTCTGGAGGTGGTGGCCTTGGGGAGGGGTGGTGGGGCACCAGCAAGGCTTCGATGAGCAGAGATGGGTGGTCAGGAGGCGGCGTGGGGGCATAAACACACTGGTAGACGCTGGTCAGAAGCAGGGGCCCTGGGGACCCTGACCTTGCCCTTCCAGCCGTGATAGCAAGAAATCCGGGTTTCCAGAGCAGATTGCCTTTCCTCTAGGTCACTGGAAGAAGAAATAAATCTGAATTTTTAAATTTGGCCAGATTCTCCACTGTCCTGATTCACTCGCCTTTATTTGCCCTGAAGCTTGGCCCCACTCAAAGGGTGACCCTGGATCCTTGTCCACTCCCTCGGTTTAGCTTCTGTGGGACCAAGGGCGCAAGGAGCTAGAAGGAAACCGCAGCCAGGGGGTGGGGAGTCGGGGCTCAGGAAGGCCCAGTGGCTAAGCCTTTCCTGCTGCTTCCTGAGACCCTGAGTTCTTGGGGGCTACGCAGAGAACCGGGAGGAGACAAGTTTCTGTACCAAGAGGAGCATTTGGATGTGTTGACAAGGTCTCTATAGTAACCAGGAACTTGAACGAGTGTCGCCAGAAACCCGCAAACAAGAAGGCGTATTTTCTCCCACACCGGTCAGTTGTATCCAGGAAGCTGGCCCGTGGGTTTAGCCACCCATGTTTGCAACCACAAGCCACACTGTCAGGCGCTCTGTCACTATGCGGCATTAGGAGCTGAGCTGAGCTCACCTGGGGCTCGTAAGTCCACCTGGTGCTCACGGGCACAGAATCAGGAGATGTGCCTCGGGAGGCAGTTCAGTCTTGCTTTTGATTAAGGAACAAAAAATACAAATAAAACCAACAACAAAACAGAGAAGAAAATGACTCAAGGTGGAACAATCGAGTTGGGTTAGCTTTCAGTGTCTGAGATACTATAGCCCACTGCTTGTGGAACCCGCTCTTGGGGGCAAGAAGGGGTGGATGAGGATGGCAGGGAAAAGAGAGGGAGGGAGGGCCGTGTGGGAGCACCTATATGCCAAGCTCTGGATTCTGCGGGACCTGAGAGGCAGAAGAGCGCAGTGGGGAAGGGTTGGGTGCTAGAGCCAGTCTACCTGGTTCAAACTCTGCGCTGTCCTCTCCAATTCTGTCCCTGGGCTTTGCTTGACCACTCTGGGCCTCCATTTCCTTAGCAGTAAAATGAGTTGTTATGAAGATTAAATGAGCAAATGCATATAAAGAGTTTAGAACCCGACCTGGCACACAGCAAATGTTCATTAAGCTAGCTGTTGTTATTACAGTAACTTGTTTGATCTTCACAATAACCTATGAGGTGTGTGATTTTATCTCATCAGTTTTCAGGTAAGGAAGCCCGCTCAGAGAGATAGAAGAGAGAGGGGTCCCCTGCCCAGGGCACACAGCTGGGCAGGGAGGGGACTCAACTCCAAGTCCACAGACCTCACACCTTGATGCCTCTGACTCTGGGTGGTAACAGGACTTCCGGGCTCTTGGGGTCTCAGTCCTATGATGGAAGCTCCATCCACTCCCAACACACGCCCCCCCCCACAGGACAGGCTCGTGGAGAGGGTGGGCCTCCCGTGCTGAGCGCCTCACTCCACCTTCTCACAGACGTAGGTGAAGACAGCGTCCTGGGGACCTTCCCCCGCTCAGCCTCCAGGGCCCCTTCTCGTCTCAGAGGACAGAGCAGTGGGCTAGGAATCAGCAGATGTGGGCTCCAGCTCTGCCACTGACCCGATATGTGACCTTGCGCGAGTCACTCTCCCCATCTCGAAAACGAAGGGGTTGGGTTTAGCCACCCTGAGCTCTCCGGGACTCTGAGTTTACAATTCCGAGGATCAGAGCATCCTATCTCACATACCAAGATGAAAAACTGAGTGTTTCAGCCAGTTGACCGCAGTGACAAAAGAGAACCCATCCTCTAAGTGCCCCTGGGAGGCATACCCGTTTAGCACACCTCGTAAATTCAGTGGGCTTTGAGAAAAGTTGTGGAGGGGCGTGGGGGAGAGAACCACTGTTGACTTTGCACCCTCGAGCCCTACAATTGCATCTCCACACACAGGAACTCGTTACGGCAGCCCACCCGCACGGGGACACTCATAATGCCATTTATAGAGGAGGCAACCAACTGTGACACAGAGAAGTCAGGTCTTAATCGCAGAGATGACCTTTCAACCCAGGTATTTCTGACGCCAGATCTGTGCTCATTGTAAGATTACAAGCAAAAGTGTTTATTCCTGTTTTTAAAAGCAGCTTGCTTTTCAGGGGCCCTCCTTCCACAATCCCCTCTTCATGGGCCAAGGGGGAACCACGACCTGGTGGGTATTTTACAGCTCCAAACCCCAGCTGTGCTGGAAGAAAACAAAGTCTAATCAAGTCCTGGAAAGTTTGTGTCTGAACCTCTAGCAATCCACGGCCAGGAGATTTCTTCTGGAGTCAGCCAAGCTGGAGCCTGCCTGGCGGGCTGAGAGGTCACGTCACTGGTGGCTCAGAACCCCCTCCCCACGTGAGTCCCACCTCCCACCGTTCTCTTGTCCTATCTGGGTTCCCTCTTGGCAAGCAGTTTACCACACATCCAAGCACCAACGGGTCCACGTGCATCTGGCCTGTCCCCTGTGCAGCCAGAGGAGCCACAGCCCCTCCCTGCCCTTAATTGGGAAGCAAAGCACCTACTGTCTTCCGGGCGGAGTCGGGAGAAGCGTGGGCTTTGAGCGGGGCCCACCTGGGTCCAAGCCTGACTCCCTGCCTTTTATTAATCATGGGATCCTGCCTCCCCCACTCTGGGCTTCAGCTTTATATTTGCAACATGGGGATATTATTTCCTCTAAGAGTTATGCGCAGATTACATGAGCACAGTGCTTTTAGATTCAGGTTTCATGGAGGCACCCAAGAGACTGCTGGGAGGTGCGGAGGACAGGGAATGGGGACGGCCGGGGCCCTCGCCCCCCACCGGGTTCCACCAGGGCAGCTGCTCTGTGTCTGTTTTATGTGGCCGGGTTGGGCCCGTGCCTTTGGATGGAGGAAAGGGTTTTGCAGCTGAAAGAAAATTTAAAAATCACTGCTCCAGTTGTTGTGGAAGTGCTGGGCGCCCAGCGGGCACTTAATAAATATTAGCACTTTCCTCTTTCCTTCCTCTGGCCCCCATCATTCTCCCCCCGGCCCCCGGATTCCTTATTAGACGGCCCAGCTAGAGCCCAAACCCAGATGAATGGCGAGATGGCAGCAGGCAGAGCGTGGACTGCTTTCAAAATGCCAAGCGAATTGCTGCAGGTGTGGCGTCCACCGTGGGGGCTGCGGGTTAAGAGGGCTGTGACCCAAATACAACAGCTACAGGCTCGACTGCGGCCCCACACTGGGGGGGACCGTAGCGCCCCCTGCCTGCCACAGCAGCAGAAAACAAGGCTCCCCAGCAGCATGGGTGTGGGCCCCTGCCCCACCAGCCACTCACAACAGGCTCTCCTCCCCCTCCTCCTCTCCTAAAGGGGCGCACCCAAAGGAAAACGGCTTTGAAAACGGATGAAGGGGCACGGGGGGCGGGGGGAGCGAGCGAGTGGGCTGGGCTGGCTGCTTTCTGCAAACAAGCAGAGCCTGCTGGAGCGTGCGGGTGCCAAGGAACAGAGCTGCCATCAAGCCTGCCCAGTTTTCAGACACTTTGGAAACAGACCTGCCCAGAGAGCAGCCCGGCAGCTGGACCCACAGCGCCACCTTCAGGCCTACTTCCGCGTTGCAGTTCCCTTCCAAAGACCACCTCCAGGGGCAGGTAATGAATGCACTAGGTAAGCTGGGGGTGGGCGCCAGAGCAAATCCACTGAACATGCCAGGTGTTGTGTCGTTGGTGCTCTCAGGCAAATGAGCTTGGAGTTCGGAGAAAGGTCGTTGCTACCATGTGTATTGCAGCCTGGGTGACAGGGCTGTGCTCCAGGCAGAAAGCTGAGAACAAATCCCGCATCTTAGATATGGGGAAACTGAGGCTGAGATCTGTCCACAGTTACATGGTGAGTTGGAGGCAGAGCTAGGACATGAAGCAGTCCATGCCTCTCCACCTGGATAGCTGTTCACCAGTTACTTTCACAATCGCTTTGCTATGTAAGACACAGCCACCATGGGCCTGCAACACACACACTAGAACCTTTTCACTCAGAAATGTCAGGACATGGGGCCGAGTCTAGAGGTTGCAGCTGCAGATAAGCATCAGGGCCTGAGGACAGGCCTCCGCTCTCACTGCGAGTAGGAGGGGATTTAGTTCACGGGACTGACCTGCCCTACTCACCCTCACATGCACCGTCTCTATCCGGCAAACGATTCACCCTTTATGACCCACTCACAGATTGCTGTCTTGTGAGGCCCTCTCTCACCCCTCTCTCTGCCAGTGGAGTCCATCATTTCTGCCTGTGCCACCACAGTACCTACTCGAGACGTCAATCATTGGATGGGTCCCCCTGTATTATGATGATTTATGTGTCTATTTGTTTAAATAGAGAGTTCTGGCCAGGAGCCAGACCTTATTCTTCCCTGTGTCTCCAAAGCTCAGCCCAGAGCCAGACACAGAGCACGTAGGTGTTCAGAAAATTATGGATGAATAGATGGGTGGACAGATGGATGGACAAATGGGTGGATGGATGGGTGGGTGGGTGGATGAATGGGCGGGTAGGTGGATGGATGGATGGATGGGTAGATGGACAGGTAGAAGGGTAGGTGGATGGATGGACGGATGGGCGGATGGATGAATGGCAAATGAGGTAAGTCCAGGGGGTGGGGAATCACTCCTTACATCCTAGACCAGGGATGGCGTCTGTTTGTAAGGAGGCATACCTCTAAGAGCATCTGTTTCCAAGCCAAAGCCAGAATGCATAACTGAGGGTGTGCATGCCGGGAACCCGGTGGAATCTGACAGTTGTTCTCAAGGCATAGTTCTCTGAATGCCTGCACCAGAATAGCCTGAAGAGTTTGCTAAAATGCAGTTTCCTGGGCCCTCCCTCAGAGATTCTGATTCAGCGAGTCTGGGTCGGGACCTGGGAAATGAATGTTTAAATCGGCACTGCCCAAGTGACTCTGCTCTATCAGTAAGTCTGACAATACTCACTGGTATAATATACAAGGACATGCCAGAAACTACCTTTGCTGACCGGCCCATCCAGAGAGGTTTGAGGAACTGGCCCAAAGTCTCACACACATTAAGTGGCAGAAAGTGTCTGTAGAGTCCTCAAGCATCTGGAAGCCCAGAGGGAGGGAGGGCTTCTAAATCCCTGATCCACCCCACTGACCCCCGGCTCCAGCCTGCGAGGGCTGGCCCACTCCCTGGGAAAATGGCCCTGCCCTGCCCACGAGCCGCAGTGAGCAAGGCCCTGCCTGCACCCTCCCCAGCAACGCCCAGAGCAGTGGGCCCCTCTCCCTGTTTACCACGGCAGAGAAGCCAGCAGCTGTTTTCAGTGTCTGTTTCTACCTAAACACAGCTCTCATTCCCAAACACGGGCTCTGCCAGCAAGCGTTAGCAGACCTGGAACACGAGCCCCAGTTGGGTTCAGGCTGGAAAGGGCTCAAGGATGATGACAGGACCAGAGGATGGTTCTGGACCAGGAAACGGCCAAACATCTTGGCAACCACGAGTGGGCAAGCATCCCTCCCAGGCCAGCTGGTGAGCTCTGGGAGGGAGAAGAAAGGGCCCGTTGGAAGGCAAAAGAAAACATGCAGTGTCCCCAAAACCCCTGCTTGTCCCTGTGGCCCAATAACCTCAGCTCCAGCCACACTAGATCTCTTGCTGAGTACCTACTGTGCTCCAGGCCCCTATATTTGGTGCCTGTTTGGGGTAAGCTTCGCAACAGCCTTAGGAGACAGGTAATATTACAATGCCCATCTCTCATACGAGGAAACTGAGGTCCAGGAAGGCAAAGGGACTTGCCTAAGCCCTGAGCTGAGCAGACCGGATGCAGAGGCAGAACTTGAATCCAGGTCCTCTGCTCTCCCAGGCTCCCCTGTGCCAGCCGGGCAGCACGTGCCAGGCTGCCTGGCCTCCCCGCCTCTGTCCCTGGTGCTCCCTCCCGAATGCCCTGCCCCTGGGGGTCCCGAACACAGTCCTTCTGGCTCTTCAGACCCAGATCACAGGCCGCTTCTTCCCTAATGCCCTCCTGGCCCCCACCTCCCATCTGGGTGTAGGGGTCGGTTGCTGTGTCCCGTTTTCATCTGCCTGAGTTGCCGATGTCCAGGCGGCCCCCCTAGATCTCAGTCTCCAGCCCCCACGCCCGCTGCCACCATCACCCAAGCCCTGCCTGCCGTACCCCTGCTCCCTGCCTTGCTCAGAGCACTCTCCTCCTCTCCTCAGCGGGCTCTCAGGCAGTCCCTCTGGTGAACCACACCGGTCCAGGGCCCACATGCAGTCTGAGAACTTAATAAACCTCATAACAGCCCCTAGTCATTACGAGGGTGGAATGGCCTATTGGTCTAACGGAAGGACGCTGAATTCCGAGCTCCAAGGCCTGGCTTTGAGACTCGGTTCTGGAACGCATTCACTGTATGACCTTGGCCAAGTCACCAAGCTTGTCTGGACATCAGGTTCCATCTGTGGGATGGGGGGTGGATAGAATAGATGACGTCTGTGTCCCAGGCTCAGTTAAGCACTTACTGCGCACTCAGTGGGGCATCCTCTGTCAGGCGTTGGAGTCTGTATCAAGGGTCTGACCCACTGAGCCCTGCAGGGGCTGTGGGTGCCTGCCTGGGGGACACAGAGGCAGAGCCAGCTCGAGCAGGGTTGTCACTGCCAGCAGGGAGACGAGTTTGGCCAGGTGAGCTGAAGGGCCTTGAACGCTGGGAAGGGAACCTGTAACTGCTTTGATACACAGCGGGGAGTGGTCGTTGCTCCCTTGTGAGGAAGGACAGGAAAGCGGGGGCCGGGGACCACTCATCTGGCACTGACGTGGGGGATGACGGAGAGAGCCTAGACCGCACCTGACGTAGGAAGCCTGGTTGTCCTGAGCCCAGGGTCTGGGCCAGCATGAGTGGCAGTGGGGTGGAAGGGGGAGAAATTCTGGAGACATCTCAAAGGGAGAATCGAGGTGATGGTGATGGTGAGGCCAGCACGTGGCAGGGAGGAAAGGGAAGCAGAGACGGCTCGGAGGCTTGCCCCTGGGGTGTGTGGGTTCCCAAAGGAGGTGGTTGAGGGACCGGCTTGCCCCTGGGGTGGGTGGGTTCCCAAAGGAGGTGGTTGAGGGACCGAGCACCTGTGATCCCAGTACTAAGGGGAGAGTGCTGGGGGGAAGGGACGGGGAAAGACCTGGGTGCTCGTCTCCATTTCTGCCCCTAACCTTGAGCAGGTCACTCTGAGCCTGTTTTGTCACCAGTAGAAAGGGGACGGAATCCTGCCTGCCTGACAGGTATGCCGTGGGGCTCTCACGCACTGAGGTACGTGCAGCGCCTGCACATGGCAAGCTCATGAACATTGGCTATTATAATGGCTATGTGCTTGCAATCCATTTTTATTTCACAATATAATAACAATAGTTGCCATCTATTGATCACCTGCCATGTGCCAGGCACTGTCATAAGTAATTTGTTTATATTCATGATCCGATTTCTTCCTCAAAAGAATTCTGCAAGAACCTCTGCATTTTGCGACGGTAACACTGAAGATCAGAGAAATCGGGCCACTTTCCTGTGATGTCACAGCTGCTGGGCAGCAGTCACCTCCAAAAAGCATTTAATAAGCACCTAAGAGGTTCGGGCACTGGTTGGAACACAAAGGGGTGCAGAATCTGGCGTGGCCCTTCAAGGTACCTCATTGCAGCTACAGGTCTCTTGGAGATATTTGTTCTGGAATTTTATTCTCTGCTGTGAATGCTGATAGGCAGGGGACAAATATCTCCTGGTTTGACTCTCTGAGAGCTGGGCACTGGGGAAGGATGTCAAGTCCTGACACCATTGTTCGTGATGAGCCGCTGCACCGCCTGCCCACCAGCCTTTTATCCGACTGGGCCGGGTGCTATTATTCATCTCTGAGCCATCACCAGGAGCTGCAAAGCAGTTAATTACAGAAGTATAATCCCCTTCTTCACGAGAAGCTGATCTTCTGGGGTTGCGAGAAGATAAGATTTATGCCTCTTTCAATTCCTTTATTCTCTCATCAACATAGATTCATATTTCAGTTTCCTGCATTGGAAACAAAAAGGAAACCCGCTCAGCCCACTGCTGCCTGAGAGAGATAAATTAGGCTACACAAAGAACCAGTCCTATAAACTCAATCTCCTTCCCTTCCTTTCATGTTTGTGATTATAAACAGAGTCAAGGGCAGTTGAAATATATCCCTCTGCCTGTCTGCCTGCCTCGTCCCACTCAAGGAGCAGGACAAGCACAGTGATAACGATCTGTGTGGTACCAGGGAAAGAGGAACACGGCCCCCCACGATCCCCTGCCAGCCTGGTGAGCAGATCAGATAGAAAGACCTTTGTCTCCAGCCATTCTCTGGTCACAAAATTGTTTCAAAAGGCCACAGAGAGAAGCCAGATGCCATGCCACTGCGAATGCTTTCATTTTCTTGATGGCAACGTGTGCAATGCTATTTGCTCAAAAAAAGGGCTTTTTGATTTGGCGGGCTGCGCAGCCTGACTGTGCCAGGGCCCCGGGCCAGTCTCAGAAGTGTGTGGACAGAGGTCGCCAGCAGATCAGACCACAGAACAAGGCCAGTTTTAGCAGCCCTGAGGAGGAGATAGATTCCAGGATCTTTGGAGGAAAGGCCCACTTACCAAGAGCAGTCCCGAGTGAAATGGCATTATCCTTCTATAGAGGGATTGGGGTGGGTTTTTTGATTATTGTTGTTGCCGTTCAACTGCTTTTGTTGTTTTTTTGGGCTTCACTGGAGTTATTAACTGTTGAGAGTTCAGCTAGCATATGAGGAACAAGGGGGCCACAGAAATGAACCGATTTGCCCGAGGAAATAGAGCAAAATGTGTGGCAGAACTGAGAATACAAAAGCCCCGATTACAAAAGTGATCATGGCACTTGCCGTAAAGTGCCAGACACTATGCTAAGCTTCGTGTTCCCCCACCTTTATGACAACTAAAAAGTAAACATTATCACCACTACTTTACAGATAAGGAAACTGAGGCTTAGAGGAAGCAAGATACTTGCTGGAGGTCACACGGTTAGTGACCAACGCCAGAGCCCCTGCGGCCACCTACCATGCAGTGCCACCTCCCCCAGGGGTTCCTTTCGGGCATCCTGACTTTCCCTGGAGGCTTTTTTCGCAACTTCCGATTGGCAAAGGGGAAAATCTAATTTTTGAAGGATAATGAAGAAAGGGAGGAAGGGAAGAGAAGAAACTGAATACAAGAGCCAAGTTGGCCCCTGTAATAAAATGTCATCCCACAAGATGTAAGACAACAGTCTTTAATAGACTTTGAGATTCAATTATCCCTCTATATTTGCAGCAGACTCGTCATTGTCTAAATCATGCATTTGCCATAAACACGCCCTAATTCACAAATAGAATATAAAGCGAATTGTGTCTGAGAGCCACGGAGCTTCTGAGGCGTCAGTCTCCAGCCCTGGCTCCCAAGGGAGGGAGGCCGATAAATGTCCTGGGCACTGCCTCTACTCCAAGGCCAGGGCCTGTGTCACAGAAGGCTGAGAAGCGCACTTTGACTCAGAGAGTGAATCAATCTTTTCCCTTCTGGGGCTTTTAAAGTATGTTCTTCTCTCCTTTCCTGGCCACCCTCTCTCAAGCCCTCAGAGGAAAGACAGCAACTCCTGACTCTCTGTGGATGATCCCCACTTTTTTTCCCAGAAGACTTTGCAAGTGTGGTATCTCAAGTGAACGCCAACACGGTCGAGTTTTCTAGGTAGCCGGGCCTTCCTACGGCACAGGCGCCGGCCTTGCCAGAGAGCCGCCCCGCCCTGCCCAGGCCCTACCTCTCACCTAGCTCCTAAACCCACTCCTCATGCCACTCCTCACCAGCATTTTCTTTAGCTCTCCTCTTTTTTTTAAGATATAAAAGTAATGCGTGTTCATTGTACCATGTTATTCAACAGAGTTGTATAAAGCAAAAGCTCCTGGTGCTCCTCTACCCAGTTCCATATTCCTGAGTGAGCCAGAGTTACCAGCGGTCTCATGGGTCTCCTTCCACACATTTCTTTTGGTTCATGTAGATATTCAAGGTTCCCTTAAACAATGTTTGCCTCTTTTAACAAATATGGGATCATACCATACACGTTTCTCCACAACCTGCTATTCAGAATTAATAAAATGTCATAGACATCTTTTCAGGTCAAATAAAGAAAGACGTCTGACTCCCTCTTTTTAATAATGTTGCATGCGTGACATTATGTAGTATGCCTGTAGCATCGCTTTGCAACCATCTTATGTCCCTTGATCCTCCTAGATATGATGTCACGCCTGGCCCCTTACACCTATGGATGCCATGGTTTCCCTCCAGGTACAATCTGCCTGTCTTTGGCAAGGCTCGTGCCAGGCTGGCCAGCCTTGGGGCGAGGAGTCCTTAAGAGCAGTCCCTGCTAAGCTAATCCTAGCCTTTCAGGCAGAACCCAGACAGACTTGTAAAAGCAGGTTTCACTGCCATGAAATCTGGACTTCCTTTTGGCAAAGGAAGAAAAAAAAAAACATAAAGCATAACTAAACCCTTAAGGCATCATAAACAGGCATGCAAAAATACTACATATAATTCTAGGCATAAACCCAACACCCGCCAGAAAGACTTAAGAAAACAATCCCTGAGAACACAAAAGATGTTGTTTACCAGAGAAAGATTTTTATAATGCCGCTGCTGCATTTTATTAGAGAGGGAAGAGGCGTGAAGAGGAGACAGGCTACAGGAGATTTTTGTGCTCATTTAAACTGAATGCTAAAACACTCTGGGTCGGAAACGTTTCAAAACTGGAAGTAAATTCTTCGAGACAATCTGGTTTGCTAGAGCTCTTTTATGGAAGTCACATTCGAATAGTTTTAGAAATCAAAATGAAATCTCACAAAACCTATTAAGAGTTTGTTTCCTTTAGAACTGGTTATTCCATTTCTGGGATTCTATCCTAAAGAAAATTCAGGAATGCCAGAAAAGATGCATGAATAAGGATGTTTATGCCATCGTTACTTATAATTTTAAAAAATAGAAAACAAGCTAAATAGTCTACAACAGGAAAACGTAATAGTACACAACTATTCAAAGAGATAATCACAAAGAATTGAATACCAAGGATAAATGCTTATGTTGTGATGTTAAGTAAAAAGAGATATAAAATTGTATATTAAGTCTATGTAAAAATACACGTAGAAAACACTGGAAGGAAATACACCAACATATTAACAGTGGTTATCTCTGGGTGGTAGAACCATATATCATTTTTCTTCTTCTCCTTTTACTTTTCTGTAATTTAAAATTTTTCTAAAATGAACCTGCATTACTTTTATAATGGATTGAATTAAACCACACACAAAAGATAGAACTGACTCTACTGATTATTTTTAGGATCGTGGGCTGGTATGCGTGGGAAGGGACGAGCGTGGATAGTTAAAGCTACGGCTTTCTGGGTTGGGGGGCAGAGCTGGAGAAAATCCCCTCACTCTTTGGTTTCTTTAAGGACGTGAGCCCTGCAGAGAAATACCTTCCCCAGAACGATTAGCACACAAAGGAAGCTTAATAACATCAAATAGATAACATTGTCAATCTACTCAACATTAGCCTGCACTTCCTAGATGCCAGGCACTGGGGGACATCAACAACATTGCATTCTGGTTCATTAAAACACAAGGCTACACTTTGTCCCCATCATCTGACATGTAGCACATTGATTCCCTCAATTTTCCTTCTGTTGCTCTCAGAAAGGCAAGAAAAAAAAAAAAGAAGAAAGAAAGAGAGAAAGAGAAATGAACAGGTTGAGATTTGCAATGGATGTCAGGAAAGAACACGTTGGAAGTAGTCCGAGGACTTTCAACTGACTCTGCTAAGAATGTTCTTCATTAGCACCAGCTCGGGGAAAGATGCAGCCAGGCAGCTCTCAAACTACGGTTTGCAATTTCTGCTGTCTGTTCTGAAAGTTTTTGACTGATGGGTGCTCTCGGCAGGGCTGGTAAACAGTCATTGATCCATTCATTCAATAAAAACCTACTAGGTGTCACACTCTCTTAGGAGCTGGGGGTTAGACTCAAACAAAGTCCCTGCACTCGTGGTATTTACATTCTAGTGTAGGAGACAAGCAACAAACACATAAAACTATAAACTAATATTATTCAGGTTGTGATCACTGCTATAGAAAAAATACATAAAACAGACTAAGGGACTAGAGTAACAGAAGGCTCTTTTCTAGATAGAGTGTTAAGAAAAGTCCCCCTTGAGGAGGCGACATTTGAGCAGAGAACTGAATAAACGGATCAAATGATGTGAATATGCGGAGTGGTGTTCTGTGTTGAAAGAGCAAGTGCAAAGGCCGAGAGTGCAGAAAGAAACGCAAGCTTGCTGGAGCACTGTGAGCAAAGAGGAGAGCAGATGGAGACTCAAGCCAGAGATGCGGCCAGGCCTAGAACATGCAGGGTCTTTTAGGGCATGGTGAAGACTTCGGATTTCATTCTAACAGTGACAAGAGGTCACTCGATGGTTTTGAACTGGGGAGTAAAGTGATCTAAGTTTAAAAACATCACTCTGGCTACCACGTGGGGGAAAAGTGTGTAGACACAAATTTGGGCCATGAAGCTGTTGCAGAAATCCAGTGAACGGTGGTGGTGGGCATGGTGAGAAGTTGTAGGATCCAAGATGTATTTTGAAGATGGAGATCATGACTGAATGTGACGCAAAACCAAAAAAAAAAAAAAAACAAAAAGAAAAATCAAGGAAGATTCCAAGGCATTTGGGCATGAGAAACTGAATAAATGGCGGTGCTGTGTGATGACATGGGGAGTGCTGGCGGAGAGGGGACGTAGCAGATGCTGTTGGTTCCCAGCCCGTATCCCTCCGGCCTCACCGCATCAGTGCAGGCTGGTTGACTTTCAACTGCAGCATCTGCATCTTTTTGCCTGAGGACTTTCTCCCAAGCTGCAGAAAACCACTTGCCTGTGTGCCCAGCACACCTCGCGGGAGCAGCCATCCATCACTGACACTCAGGAGTTGGTGGGTAAATACCCCAGTTGGTGTACAAATACCCCAGCTCCCTTCCCTGGGTGGATGTCGGGAAACGCAGGGTAATTCTGACATACGTGCTCTACGCCACCGTCTCCCAGGGATCCCCAGCGGGACTGAGCCCCAGTTCCTCGCAGGAGTGCCTGGCTTGACAGCACATCCTTTATTGGCCTTCCTCCCTTCCCAGCTCATTCTTCCCAATTCCCTTCGAGGGTTCCTGCACATCCCAAATAAATTACTTACACTTGAATCCAAACTTTGATGGGAACAACTTCCAATTCTTATACTGCATTTTTCTTTACATCCACTGCTACTCGTGCCTTTGGTCATTCTCTCTCACTGCCTCTATCCGAGCAATAGCAGCAGAGTCAAGATAATCCGTGAACCTCGATCATATACGGTAGGAACCAAATGGGTAACTTTGATAAACCAGATTGCCAGCTGATCTCCCCATCCGAATCCCTGGGCCTGCTAATAATCAGCTCCTTTTCTTACTCCACCACGCAAGCGCAGCTCTCCCACTTGCTTTCACATTTTCAAAACCAGCATAGAAAGGACAATGATCCAAGAGAATCCAGAAAGCTGTCAAATGAAAGATGCAGGAGAAGGAAGGACCCTTTCTGTCCCCTCCTTCACTACACAGTTTGGCAAATACCCTGAGACAGGAAGGCCACAAACTATTAGCAGTGACATCAAATGTTAAGCATTGACTCTACGAGGAACTAAATCTCTCATCGAAAGCCAGAGACAAGATGACCTGACTTGCCCTGTGTCATATCTCTTAGGGAAGCAAGCTTGTTGATACAGTAGCATTTTATATGTCACAAATGATTCAGAATCATCACTTTCTGTTTTCCTTCTGTTGCTATGGATTTACTGTGGTGTTTAAAAAAAAACCAAAAGCTGCACAAAGATCCTTTGGTTTAAGCAAAATACCCTTGGTACAAATGAACTGCTGTCAACATCCATCAGGCACTATGTAAACATGATCATCCTTTCTACAGGTGAGAAGATAACAGGTATACAGTCGCATCGGCAGGGACGTTGCTGGAATCTGCACCCTTAGCATATTAAGGGGCACCGAGACTGGGCACAGGCTCTGGAATCAGTCAGATCTGGGATCAAACTCCTGGTTAGCCATTTACTAGCTGGTGACTTTGGGCATGTTGTTTAGCCTCTTTGAGCCTTGGTTTCCTCATAAGCTTGGTGGAAATCACATGCCCACTCACAGGGAGGCTGAGATGAATGACGGCCGGCGACAAGCAGAACAGGCATTCCATCGATATTAGTTCCCGTCTCCATTTTACATGTTTGCATCTTTAGCACTGATCACAGGTCCTGGCACATAGTAGGGGAGCAAGCTTGGTACCTTGGAGTTAGACAGGCCTGGCTTCAGGTTCCAGTTCTGCCACTTGCCTCTGAACAACTTACTTCCTTGAGCCTCCTTATCTTCAGCCTTGAGTATCCTTACAGCTAATGGTATCTACTTTAAGATATTATGAATATGAACTGAGCAAAGAGACGTAGAGCGTAGTGCAGTGCCTGGCACAGTGTAGACACTCAAAAATGTTGCCTTTTTTAGATAAATAAGGAATAAACTCATGCATAAAGAGAACTCCATTCAATTAACAATGCACATTCCCCCCACACAAAATGAAAACATGCCATTGATCACATATTCCTTTGTGTCTATCGAGATGTAGCCCCAGGTATTTCCTATAGCGGCAGAGGTTTATTCCAGCTCTGATTTTGTGCAGTACAATCATAGCAAGCTCTGAGCTGTAACCGGGATGCAGTGAGAACAAATCACTCTGCCCACCCTCACCTCCACCCCAACACACAAGGAAAATCTGGTCACAAATAATGCCAAGAGAATCATACAGCATCTGCCCCCAAATACATATTAAGTCACATGGTATTCTTCACTTTACAGTGGGAAAACCAGACAGACACCACCTTACCCAACTGGTCAAAGTTAACATTTTCAGTAATAAGACATGTTGACATCGCACACCCCTCATAGGATGCACTGAGAAGGGGACATCACTTCTGGGGTCTTCTTTCAGAAACTTCAAAACCCCAGTTTAATCAATGCGAAAACAGCAGGCAGACCCAAACTGAGGAACGGTCTACAGAATAACTCATCAGTACTCTTCAAAAGTGTCAAGGTCGTGAAAGACAAAGAGATAATGAAGCATTGTCACAGACCGGAGAAGACATAAAACTAAATGCAATGTGGGACTCTGAATTGGATCTGAACAAAATTTGTAGTTCAGTTTTTAAGAACTGTTGAGGGGAGCCCCAAAGGGGGAAAAGGTTAACAAAAGATCCAACCAAAAGGTTCATGGGAGACAGAAGGCTAATCCCAGGAATTTGGCTGAACAACTGGGGGTGAGGAAGATTTATGAAAGGATTGAAGTCTAAGCTCCATTTTGCTTCCTTTTCGTTTTTTAAAGCTGAGTGTCCATGGTATCTTCTCTCCCTCATCCCTATCCCCTCAAATCCAACCTAGAGTGAGAGGGTAAGTCTGAGCCGTTCATCAGAGTTTCGCAGCAGCATAATTCGCTCCTGCTATTTTCATCCATTGTCAATAAAAATACTAGATGGCATAAAATTAGATGGCTTATTAGAAATAATATATCATTTAAGTGGAATTGACACATTGGGATGTAGCCCTAGGTTCGAGATTTTCTAAAAAGCAGGCCCCTTGCTCCTCAGGGAGGAGGGAACCCCAGATGCACAATTTCAGTTAAGTTTTGAGTTTTGAACTTGCACAGGAGCCCAAGTGAGCCTTCACTTTGTATCTGAGGAGAAGTGGGGCCCAGGGAGGGCAAGGTACTCAGGCTCACAGAGTTTGCAAAACCACTACAGGGTACCACGCTGCTTCCTCCCAGTCGCTATGATCGACTGCGGCCTTATTGTCCTGACCAAGAATGAGACCAGCCTACGAGTATCACACAGCACAGACACTGCTGCTAGACCTCTGAATCACCCAACACTGAAGGATCTCTACCAGAAAAAGTGTTCTATAAGATGCAGGTACAGAGCAAATGTTGAGAGACAAGATTCTTCAAACTGGAATGTGTGTGCGCATGTGTGTGCAGCTGCCGCTTGTGCAAGGTTTAAGATTTCCAGAATATATCCCTGGAGTTGCTCTATATCATTTCCATTTTCCTTAACCAACCCTCCTGCTGTCCACCCAATTTTCTCCTGCCTCTCTTTCCTGTGTCCTTGCCCACGTCTTGTGCTTCAGGGTCCATTCTATGTAGCATTTGGTCCCCTGACCTTGCCTAGCCTTCCTGTTTCAGTGTACCTGAAATGAGATAGTAACAGCTTTGGGGCCCACACAATCCATTCGTTCATGCACATATGCATTCATTCATTCATACATCAGAGACTATTTGGGACCCTGGAGATACAGTAACACACAAGACAGATGAGATCTTTACTTGCATGGAGCTTACGTATTAGTGGGAGGAGACAGCCAATACACAAATGAATAAAGACACAAAAAATAGCAGTAATGATGGTTGTTGTGATGAAACTGAATTAGGATATGATAGGGAGTAAAAGGAGGTTACTTTAGTGTGGGTAGTCAAGGAAGGGCCTATCTGAAGAGGTAACATTGAAGTTTAGGCCTAAAGAAGAGAGGGCCAGCCCTCTAGGTTGAAGAGAGAAAGATAGTATGTCTGGATCAAAGTGAGTAGAGGGGTAGAGAGTGGTCCCAGACTGAGTCTAGATCATGTAAAGCCTTGTAGGGCACAGTAATGAATATAGTATGGGAAGGCACTGGATAGTGTTAGACAGAGGAGTGATAGAATCTAACTTACGTTTTAAACAAATATTCTGGCTGCTGCTGTGTGGTGAATGGACTGATATGGTAGAAATGGGTCACAAGATTAGGAGCAGGGAGACCTAATTAAGAGGGTGTTGCAGTTAACCAGTTAAAGGATGGCGGTGCCTGGGTTAGGGTGGTAGAGATGAGAACATGAATGGATTTAGGATATGTTTTAGAAGAAAAGCCAGTAGAACGTGTTGATGGATGAGCTGTGGGGAATGAGGGAAAAAGGGAATTGAGACTATTCCCAGGTTTTGCCTAGAGCACACTGATGGTGCACCGCTAGTTGAAATAAGGAAGCCTGGGAGAGGAGATTGGGAGTAGGAAATCAAAAGCCGTATTTTAGACATGTTAAGATTGAGAAATTTACGAATGAACTGGCTGAAGCCCCCATGTCATATTTTACATGTATCACTAGACAAAGAACTATGAGATGCCAGACTTTGCTTTCCTTTTCAATTCCTTGTTAAGCAGGAACAAAGTGAAAGATAACTGAATAAAATATTCAGTCTTTCGTAAAACACTCTTACACTCAGAGGTTTGGTAGTACAGCCACATTTTCCTAGGCAGGCATAAGTAGCCAATCAATCACCATGTCTCACCAAGCAACGGTTCAAGGGGCAAACTAATTAAAAATTTAATCCCATGATTTTCATCTTAATCTTTTTTTCCCATTAGCTTTGATCAATGCCCACAAATACAATTTAGCAGTACTTTTCATTTAGATGAATGACCGAGTGGGGTACCTAATTAGTCTATTTGTTATGAACCAATGTATAAGTAAAACTTACATGCTAATTATTAAAAACCACACACTAACTTTCAAAGCATTTTATTAGCACAAAAGCTATGCTTCTGTTATCAAATGAAATGCCCTTTCTATGTAACACTCACCAATTGTTCAAACCTGTTTCTCTTGACTTTCAGTAGTCAAGTTGCAGTGTGCTGTTCAGGTACCCAGGGCATTTAGGAAATGTATGCACAACCTTACCCTGACCTGTAGCACAAGCAATAGTGAAAAGTGTACCAATTAAGATTTCATAAACTTCACAGCTACCTGGGGAGTTCTGTACCCTGCCAAAAAAAGAAAAAAAAAAATCAGGCTAGAAACCAAACAAAACAACGAAGCAAACCTGGATGCGGGGACTGCTTTGAGGAAAGGCAAGCTTTGCAGTCTGTTCCAACACCAAGGTGAAGATTATGGCTCTGCTCACTAGGTCTGCATGTCAGGAGATATTCATTTGGTGACCATCCTATCTGATCATCTACGGCAAAATTTTTACTGCGTTCAAGTCACACAGTACCTATTTGAATGCCAACATCCTTAAGTTCCTTCCAGTAAAAGCGATCTTCGTTTTAAAAATAAAAGTCAATGGCTTTGGTCTCCTGTAGTTTTTTCAGCCTCTGTAACAGTGCTTTTTCCACTTGCATTTTCATTGCCATTTCAATAAAGGGGTGAGAAGAGTGTAGAATGGTGCCTGCCCTTAATGAAAACTACTCAATAAAGACTCTTCATGCTAGACATGGCCTCAGAAACAGGAGGAAAGTTTACCAGACATCAGAGGTGGGGCGTTGCGGGGCCCAGTTTAATGCGTAAATCTAAAAGAGGAAGAAAATGGTTTTCAGGCTGCCGAGGTCCTCTGTACACACACATTATATAGCCATGAAGTCCTGCTACTAATCGTCATTGTCTCTGCGCACCCCCTGCGTCTGCCACTTCCATCAGGCCAATAACAACGGGGATCTGGGGTGAGTTTTCATCACAAACTTAGCGGACACGCCTCCCAGCCACCTCCCGCTCCGTCCCTCCTTCTCGTCGGTCCCACTCAGACTCCCCCTCACGCGGACGGTCCCTCCCCTCTGCCCCCTTCACCGACAAGCCGCGAGCGGCAGAGCCTCGGAGCCACTGTATCAAGCTACCCCGGAGCTGAGGCGAAGATAAGGAATAGGAAGGAGGAGAGGGGCGCAGAAATTTCCTGGAATTCTTAGCTTCCAAGGGGCTCCAGGGCAACTGGAAGGAAGTGACATCACTCGCACCGGAAGCGGAAGTTGGGCGCTACTCCAGGTTACCGCCATGTTGTGTGTGGCGGAAGGGGATTTCCTCATGTCCTGCTGAGAGTCTCGACTAACTAACTCTCCTTTCTCTCGTCCCCATTTCTCCCATTTGCTAAACGAATATTTACTGGGGACTAGCTGTGTGCTGTGCGCCAGAACCCAATGAACAGGATGAACCACGTTCAAACTTCCTGTAGCGGTGGACACAAGGATTAACCACACCGCCCAACCAGAGGGGTTCGAGCACCAGACTGGGGGAACACTAGGCACTGAGCATTGAGCACGTGGGCCCGCTGGTCTGAGACCTCTAGGAGGCTAGTTTGACTTTGGTTACTTGGACTAGGGCCACAGCTGGAGAGTAGGGGAGCAGCTGGAGAGTAGGGGAGGCAGCGATGGAGGGATAGTTGAGAGGTAGGTGGTGGTGGATTGGTGTGTGGAATGTGCAGAGTTGAAGTGACTGCCAGGATGGGGAGGGAGCAGGAGCTTGGCAGAGATCGCCTTGTGGAGCGAATACTCTGGGAAAGGGACCAAGGACAGAGCATCAAGCTCTCTACTAAAGGAGAGGAAGAGAAGGAGGAGGCAGCCTTGGGAGAAGACCAGGACAATATGGCATTGCAGGGAGCAAGGGAAGAGCACTTCAAGGAGGGTAGTCAACTGGATCAGTTCTGCTGAGAAATTAGTGAGACAAAGACAGAAATGTCGTGACTAATCGGGTATTGCCATTAGCTAGAGCAGGTTTGTTGGAATGGTGGGAAAAGGTCAGCTACCAGCTTGGGGTGAGTTGAGGAATAGATGAGGGTGATGGTGAGAAAATAGGGATAAATGAGCATGGACAGCCTTCCAAGAAATTGCCTGTGAAGAAATGAGAGTGATACTGGGAGGAAAATATGTTTTTAACTCTCATTTTTTAAGATTGAAGAGACATAAGAAGAATGATACCTTTGAAGTCTGTATGGGCAATGGATGAAATCATCAACTTTCACATTATCTCATTTTCTTGAGGCATTCGTAGCAAACTGAGCTAGCTTTTTGCTCCTGGTATAGTGTCTTGGCAGGCAGACTGAGATGGTCTAAAGCTGGCTGAACATCTTTTCTCCTGTGGCAAGTTCGTTTTCCATTTCTTTTGAAGGACACTGGGATGCTGACCCTGTTTCATAGGGAAATGTCTTTTGTGAAAGTAGAGCCAGAGGCCCACTTTTAAAAATGCATCAGGACTTCTGCTTTCAGGAAAATGCAGTAAATGTACTTTCCCCTCTTTCCCACAAAGTACGACTAAAAACTCTGGGCATTGTATATAAAAGAAATATAAGACTTTGAAAGGTGGAGACAGAAAGGTTGAATAACTAGGTACCATGGGCCCCAAGTCACACCATGCTGGCAAATTTCCTGGGTTTTCTTTTTGTCTCGTATATCCTAGACTAAAAAAGCCAGTGACCCAGAAATGCTAAGAGTTGTGTTGGGGGGTGGGGGGGAGTCTGCTCTCTCTTAGCTAAAGGAACAGGAAAGGGGCAACCTAGCAGACAGAAAACTCTTGGACAATAACTGCTCTATACAAGCCAGAGACCACCCACAAAACAAACATAAACAGTGCTCCCCATGCCTGCTGATGTGTATCTCAACATTTGTAGAGGAAATACTTAAGACAATTATAAGTGGAAGAAGGTAAAGGAATGTAAAAGATGGTAAGTTTTCTTCACTCAAACTGGTAAAATGACACCAGTAGAATGTGGTGTCATCATTTTGTATATATTAAAGTATATCATTATGTATGTATTAAAATACAGCAACCACTAAAAAGGATATACAGAGAGACAGTCAAAAACAAGGTTGATAAGTCAAATGGAATTCTAAAAAATGTTAAAGTAACTTAGTACTCACAGGAAGACAAGAAAACAGAAATGAGAAACAAAATAAACAGAAAATACAAAATGGCAGACTTAAGCCATTTTGTTATGCCTAACATACCAATTATTACATTAAATGTAAGTGGCCTAATTTTATCAATTAAAACACTGGTAATAAAGTCAGTCCTTGGTAAAAGAATAGTGAGATGATCCATGGCCTTTTGATCTTTGTTTCCCACCACCACTGGGCCCTGAGATCAAGCAAGGCAAAGTTGGTGAAGGATGGCCCGTACCAAATCAGAAACCGGGAGTCAGAATTTTATGTTTAAGATTCACGGTTAGTTCACAAAACACATTTTCTTAATTTAGCAATTAAAATTCCTTTTGAGTCCTTGGGAGGGTAGATGGAAAAACATGACCTAATTACATGCTCTCTGTAAGAAACTCACTTCACATATAATAACATAGGCAGGTTGAAAATAAAAGGATGGAAAAAACTATGTCATACAAACAATCAAAATAAGGTAGGAATGGTTATATTAACATCAGATAAAGTAAATTTCAGGGCAAAGAAAATTACCAGAGATAGAGAGGGACATGATAAAATGATAAAAGGGTCAATCCACCAAGAAGACGTAGCAATCCTAAATTTGTACGCACCAAAAAATAGCTGCAAAATATGTGAAGCAAAAAACTGGTAAACTGAGAGGACAAATAGACAAATCCACACACCTCTCTCAATAATTGATGGGATAACTAGACAGAAAATCAACGCAGATATAGATTCTATATCCAGATATCAACCAACAGGATCTAATCAGCATTTATAGAACATTCCATGTAACAGTAGATGCCATTATTTTTAAGTGCCCATGGAACATCCACCAAAATATCCTGACTATAAAGCAGACTTCAACAAATTTAAAGAGCTAAAATCATACTGAGTGTGTTCTCTGACCACAATGAAATCAAACCAGACATCAGTAACAGAAAGATGACAGCAAACTCTCCAAACACTTGGGAACTAAGCAATACACTTCTAAATATTCCAAGGGTCAAAGAGGAAGTCTTAAGGGAAACAAAAGAATACATTGAACTGAATGAAAATGAAAATAAGCCTGTCAAAATAGGCAGAGCTAGGTAATGTGGAGGAAAAATGATAGCACTAAATGCATACATTAGAAAATAGGAAAACTCTGATCAATAATTGTAGCTCCCACCTAGAGAACCTAGGAAAAGAAGAGCAAACTAAAGCCATCACAGCAGAAGGAAAGAAATAATAAAGAGCAAAATCAATGAAATAGAAAACAGAAAAACTAGAAAAGCAACTAAAAAAGCTGGTTCTTTGAAAAGATTTTCTTAAAAAAGGACAAATCTCTAGCAAGACTAAGAAAAGAAAATACAAGTTACCAATATTAAGAATGAAATAGAGGATGTTTCTACAGTTTCTCCAGCAGAAAAAAGATAAGGAATGCAGTTGGCCCTCTCGAGAAGGATGAAGGCACAGACTCCCGAGTCAGGCTGCCAGGGTTAAAATCCTGGCTCTTGTGCTCACCGGAGTGAGCTTCAGTTTCTTCATCTTTAAAATGGGGATTTGAATAGTAACTCTCTAGGGTGATTGTGAGAAAGAAATTAGTTGATACATTTAAAGCATTTAGAAGCGTGCCTCACTACAAGTGCTAGCTGTTGTTCTTACCATTTTACCACTAGTCTTTCAGGAAGCTGGGACTGAGTTCATGTGAAAAAGATCTCTGCTCCCAAAATAAGCGTGACCTGAGACCAACCTTGGCCTCGTTGAGCAGATCGTAGAGGGGAGTGGATAAACTGTGGTACATCCACGCAGTGGAACACTACTCAGTAATAAACAGGAAAGAACTACTGAAGTCCTCACCAACATGAATGGATCTCAAAATAATTATGCTGAGTGAAAGAAAAACCACATGAAAAGAAGAGTTTATACTGTACGATTCCAGTTATAAAAAAATTCTGCGGAGCTCGAACTAACCCATGGTGACAGAACTCAGATCTGTGATTGCCTGGGAATGGGGAAAGGCAGGATGGAGAAATTACAGAAGGGCATGAGGAAGCTTTTGGGGGTGACAGATATGTTTATTATCCTGATCGTGGCGCTGGTTGCATGAGTATACGCATGTGTCAAAACTTATCAAATTGTACATTCTTAAATGCCCAGCTTATTATAGGTCATTTAAATAAAGCTTAAAGGAAACCCACTACTGAGTTTCATCCAATTTTAACCTTTGCCGTGTGTATTTGTTTCAGATTTCCCCCCGCAACACACACACACCCCATACCCCTCCCAAACCTATTTCCATCCATTTCCCAAGTGTAAGCACTGGGAAACTGAACTGGGTGTTTATCATTGCCATACATTATTTTCTATTACTACCTAAGTCTTTATAAACATTATATAACATTGTTTTGCATTACTTAACATTTTTCATAAATGGAGTATTTGTCATTCTTTAATTTGCTTTCTTTGTTCAACCTTATATTTATGAGTAAATTCTATAACTTTAACAAAATTTTGAGCCGGTGTTATTATTACCATTTTACAGATGGAAAAACTGAGGTTTCCCATGATTAGGTGAACTATCTCTTGCTAAAGGTGAGTGGAGAAGCCAGGATTGAACCAGGTCTGACCTAGGTCAAAGCTAAAGCTTCAAAAAGTGACCACAGGTACTTTTTGGGCTGGGAGATTTCCATCTGAGACTCCCTTGGTCGTGCTTCCTGCGACTGCCATGAGCAGCACCCTTCCAGGCTGTTCTGTCTTCTGGGCAGCCCTGGTTTGCTCGGCATTCAGGGCGGATCAGGCCTCTGCTTGCCATATCCACCTATACCTTGTGCCAGGATCAGAGCCTGGCACCTGTGCCCTGCCTTGCTCCGTCTATTTGGTTCTCCCTGCCCTAACCAAGTCCTACCTCTTCTTATCCAAATAAAGGTTCTTATCCTCTTTCATGCCAGGGACATGAAGCCTATGGGCACCTCAGAATAATACTTTTAAATGCCAAAGGTACCTAAGATTACAGTTATATTGAAATACCGTTGTCAAAATATTTTTAAATGGTGATAGAATAATACATATGCTTCTCTGTTAATGCCTTGCATTAAAAGTTCTAGCAATAATAACCAAGTTTGACATGCAGATGAGCATGAGCTTGATTTCAACATATCTGTAACAACTGTAATATGATATGAAAATGTCTGTGATCTCTATTGATGACAATAAGGACCGATAATACTACTCTAGTTTGAATTGCTAAATTTCGATTAGAAGTTAATACACATAAACATATTTTTCCCCATCCAAGTTCACAGATCCCTTAATTCCCTCCACAAACATGTTAGGGGTCTGTGGACCCCACGATTAAAGTCCCTGGGCTAGCACCTTCCCAGAGACAAGAACCACGAAGTGGAGGAGATTGAAAGAAGCTGGTTTGGGGGGCAGACAGAAATCTGGCCGGTCCTAGGGCTCTGTGTTTTATGTTAACGACAATCACCTCTCCGCTTCCCTGATCAGGAGCTGCCTCGGAGCCTCCCGCACTGTTTGGCTTAGCAAGGAACTTCAAAAACAGCCGCCTGACGAGGATAACTCTTAACTCTTAGATTTAGGTCAGAGCATGATATCAAAGGCCTGAGCAAAGCTTTGCAAATTTCCAGTTTTCAGTGATGTAGTCTAATTCTTCGGGGCATTTGTTACAGGCATATTTTTCTAAAGAAAATTGGTTTATGGCTTAATGTGAAAGTAACCCCCCAGCAGATTTTGCCTGCTTCACCAAAGTCCCCCGGCAGGGCCCCTCTGGTTCCGGGCCTCAAAGAACGCCCTTGCAGTTTGCAAGGAGTCCGTGGGATCTGCTTTAGAAAGGTCAGGCACTAGATTTTGTCATTTGTGAGGCTTGCCATGTTTGCAACCCTGCTCTCTATTTCCCTGCGGCTCAATTACTGATGATTCCTTCCAGGGTGGCAAGGCCCAAGGCCCTCTTCTCTCTGCCTCATTATTTTATATATTTTGAAATGCTAGCTTTTTAAGTTAAAGATAAATTTTACTGTTTGGAGGGGTAGTGGAGGAAGCATTTTCACTCTTGGAAGAAAAAAAAATCCTCCAACATGGTTGGACCAATTTATACTGCACTAGCAGTATGTGAGAATTTCAGCTATTTCTTATCTTTGTCAGCATTTGGCATTTTCCATCATTTGCATTTCAGCCATTATGTTTTAATTTGCATTTTATGTATTTATTGGCCACTCAGACACCCTCTTTTCTAAAATACCTGTTCAAATCATTCACATATTTTT